>NC_142797.1:10992557-11592557 GCF_049724085.1 Artemia sp. Qi Xiang Cuo | reverse complement strand
GTAAATTGATTTTTCGCTTCGTGAAACTGATTTTGTTAATGGCAGTTGTTGTAGGCTGATTGTTTTTTTTGTTTGTGGAACTTGTTGCTTGCTGTTTTTTTTTATTCGTGAAACTTGTTGCAGGTTGATTTTTTTTTCTTCGTGAAACATGTACATTGATTTTTTTTCTCCTCCTGAAACTAATTTTGTTCATGGTACATACTGCATGCATATTTTTTTTTATCGTGGATTTTTTTGTGTGCTAACTGTTTTTTTTTTTGTTCGTGAAACTTGCTGCATGTTGATTTTTTTCTCTTCGCGAAACTCGTACACTGATTTTTCTCCTCGTGAAACTGGTTTTGTTCAAGGAGCTTGTTGCGTGCTGATTGTTGTTCATAGAAATTGTTGCATGTAGTTTTTTTTGTTCATGAAACTTGATTTTTTTTTCCACATAGTGAAACCGATTTTGTCCATATAACTTATTGCATGCATATTCTATGCTCGTGTTTCATGTTACATGTTGATTTTTGTCTTCGTGAAACATCTACAATGATTTTTCTCATTGATAAAACTGGTTTTATTCATGTAAATTGTTGTGTGCTTATTTATATTCGTGGAACTTGTTGAGGGATGATTATTTTTGGTTTGTGAATCTTGTTCCAGCCTGTTTTTTTTCTCTTCGCGAAACTTGTACATTGATTTTTTTACCTCGTGAAACTGATTTTGTTAATGGAACTTGTCGCGTGCTGATTGTTTTTTTTAGTTCGTGGGACTTGTTGCATGCAGTTTTTTATTCGTAAAGCTTGTTGCATGTTGATTCTTTCTCTTCGTGAAAATTGAACATAGAATTTTTTTTCTCCTCCTAAAACTAATTTTGTCTATGGAACATACTGCATACATATTTTTCTGATTCTGGAACTTGTTGCGTGCTGATTTTTTTTTGTTCGTGAAACTTGTTACATGTTGCTTTTTTTCTCTTCGCGAAATTTGTACACTGATTTTTCTCCTATTGAAACTGATTTTGTTCAAGGAACTTTTTGCATGACGGTTTTCTGTTCATGAAACTTGTTGCATGTTGATTTTTCTCTTCGTGAAACTTTCACATTGATTTTTTTTTCTTCTTCTCTTGAAGCCAATTTTGTTCATGGAACGTTACCATGCTTATTTATACCTGTGGAACTAGTTGAGTGCTGATTTTTCTTCATGAAACTTGTTTCATGGTGATTTTTTTTTCTCTTTGCGAAACTTAAACAATGATTTTCTCCCTGTTAAACTGATTTTGTTCGTGGAACTTGTTGCGGGCTGATTTTTTTTATTCCTGAAACTTGTTGCATGTTTATTTTTTCTCTTCGTTAAACAAGTAAATTGATTTTTTTCTACCCAGTGAAACTTATTTTATTTCATTGAACTTATTGCATGCATATTTCTTTGTTCGTGATCCATGTTACATGTTGATTTTTCTCATCGTGAAACTTACATAATAACTTTCCTCATTGAGATAACTGTTTTTTTTCATGGAACTTGTTGCACGCTTATTTATGTTCTTGGAACTTGTTGAGTGATGATCTTTTGTTCAGGAAACGTTTTGCAGTGTGATTATGTCTATTCTCTTCTCGAAACTTGTACACTCATTTTTCTCTTCGTGAAACTAATTTTATTAACGGAAGTTGTTGCTTGCGTATTGTTTTGGTTCGTGGAACTTGTTGCTTGCTGTTTTTTTATTCGTGAAACTTGTTGCAGGTTGATTTTTTCTCTTCGTGAAACATTTAAATTGATGTTTTTTCTCCTCCTGAAACCAATTTTGTTCATGGAACATACTGCATGTTTATTTTTTAATCGTGGATATTTTTGTGTGCTGACTGTTTTTTTTTTCGTGAAACTTGTTGCATGTTGATTTTTTTCTCTTTGCGAAACTCGTACACTGATTTTTCTCCTCGTGAAACTGATATTGTTCAAGGAACTTATCGCGTGCTGATTTTTTTTTCGTTCGTGAAACTTGTTGCATGTGCCTTTTTTTCTCTTCGCAAAATTTGTACACTGTTTTTTCTCCTCGTTAAACTGATTCTGTTCAAGGAACTTGTTGCATGATAGTTGTTTGTTCGTGAAACTTGTTGCATGTTGATTTTTCTCTTCGTGGAACTTGCTCATTGATTTTTTTCTCTTCTTCTCTTAAAGCCAATTTTGTTCATGGAACTTGACCGTGCTGATTTATGCCCGTGGAACTTGTTGAGTGCTGATTTTTCTTCGTGAAACTTGTTGCATGCTGATTTTTTCTCTTCGCGAAACTTAAACAATGGTTTTTCTCCCAGTTAAACTGATTTTGTTCGTGGAATTTGTTGCGTGCTGATTTTTTATTCCTGAACTTGTTGCATATTTATGTTTTCTCTTCATGAAACAAGTACATTGATGTTTTTTTTCTACCTGGTGACACTAATTTTGTTCATGAAACTTATCGCATGCATATTTCATTGTTCGTGATCCATGTTAAATGTTGATTTTTCTCTTCATGAAACTTCTACAATTATTTTTGCTTGCTGTTTTTTTATTCGTGAAACTTGTTGCAGGTTGGTTTTTTCTCTTCGTGAAACATGTCCATTGATTTTTTTTCTCCTGTTTACTGTTTACTGTTTACTGTTTAACAGTAAACAGGAGGAACTTGTTGGAACCCGTGGAACTTGTTGAGTGCTGATTTTTCTTCGTGAAACATTTTGCATACTGATTTTATCTCTTCGCGAAACTTAAACAATGGTTTTTCTCCCAGTTAAACTGATTTTGTTCGTGGAATTTGTTGCGTGCTGATTTTTTATTCCTGAACTTGTTGCATGTTTATTTTTTCTCTTCGTGAAACAAGTACATTGATTTTTTTTTCTACCTGGTGAAACTAATTTTGTTCATGGAACTTATCGCATGCATATTTCATTGTTCGTGATCCATGTTAAATGTTGATTTTTCTCTTCATGAAACTTCTACAATGATTTTTGGTTGCTGTTTTTTTATTCGTGAAACTTGTTGCAGGTTGATTTTTTCTCTTCGTGAAACATGTACATTAATTTTTTAATCTCCTCTTGAAACCAATTTTTTCATGGAACATACTGCATTCATATTTTTTATTCGTGGATTTTTTGTGTGCTGACTGTTTTTTTTTGTTCGTGAAACTTGTTGCATGTTGAGTTTTTTTTCTCTTTGCGAAACTCGTACACTGATTTTTCTCCTCGTCAAACTGATTTTGTTCAAGGAACTTATCGTGTGCTGATTTTTTTTTCGTTCGTGAAACTTGTTGTATGTTGCTTTTTTTCTCTTTGCGAAATTTGTACACTGATTTTTCTCCTCATTAAACTGATTTTGTTCAAGGAACTTGTTGCAAGATTGTTTTCTGTTCGTGAAAGTTGTTGCATGTTGATTTTTCTCTTCGTGGAACTTGCTCATTGATTTTTTTCTTCTTCTCTTGAAGCCAATTTTGTTCATGGAATTTGACCGTGCTGATTTATGCCTGTGGAACTTGTTGAGTGCTGATTTTTCTTCGTGAAACTTGTTGCATACTGATTTTTTTTCTCTTTGCGAAACTTAAACAATGATTTTTCTCCCAGTTAAACGGATTTTGTTCGTAGAACTTGTTGCATGCTGATTTTTTATTCCTGAAACTTGTTGCATGTTTATTTTTTCTCTTCGTGAAACAAGTACATTGATTTTTTTTCTACCTAGTGAAACTAATTTTGTTCATGGAATTTATTGTGTGCATATTTCGTTGTTCGTGATCCATGTTAAATGTTGATTTTTCTCTTCATGAAACTTCTACAATGATTTTCCTCATTGAGAAAACTGGTTTTGTTCATGGAACTTGTTGCACGCCGATTTATGTTCGTGGAACTTGTGGAGTGATGATCTTTTGTTCGTGAAACTTGTTGCAGTATGATTTTGTTTATTCTCTTCTCGAAACTTGTACATTGATTTTTCTCTTCGTAAAACTTATTTTATTAATGGAACTTGTTGTATGCTGATTGTTTTTTTTTGTTCGTGGAAATTATTGCTTGCTTTTTTTAATTCGTGAAAATTGTGGCAGGTTGAATTTTTCTTTTAGTGAAACATGTAAATTGATTTTTTTCTCTTCCTGAAACTAATTTTGTTCATGGAACATACTGCATGGATATTTTTTTTGATCGTGGATATTTTTTGTGTGCTGAATGTTTTTTTTGTTCTTGAAACTTGTTGCATGTTGATTTTTTTTTCTCTTTGCAAAACTCGTACACTGATTTTTCTCTTCGTGAAACTGTTTTTGTTCAAGCAACTTGTTGCGTGCTGATTTTGTTAATGGAACTTGTTGCATATTTTTTTTGGTTCGTGTAAGTTGTTACATGTTGACTTTTCTCATTGAGAAACTTGCACATTCATTTCTTTCCTCTTGAAGCTGATTTTCTCCATGGAACTTGTTGCGCGCTGATTTTTGTTTTGTATGTGTAACTTGTTGCATGCTGGTTTTTCTTCATGAACCTTGTTACATGTTGATTTTAATCTTTGTGAAACCTATACATTGATTGTTATCCAAATGAAACTGGATTTGTTCATGGAACTTGTCGCATGTTAATTTTTTTTTATTCGTGAAACTTAATGCATGTTGTTTTTTTCCTCGTGAAAACAATTTATAGATGGGAATATGTTGAGTGCTGATTTTTAGTCATTAAAAAAAAAGTTGAAAAAAACTGTCAAAAAAACTGTCAAAAAAAGATCACTGCAAACTTTATTTTTCTATTAGTAAAAGTCACGACTAACATTTCTATATGATTTTCATTTTGAGGTCGGAAAATATTAAATGTAATTTTTTTTATGTAGTAAGTATGTTACATTTTATTCTAAGAGATGTAGAAAAAAGTTGAAAACATATATCATGTTAAAAAAAAATGTTGGGGCTGGGGTGGAGGGGTTTGAGGGAGGGGGAGGGGGGGGGGAGTTAGGGGCAGGAGCTGGGGGGCAAAAAGTTGGATGGGTTTTGCCCCCCTCCAACTTAGTTGTGTATTATACCGAACACAGTTGAGAATCGCCCAAATAAAAAAAATATTTATCTCTGAATAGGAGTTAGCATTCCCTCAGATCGTTTACCATTTTCATTTCTGTCAACGCCTATATTCATACCATAATGAAGAATCATGTTTAACATTAGATATGTGAACGGCCATGACTCCATCAGAAAAAGTGTTATTTAACTCCAAAACCATGGTTTCGTGATCAGCACGAATTTTCAAGGTAGGTTGAATCCGGTCATTGTACTGTCTACTTGTATGGCGGGAGACACTCTGCTACCTTTTATTATACCTATATGGGGAGACACTCTGATACCTTTAATTGTAGCTACTATGGTGGGACACCCCGCTCTTCACTGTTATAGCTATATGGGGGGACACCCCGCTTGTAAATATTAAAGCTATATGATGGGACACCCCGCTCTTAACTGTTATAGCTATATGGTGGGACACCCCGCTTGTAAATATTAAAGCTATATTGTGGGACACCCCGATCTTAACTCTTATAGCTATATGGGGGGGATACCCCGCTTGTAAATATTAAAGCTATATGGTGGGACACCCTATTTAACTCCCAAACCATGGTTTCGTGGTCAGCACGAATTTTCATGGTAGGTCAAATCCGGTCATTGTACTGTCTGCTTGTATGGCGGGAGTACTGTCCGCTACTTATCACTATAGCTATATGGTGGGACTGTCTGCTTGAAACTGTTATAGCTATATGGGGGGACTGTCCGCTTGAAACTGTTATAATAAGACTATCTACCACCCTGCTACCTTAGATTGATACAGTAATTTGCTACCACCCCGCTACCTTAGATTGATACAGTAATTTGCTACCACCCCGCTACCTTAGATTGACCTATCACTACTCATATTCGATAGGAATATGTACAACTATTATTCAAACCAACATTATTGTGAAAAAATTGGTAAAAAATAGTCTATTAGCTAACAGCTGTAATACAATTAAATCATTTCCAATAGCAAATGGGTTGTCAAACGACTGGAAAACAAGTTTGACAAGAGTAACACAATCGAATCCTAATGTATTAAATAAAAAAACAAACTTTTTCAACTGAAAATAAGGAGCAACATTAAAACTTAAAACGAACCGAAATTATTACGTATATGAGGGGGTTTGCCCCCTAGTTAACACCTTGCTCTTTACGCTAAAGTTCGAATGTTGTTCCAATTCTTTAAGAATGACCCTTGAATCACAAAGGCCGTTTAATTAGAATAGATAGCTCTTTTGAAAGTACTAAATACAAGTTAAGCGTTAAGTCCGAGTTATTGACCAGGGGACAAACCTCCTCATATACGTAATAATTTCTGTTCGTTTTAAGTTTTAATGTTGCTCCTTACTTTAAGTTGAAAAAACTTGTTTTTTTATTTTTTACTTGTTTTTTATATAAAAAAAAGTTAAAAAACTTGTTTTTTTATTTGTTATTTTTATTTATCGTTTTTTAAACAATGCTTGAAAATCCGGCACCCCCTTCATTGTAATATTCTTTCCCCCATGGAAATATCCTCCATGGAAAGATTCTCCCGCATAATCCCCTCCCCCCTTTCTAGAAAAATCCCTCCTGAAAACGTCTGTATACTTCCCAATAACCAATACTATATGTAAACAATGAGCAAAGTTCATAGCTTGCAGCCCTTTCCCCAGGGGCTTTGGGGGATTAAGTCATCTTTAAAGACATAGTTATTAGATTTTCGACTATGCTGAACCAAATGGCTATCTCAAAATTTTGATCGGGTTACTTTGAGAACAAACTGAGCGTGGGAGGGGGCCTAGTTACTTTCCAGTTTTTTGGTCATTTAAAAAGGGCACTAGAACTTTTAATTTCCTTCGAATGAGCCCTCTGGTGATATTCTAGAACCAATGGATCGATACGGTCACCCCTGAAAAAAAAAACAAATAAACACGCATCCGTGAAGTTTCTTCTGGCGAAACATACAAAATTCCACATTTTCGCAGATAGGAGCTTAAAACCTATACAGAAGGGTTTTCTGATACACTAAATCTGATGGTGTGATTTTCCTTAGGATTCTATGATTTTAGGGGGTGTTTCCCCCTTTTTTCAAAAATAAGGCAAATTTTATCAGGCTCGTAACTTTTGATGGGTAGAACTAAACTTGATGAAACTTATATATTTGAAATCAGCAAACAAATCCGATTATTTTGATGTATCTACTGGTATCAAAATTCCATTTTTTTTAGTTTTGGTTACTATTGAGCCGGGTCGCTGCTTACTTCCAGTTCGTTACCACGAACTGTTTGAAAGGCTGGATTTGAAAACATATTCAGATTTCTGGGGAAAATATCAAGTCAAATGGCAGTAGAAAAAAGTGCAAAGAGACCTTGATCCATCGTACCATACAAAGTTCAAATTAAAAGGGAAACTTTCTAAGCGAAACCTCTACTATGTCCAGCGCAGTTGCTCCTGCCCAGTATACTCAAAACGCTCCACGGAAACCAACTGCATGACGAGAAAAAAGCACAATTAGTTTCGGCCTATCACTTTCGGCCAAAACACGACCATCAGACCAGACACTACGGGAAAAGACAAACGAATCCAATTATTTCTTTATTATTCAATATAATAAACATAATTATAATAAGTTATATACTAATATAATAAGTTATATAGTAATATAACTCAATATAACAAACATACCAAAATATTTGAATAAAAAAATTACAAAAAAAGACAAGAAAAATTATTTTACAGTTTGTTTAAAAGCACTCTGACTTTTGCTGGTAGGAGGGCTTTCTTCATAGCGTTCATCCTGGCAACATACCTGCAAAGACAGTTCATAAGGTTACTACAATCATGAAGGGTTCTTCGTAACAATAAGTAATTATTCAGTGGGAGAATAATGTCAGTATGTATAGCATTCAGGTTAGGTCAAGTTGTGATTAATATTACTTTGACAATTACGATAGAAATCTCCTGCAACGGCAGTAGCGTAGACAGGATTTTATTTTCGGAGGAAAACCTAGAATATAAAAGAAAGATAACTCCTTGGTCACATCAAGTAAAACCGATTTAAAATTATTGTGGGCTAGGGTAGCTTTAGCAAGATAGAAGTAGAACAGGTTGCAAAATTAATCTAGCAGATTTTAAGGTGGCCAGGAAATAGAGACATAATATACCCGAAAAGATAGCTCAACTTCCCTGAAGTTTTGTGCAGGAGTCAAGAAGGAGTGGGGTGAGGGTTTTCTATTTTAAGGTGGAACTTACGAATGATTTATCAAAATTTTAGATGAAGTTAAGGTCTTGCTTAAAAGCAAAGGATTGCATGTTCGTTACAAATGTTACAACTTCCAAAATTTGAAGGATCTAAAAGTAATCAATAGGATGTAAAAAAAATGTTTGCTTCTTTGCGAAAACGGTCAGACTTCGAAGTGGAAGGCCATCTTGTGGCTATTGGTAGATTCAGAATTTAGAAAAAATCATAATTCGACGAAATTTGCTTTTTCGAGGCATGAGCAGTATTTGAGTAGTCTGGAAAACTTGCTTGAAGAAAGAATTGTATGTTCACAGATTAAAGTTAATATATTCAATTGAATTTATGTAATAAATCACTCCATGACGCCGAGTAAGCCTTTTTGAGTCCCATACTCGACGCCGAAAATCCAGTAAGACATGTACCATGTAAGTAGGGCCTCCAGCATAGTTTTCCATTCGCAAATCTCCACGAGGTCTACATAAACGACGATCCTGCGTCGAAAGCCCTGCTGACCTGAAAGAAAAAAAAACTGTTTGGACCGTTTCCCAAGCTTTAAACAGAGATGGCAACAGGGGTAAAACGTTCTCTACCCTAAAAACCTTATGAAGGAAAGCAAAAGGGCAAAAAGAACCTGTTTTATCATTGTTTGTAAAAATAAAAGCTGAATTCTGAATTAGAAAAGTGCACACGAATGAAAATATATATTGGGGGTTTCACGCACACAAATGTTTTGCAATTATTATAAGGTTAAGGAGAACATCGCGAACTAATGAGGAGGAAAACAAAAGTTGAAGAATCCAACCACACCTAATCAATCCAATTAAACAAACATACTGACTGACGGTCAATATTCATCAATAACATAATTAAGGTAAATCAGGCACCATAAATATTTCTACGGCATCAATGGGCCCTTAATAAAATTGGGCCGTAATTAATAAAAAAATTATTTTTAAACTGAAAGCAAGGAGCAACATTAAAACTTAAAACGAGCAAAAATTATTACGTATATGAAAGGGAATACCCCCTTCTCAATACCTCGCTTTTTACGCTAATTATTTTAGTGCTTTTAAAAAATCTTCTTATTGTTCTAATTAAACGACCCTTTTCTTCTTAAAGACTTGAAACAAAATCCAAACTTGAGCGTAAAGAGCAAGGCGTTGAGGAGGGGCAGTCATCTTCGTATAGGTAATAATTTCGGTGGGTTTTAAGTTATAATGTTGCTCTTTACTTTCAGTTGAAAAAACTTATTTTTCTTGTTTAATTTCTGATCGTATTTTAAATAATGCCTGGAAAACTGGCCCATGTCAGCGGCGGATCCAGGAGGGGCCGGGGGGGCCTGGGCCCCCCCCCCAAGATTTTCTGGCGCCCTCTCATCCATCGTGCAAACGACCCTTTTTTGTGAATGATTCAACTAAGGCCGACGCTAAAAAAAAAAAATCGGATACGCCGTCATTTTTTACTTTCTTTTTATCACATTATCTAAAGTTCAAATCCGACACTGCACGAATCATGATTATTGGGTTTATTTTTGGGACGTGCTAAACGAGCAAAACATTTTGTGAATGCTTACGAGAAACGCATGTCTTTGGGGAGTTGCGTGGGTGGTTAGATCCAACCGGCGGGAGGCTAGGCGCGAGCGACCCTGCCACTGCCTTCGGAGTATTTTTGCTCCGTGTGTTAGACCAGTTAGACGGAAACGCATTTAAAATGGATCGGAAAAAAAAAAATCAGGGCATGAATATAGAACAGAGAAGAAACAAAGAATGATGGCGGAAAGCCGTAAAGGATCAAGGGACATCTCTGATTATTTTGCCAAGAAAGATTAGATTAAAGGTAAGCTTTTAAAGATAGAACAATAAGGAAGGAGTGTCATTTAAAGTTGGTATCAACACTTCTAATTTCTAGCTTTAGCCCATTGTTGGATAGCTTTCCTGATAAGGCTCATTCGTCAAGCTTCATTGCGTACCAGCTGCTTTTGTTGTTATATATTGCATACGGTCCCTCTTGTACAGTGTTCTTCGTATGCAATTTGTCCGAAGCGTTTGACCTGATTTTTACCAGCCCACTCGTCTCGCCTGACGGTTATGATATTGGCTTAAAGCAGTATTTTTACCGACACACTGTGTCAGCTCTGAAATTATCTTTCAAATTCTTGCAGTTAAAGCTCTCTCTTTAGCCTTGTAAACTTCGGTGATAATTGTTTCGGGTTTCAGCTCTTGAAAAATATTTGTTAGCATATGTCGGGGATCGGTTCTTGGGGTTGCAAATTAAATTAGTGATGTTTAGGGTGGTATTTTATTTTAAAGTCCGGGTTTCCTATAAATAGTTTTGGGGTATGAAAGTTCAAGATTGTTGGGGGAGTTTAAAGTTAATGTTGCTGATTCAGTTTATTTTCAAATTTAGTTCCAATTCTGCCTTCACCATGTTGAGAGTTAAATCTACTAAAGCAAGCCATTATACAAAGTGTATATACGTTTACAATAAATGTCTTGTGCAAACTTTAAAAGAGAAACTTTTTTTTTTAGATGTTGAGACGACGGCAACTTCTGATGCCCACTCTGAGTCGACGGTCGGATTGCACAAAAACGCATTCAGCCAGGAGAACGAACTGTCACCAACAACTCCGTCCACTTCACAGACGGCCTTCATAACAAACTTTGGCGAAACGACACACACTGATCAGCTGACTGAAGGATCAAGAAGCAGTACTCAAACCTTGGTGGTACATAGCCCAACATTGATTTCACAGTCCCCGCACCCGCAGCAGAATCAAAGCGCTATTTTTTCGCCTGAAACTGACTTCACGCCGTCGAATGACTTTGGTATTGCAGTAGCGCTGAAAGAGCGAAATCAGTTGTCTTCTGGCGAAATTATGTTTTTTATGAACGAAAGGTGGAAGCCGAAGAACCAATCTGATCTTCCAGTCTCGACTCAAAAGAGAAAAGGTGGCGAAGTCAAGCGTCGCTTGAATACCGAACATCTTGCCCGGTATCCTTGGCTCGCAGTGAGTCGTCATCCAGACCACGAAGGCCTTTGGTGCAGTGTGTGTGTTTTGATGAGGACCAACGAAAGCGGAGGAGGATGGTCGGCTTTATCTGGAGGCGGCGGAGGGCAAAAAATGGGAAAGTTGGTCTTGAAACCGCTAAAAGACTATTCGAAACTTACCGGGAAAGATGGTGCGCTGACAAACCATGCTGAAGCACAGTTTCACAAACACTGCCAGGAAAAAGCTGCCGCGCTGCTAACAACGTTTCAGCGCGGTAGTCAAGATCAAGATATCAGGAATGCTCTGGACTGTGAAAGGGTCAAGCAAATACAGCAGAACCGTGCACTCTTGAGAAGCGTTGTTGAAACTGTCCAGCTTTTCGGGGCACAGAATATCCCCCTTCGTGGCCACCGTGATGATGGCAAACTTGATATCCAAGACTCTGATGTCATTACAGAAGTAAACGACGGGAATTTCCGCCACCTACTTCGGTATCGGATTCAGAGTGGAGACTCGCAACTTAAAAAATTACTTGAAAATGCACCGAGCAACGCCAAATATACGAGTAAACAGATCCAGAATGAACTGATTGGAACAATTGGGGAAATGATAAAAACCGAAGTAGTGAGAAAAGCAAACAAAGCAACGGTTTGGTGTCTTCTTGCGGACGAGTCAACAGACAGGCAGACCAGGGAGCTGATGGTCATTGTTTGTCGTTATGTGTGTAAAACCGAGCAGGGATACGTGATTCGAGAAGATCCTTTTGCAGTTGTCGATGCCTTTCAAACCCTGACAAGACTCGCTGGAGATGAGGAAAGTGACGACGGTAGAAGCATCGAAGAGAAGCTAGACGGCAAGAGCCTCGGGAAGCTGCTCTTGAGTGAGGTCAGGAAGTCAAATCTGGATTTGTCAAAGTGCGTTGGTCAAGGATACGACAAAGCTGCTAGCATGGCAAGCTTGACAAATGGTGCTGCTGCTGAAGTAAAACGCCAGTGTGAACTGGCAGATTACTTCCACTGTGTGAGCCATGCCACAAATCTCTCATGTTCAAAGATAGTTTCAGGTCCCATTCTGCGCAATGCCCAAGACGTTGTTCGAGACACAAGTTCTCACTTCAGCTCAAGTGCCAAGAGAACAAGACTTCTAAAAAAGCATCTTATCGCGGACAAAGCTAAAACAGAGACACTCGTCAGTCTTTGTACCACGAGATTTGTAGAGAGACACGAAGCAATCAGCCGGTTTTGGGACTCCCTTCCGTCGATCGTTTCTGCTCTGCAGGAGATGGAAGGATGGCACGATCGAGAGGCAAGTAGCAGAGCTTATGCATTACGATCCTGCATTGAAAAATCAGATACACTCGTAGGACTGGTTTGCCTGAATTCGTTTTCGTCGATCATGAAACCTTTGGCCGAGTCACTACAACAGAAGGATGGTGACCTCGTGAGAGCCTTGTCCCTCATTAGCAGCGTGAAGGCAATGCTGGAAGATATGCGATCACATGCCGAAACCAAATTCAGACTGCTTTACGAAGATCTTCTGAAAATGGCCGAAAATATTGATGCTACCATCAAGGTAACGCAGCCACGCATAGCTTCACGTTCTACATACCGGGCAGGGGTACCCAAGATGGATCCAGAAAGTCATTATAGGATGGCGGCATTTATTCCTGCCCTGGACGCCATGCTGCTTGATTTTACGGAGCGGTTCAGCTGCCATTTTATGAATGCTGCAAAACTTTCAGCTTTGATCCCGGCTGTGGTTAATGGCAAACGCTGGGAGGACGTTCAGCCAGGGTACGAAAAGTACAAGGAGCTGCTCGTGGGTACGGAGATAGACGTTAAAACCGAGTTCGAGATTTGGAACAAGTATTGGTCTAAGGAAACCGTGCAAAAACCGAAAACAGCTATTTCAGCGCTGAACAGTTGTCAGGAAAATGTATTTCACAACATCTTCGCATTGTTGACAATTCTCGCGACGCTTCCTGTGTCAACCTGTGAAGCAGAACGAATGTTTTCAAAGGTTGACAGGACATGTTCATCAATACGAAGCACGATGACTGAAGAGAGGTTGGAGGCTCTACTACTCATGCAGACTTACAGAGACGAACTGCCGAAAACAGACGATGCTATCGATATGTTCGCTCTCAGAAAAGCTCGCCGATTGAGTTTAGTTGTGTAGTGTGGTACTGTTTTTATTTTCTTTTGCTACGTTTTACCTTTATGAGCATATTTGGCAGTGTTTTCATATAAATAAAGAGCTATCAAATTAGTCCTGTATAATCAGTTTTTGGCGCCCTGTTTCCGGCGTGCCCCCCCCCCCCCAAGATTTTCCTCTAGATCCGCCGGTGGCCCATGTCCAGTAAGAAATCCCCCTCCCGACGGAAATATCCTCTAGACAATTCGATCCTAGTTACAATTTACCCCGGACAATTACCATTTAGAACTTCACGCGCAAAATTGAGACGGAAAAGAGAAAGCAAGACATATAAAAAGAATTTGTATAGGAATTCTTGCAGATTCCCCGAGTAAGTGATTACGTCTAAAGAGTGCAAATCAACGCCAAAAAAGAGTGATTTTTGCTCACAAAGAGTGCAAGTAAAAAAATTGCACCCAATCCTCTCTGAGATAAAGAGTGTATTTCACGCAAAAAGTGTGCAAGTTGGCAACCATGTAAAAGAACCTGACAAACAACTTTTAACCTTAATTTTTAGTTTTTTTGTCACAGGCTTTAGTTTTGAAAATTCAATTCCTGTTATTTGAGTAGAATTTTAAGCCTTATCAGTGGTTTTTTCAAAATTTAGGAAATATTATTGCATATCTTTAAATTCTTATAAATTGGAATTCAGCAAAGTTGTGATGCTGAAAAGAATTTGGCTGTACTTCATTTGAGCAGGAGATCTATTTTACAAGGTTTCATTTTTCATTTTTATAACAAATGGATTTTTAAAGGTCATCAAAGGTTGGGACCCTCTAGTGGGAGGGGTGGAGGTAAATACTTCAAATACCTTCACGGGCCATACTTTAGCCTGTAGACCCATCCCTGTAAGTTTTAATTTCACAACCCAACCTCTTTCCAAGATAGCCAAAATTAGCTGAAGTAGAATTTTACCATTGTATCTGCAAAGTTCAGAAGGCTTATATTGACCTTATATAAAACTAAAAAAAAAAAATCAAAAGAACTTACCTTTCAAAATAAGTCCACAACCACAAATGAAAAATCTTCGTTTGTGTAGCTTTTAATCCCAATAGATCAAAAACCCAGGAGACCCCCCTTTTACGAAATTTTTTGCATCGAAAATAGGTCATACCCGGCGGTATTTTGCTGTCCTGGTATCATGCTCTAATTAAAATAAGCGCAAGAGTTGATTATCATTAGCTCCCCCTAGAACACTGAACGAGTTTAAATATATATTCGAGGAATGTAAAAATACGGCAGTAGTACCTACACACTAAAAACATGTATTTTCACGATAATTCAACAACTAGAAAGTACGCTGATCAAACGTTAAATAATGCTGTCAACGTGAAAGTACGTTTTTTCCGTGTGCGAGCTTAATAATATTTCATTGAAGTTAGTAAGTAAGATTAGTAGCTGGTTCGTTGACAAATCCGATACAGGCTAAAGCATGGGTTTACCCTCTTGCAATTAAACCCTGTGTAACTGAACCCATATATCTGAACTTTCATACAAACAAACCTTCGTGGAACTGAACCCCCGTTTAAGTGAGCCACCACTTGCTTCAATCCCCCTGCTTAAGGTTTTAGTTGCAATGGAACCAAATCAGGGCAATATTTTGTTTCTGTTTGTATGTATCTATCTTTTACTTTATGTTGTATAGATTGCATCAGCTCTTCTAGACATAGATTACCCAAATGATTTGGGACTCCTTGATTAAAAGTTTTAGCAAAATGAATGAATTTTGAGAGTTTTTGACTTTTCAAAGTGCCACAGTAGTTTTGCCAATTAATGTTAAGAAGACTAAGCTACTTAAATTGGGATTAAATGAGGACTGAAAAGGCAGAGTTAACTTGTAAGAAAAATAACAGAGCATTTACCTAGGCAGCATTGTAAACTTCACCATAATAAACTTGTAAATACACTTTATTATTCATGGTCATTCTGAATATATAAAATGCGTGAATTCATAGTTTCTTAATAAAAGACATTAGCAAGTTGTTTCCTTTATGTTTATTTATGTTTATTTATTATATTATATATTATTATATTATTATATTATCAAAACACGGAAGCTGATCTACCTCCAGCCAAATCTTGCGTATCTAAAAAATCTCCAAGCAAAATCTCCAGCAAAAAGAGACTAAAAATCCTGAATGAGTGAACTGGTGCTTTTGCGCCTCCACCCTTCCCCCCCCCCCCGCCTCAAAAAAAATTTCGAACTTTCTATTAAGTTTTCGGTAAATTTTTGTTTTCCTATATGGTTTGTCCATTTCTGAATTTATTAGTTCTTTGCCAGCCCCCCTACCAATAGACTCGTGCCTAATTTGAATGTATCTCTGTTTAAGTATCAAAGCTTGTTCAAGAAAATAAAGTTATTAACTCTTATTAATATATGTGAATAAGTTGTAGTTTTTAATCTTTTTTATAAAATTTTTATCTTATTTTATTTTTTTACAGAATAATTGCATATCAGGTTTT
Organism: Artemia sp. Qi Xiang Cuo; assembly: GCF_049724085.1. Lineage (NCBI taxonomy): Eukaryota > Metazoa > Arthropoda > Branchiopoda > Anostraca > Artemiidae > Artemia > Artemia sp. Qi Xiang Cuo. The sequence continues at coordinate 11,576,681 of NC_142797.1, read as the reverse complement.
ACATTCCTTAAGCAATTGGTGGAGCAATTTTCATTTTCTTTTTTTTTTTTTGCTTTTGCTCCCTAGTTCCCTTCTTCAAGTCAAAAGTGATGTGAAGTTAACTGCCCTTTCCCCACTTCAAGAAACCAGCAAAGGGGTCTAATAGATCTTTTCTTTTAGATTTTCGAATCAACAAAAGCTTCGTCCAATCTCAAAGAATTTTGAGGATAAAAAAGATCTCAAAGGAAATATTTCCTAAGCTGGTTACAGGAAAAGTCTTGACTAAATTCTTAGAGAAAAAACTGAAAAGCTTCTTCCTAATCTCTTGAGTGAGTCCAGGAGTAATGAAGCGTAATTTTGAAGAAGAAAGAGGATTACTATTTTATTGCTTTTCTTTCTAGGATTTATTTATGGAGACATATGATTGTAATGTAATTTAATGTAATTTAAATGTAATGTAATTTGTAATTTGTAATGTAAGGTAATTTAAAAGATGATAAAGATAAACCTCCGACACGTTTAATAAAAAAAGACATGCTTTGTTGGGTACCATATCTAATAATGAAGTATCTTGAGAAATAAACCTTGTAATTGAGGCGTCAATAATTGTTCAATTTCTTCTTTGAATAAAAACCGATGGACACTCTTATACAAATTATTTTTTTAATTAAAAAAAATATATTAATGAAAAATGAAATTTTTAAAGGTTAAAGTAAAAATTTAGAGCCTTAGAGAATCTGCACTTTTGGTATACCTAAGAGTTTAGTTCAGGCTATCCCAAGTATACTTTTTTATTTTTCGTGGAGGGGGGGGGGACGTACAAATTTTTGCAGATCAAGTCACAAGGTCTGCCCCCTTGCGTCCAAGTTTCTAATACATCAAATGGCTATAATGTATCAGAGGAAAAGCTATTGAGTTGCCTAGGGTAAAGGTCATAAGGCTTCCATGCTTTATTGTTGTTTTTTATTATTTGTTTTTTTATGATTTTTTTTTACAATGTATTATTCATGTTTTATAATTTTTCCATAGGCACTTCATGTGAAAGGGATGGCCGTATAAACTTCAATTGGGGCTCATTTGATTGGAAATAAGTAGTTGTAGTGCCCCTTTAGTGAGTGAAAAATGACCAGAGGGCAGCTATCCCTCTCCCCACGATCCTTTTCTTAATATGCATCCAATAGGAATTTTGAGATTGCAGTTTTGTTTAAAACTGTTCAAAAGTCAGATATAAAAAAGTCTGTGGCCAACACAAATCCCTAGAGCCTGGGACATGTGTCGAAAGTTATGACCCTGGGGCATATTATATTCTTATGGAAGAGGAAGTCATATAAACTTCGGTGGGGGCTCATTTAATTGCAGATTGAAACTTCTAGATCCCTTTTTAAGAGTCAAAAGTAATCGGAAGGTAACTAGATCCAGTGCTATGGAAATAATTAATTACAAGTATTTAAATACGTATTTAATTATTTTTTCTGTATTTAAACAAAAATTAACTTTTTCCGATATTCCTAAGTACTTTGTCTGTCAAACCTAATTTTCGAGAGTATTCACTGTTTTTCCTGACTAAATTTTGTATAGATAGCTTTTTAAGCTCTTCTGAAAGGTTAATTAAGCAGTTTTGAAACTTATTCCTTTAACATTAAAAAGAAGGTTTGAGAAGAAAAATAACTTTGAATTCAAATAATAATAATTCCTGGATCCTCTGGATGCAGCATGCAACAGAATCACTTTAGAAGACTCAAAGCGTGGATGAACAAACTGTAATGAGATTTGAGCTAAATATTTTCTTAAAAGTTATCCCAAATCTTGGTTCAAAATTTTCAAGATGTGTCGGTGCTTGTAAGCCTGCACCGACAACCTGAAGCACCGACAAGCGACCAAACACCGACAAGTATGAAAGCCTGAAGAACAGTTTTTTTTGGAAATATACTTCCTTGCCGCTTTCTTGGTGAACGAAAAATAAGTAAAACTGTTCAAATATGCTTTATTTCTGTCTATATATCTTGAACAAAATAAAAGAAATTGTTTCTTAACTTTGTACCACTTTTATCTTGCTCTGTTAAGGTTACTTCTTTTTTTGTTTTCTTACCTCGTCAGCTGGTCAACGATGAAACGTAGATTCGTATCCTACAAAAATAACACGTTTCGCCAAAGATTGTGTTTAAAGAAAATGATTGTCTACAATTTATTGCTTTGTCAGGCAGGTACAGGTGTCTGAAAATGTTTCATTTTCTAGCGTATTCATCCATTACTGGCTTATGAATTTTTTAAGCACATGAAGATCCATGAAAAAAAAACAGAAGAAAATGCGTTTTTTCAAAGACACCCCTGATGGTGACGAGTCATGAGAGTGTTTCAAGCCTCCAAGTCAACCTGAAGATTGCAGCAGTTTGGATTCTGAAGTCAGAACAGAACAGCCTCCTAAAAAAAAGAACCCCGAGCGGAAATTTCTTAGAGAAAACTAGAGTAAAAAGTAATAAAGTTTACTTGATAAAGTAAACTTTATCAGAGGCAAATTGATTATTTCATAATGGACTGCATAATTAAGAAATGTGGCCTCTTGTCACTGTAGAGGAAAAAGCTTTCAAAAACCTTCGGCAAGGCTCAGCTCAGTTGAATTCTCGACATGATGCAGTGAAAAGGGTAGTCGATGTGCGGGACCGCATTTGACGGGTTTACACCAAAATAAAGCTACCAAAGTTGAAAGCAATTGAGCTTCAGTTTCTTCAAGAGCATACCAAGGTAACTGTGGTTGTTTTCAGGACACTTGTCAACTACAGGGGGACAAGAATTGTTTTCTGGGAACGCTGTTGCCCATAATGATTGCATTAAGAAAGAAAATTATTGACATCAAACAAAAACGCTCTAACAGGCACGCACAAGCTCTCGTGGAAGCTGGTATAGAGAACCGTTTGTGTAAACTTTTACAATGCAAATAAGTGAACCTAGTTTTAAGGAGCTAGCAATAGCTAATGGAAGCTCTACTGGGACATATCAAAGATCGAATAATTGATGCAATTTCTGAGGAAATGAAACATATTTTGGTAGCCAAAGCTGATTTTCAGCTTACTGATTGTGATGCCGAGGACAGCGAAGTGACATTCATTGATTCTGATAACTCTTTTATTTTTGACAGTGATGATGTTGGGACAAGCATAGATTCTTCATTTGGCTTTAATATGAAAGTTCAGTTGCTGAGGCTTATGGATAATAAAATCTGTTCGATTGAGTCCTTGAAAGAATATCCAGACGTTGCAAGAATTTTCCAAAAGTTCAATACTGCCACGCCATCGTCTGCTCCAGGAAAACGTCTTTTTTTATTTTTGGGGTTTGATTTTCAGTGCAAAGCAGGGTCAGCTTGGAGGTAAGAAGTTTGAGAAACGTCTATTGTTAAAAGAAAACTTCCAACTTTGATAAATAATTTGTAAGAACTTTCATCATAAACGGTACGCTTTGAGAAGGAGATATTTTTTAACTAGAGTAATGTGTGTCAAATACGTATTTTGTAATTAAATACAAATTATATCCCTGGCAATGTATTTTCAATTACTAATTAATTATTGTATGATACGAGAGATTTGTATTTGTAATTAACTAAATTTTAAAAGTATTTCCCACAACATTAGACCCCTTCCACGCCTTCTTTTCTCCAAATACATATGATTGAAATATGAGATAACCGTTTTGTTCAAAACAGTCCAAACATCAGATAACAGGGTCAGCACAACTTCCCAGAGCCGTGAGAATACCAGGATCTGATGGAAAGGAAAGTTTTAAAAATTTCGGAAGGGGGTTCATATGTTTACAAATTTAAAGTTCAAATTCCCCTTTTAAGAATCAAAAGTAATCAGAGGGCCATTAGAATCACCTCTCACGCCCTCTTTTCCCCAAATGCATCTGATCAAAATTTTGAGATGGTCGTTTTGTTCAAAGTAGTCCAAAGATCAGATAACAAAAACTTGAGGGTCGACCCTTTCCCCCCAAGAGCCCAGGGGCAAGGGTTTTTAGGTTATGCCCCGGGGTATTTAAGGTTTTATGGAAGAGGTGGTCGAACAAACTTCGGAAGGGTCTAGCTTTATTGGAAACTAAAAATTCTAGTTCCCTACTTCAAAGTCAAAGGTGACCAAAAGTTAACTGCCCACCTCTGCGCCATCTTTATCCCCTAATGCATCCGATGAAAATTTTAGATATCTTCTTTGTTCAAAATAGTCCAAAGGTCATATAAATAGAACTCCAGGGTGGACACAACTCCCAAGAGCCAAGGGGCAAGTGGTGTAAGCTATGCCCAAGGGGGCATACATGGATTATGTTGATGGGGTTGTCGTTTAAATCTCGAATAGGGCTCATTTGATTGGAAATTGAAAGTTTTAGTTTCTTTTTTAAGAGTCAAAAGTGATGAAAGGGCAACTAGCACCTCACGCCCTTTTTCTCCAAATGCATCCTATCGAAATTTTGAAAGATCCATTTTGTTCAAATAGTCCATGGGTCAAACGACAGTGCCTCTGGGGTATACACGGTCCCTAGGTCCTGGGGGGCAAGCGTTATAAGTTATACCCCCGTTTATATAAGGTTTTATGCAACGAGTTGCCACATAATATTCTGAGGTGGCTCATTTAAATAGTAATTGAAGGCTTTAGTTTCACTTTAAGAGTCAAAAGCGATCAAAGAACGAATAGGCCCCCCCCCCCCCAAACGACCTTCTTCCCCAATTGCATCAGAACAAAATTTTGGGATAACCATTTTAATTAAAATTGTCCAAAGATCATGTAATATGGCTTCCACGGTTGACGCAACCTCACAGAGCCCGGGGGTATGGGTTGTTAGTTTTAACCCGGGGGTCATATAAGGTTCTTATGGAAAGGATGATTGTATAAACTTTAGAGAAGGCTCGTTTGATTAAAAAATTCGGAGTGCAACACCCCCCCCCCCCCCTCATACGCCCTCTTTTCTCTAAGCGCATCCGATAGAAATTTTTAGATAGCCATTTTGTTCAAAATAGTCCAAAGATTATATAACGATACCTCCAGGGTTGATACACCCCCTGAGCTCGGGGGAGTAAGGGTTGTAAGTTATGCCCCATGGTCATATAATGTTTCAGAGGCAACGCTATAGCGTTGCCTATAGTAAAGGCCATACGGCTCCAATGTTTTATTATTTTTTTTCCCAGAGGCACTTCATATGGAAGGGATCGTCATAAAAGCTTCTAACGGGGCTCATTTGATTGAAAATTGAGAGCTCTAGTGCCCTTTTTAATAGTCGAAAATGATTGGAAGGCAGCTAACCCCCCCCTCCCCCACACCCATCATTCCCCCAAACACATCTAATCAAAATTTTGAGATAGCCATTTTGTTCAGCGTAGTTGATTTCCAGATAGAAAATATATTTTTGAGGAGGATAATCCCCCAAAACCCTCAGAGCAAGGGTTTTAAGTTATGCCCTGGGGGCATATAAGTTTTTATAGAAGGCGTTGTCGTAGAAGCTTCAAAGCAGGCTCATTTGATTGGAAATTAAAGGGCTAGTGCCCTTTTTCATAGTCAAAAATGATTGGAGGGCAACTAGCCCCCCCCCCACGCCCATCATTCCCCCAAGCACATCCAATCAAAATTTTGAGATAACCATTTTGTTCAGCGTAGTTGATTTATAGATAGAAAATATATTTTTGAGGAGGATACTCCCCCACAACCCTCAGGGCAAGGGATTTAAGTTATGCCCTGGGGGCATATAAGGCTTTTATAGAAGGCCGTGTCGTAGAAACTTCAAAACAGGCTTATTCGATTGGAAATTAAAGGGCCAGTGCCCTTTTTAATAATCGAAAATGATTGGAGTGCAAGTAGCCCCCCCCCCCCCACGCCCATCATTTCCCCAAACACATCCAATCAAAATTTTGAGATAGCCATTTTGTTCAGCGTAGTTGATTTCCAGCTAGAAAATATGTTTTTGAGGAGGACACTCCCCCAGAACCTTCAGGGCAAGGATTTTAATATATGCCCTGGGGGCATATAAGGTTTTTATAGAAGGTGTTGTCATAGAAACTTCAAAAAAGGCTCATTCGATTGTAAATTCAAAGGGATAGTGCCCTTTTTAATAGTCAAAAGTGATTGTAGGGCAACTAGTCCCCTCTCCCTACGCCCATCATTCCCCCAAACACATCCAACCAAAATTTTGAGATAGCCATTTTTGTTCAGCGTAGTTGATTTCCAGGTAGAAAATATATTTTTGAGAAGGACACTCCCCAACAACCCTCAGGGCAAGGGTTTTAAGTTATGCCCTGGGGGTATATAAGGTTTTTATAGAAGGCATTGTCGTAGAAATTTCAAAATAGGCTCATTCGATTGGAAATTAAAGGGATAGTGCCCTTTTTAATAGTCGAAAGTGATTGAAGGGCAACTCCCCCCCCCACCCCGCCCCTCCTTCCCCCAAACACATCCAATCCAAATTTTTGAGATAGCCATTTTGTTCAGCGTAGTTGATTTCCAGATAGAAAATATATTTTTCAGGAGTATACTCCACCACAACCCTCAGGGCAAGGGTTTTAAGTTATGCCCTGGGGGCATATAAGGTTTTTATAGAAGGCGTTGTCGTAGAAACTTCAAAATAGGCTCGTTCGATTGGAAATTAAAGGGCTAGTGCCCTTTCTATTAGTCGAAAATGATTAGAGTGCAACTCGCCCGCCCCCACCACGCCCATCCGTTCCCCACATCTCTTCAATCCACAGTTTGATATGGCCATTTTGTTCAGCGTATTTGTTTTAAAGATAAAAAATATATCTGGCAAAAGTACACTCCCCCCCACCCCTCAAGCCAAGGGTTTTCAGTTCTACCCTGTGGGCATATAAGGTTTTAGAGAAAGCGTTGTCGTAGAAACTTCAAAGCAGGCTCATTCGATTGGAAATTAAAGGGCTAGTGCCCTTTTTAATAGTGTAAACCTCTGCTGTCACCACTCTGTAAACCTCTGCTGTCACTACTCTGTAAACCTCTATTTCGTTCTTTATTTGTATGCCCTTTTATATTGGCAGATGTAATGGTTTACATAAATTCCAAAGATAGACGATAAACGTTGGTACATGGTCTTTATTAAATAACGTGGGAATACACATAGAGAAAATAAGGTAGCACAAGAACAACTAGCTACAACGGAGGCGAAAGATGGACTCCCTTTAGGACTGAGCCAAGAATGTAACTTTCCTGGAATGGAGGTTCCAGCTATTGGTTGTTCAACCATGCCTGGGAACGGACCCTTTCCCACGACTAGCTTTAGTCCCAACAGCCCCCCCTGGACTGTTCTCGTTGAAATATACATGGCCAAATCTCTAAGAAACGAGACACCAGAAAAAGCCTTCTCGAATTTATGTTCCAAATACTTTACAGATTCTCCCCCCTGTTTTAAGTTAAATTTCCCAAATTTGGCTTATCCCCTTCTCATTAAACCCTCAAACTTTAATTGAATTCAAAACATTCAATACCCTTCCCAAATTATTCACTTCTCACCTACTAACATTTTTCCGCAAAAACTAGTAAAGAATTACATAATATAAACACTACACAATACTTGCATAAGTAAAAATTTATATAGTATAAACGAACCACACCAATAACAGTAGTCGGAAACTGGATATTTTAACACTTCATTTTTCTTTGTATACTTTAAAATAGACTTGTTCCCCATACCCCTGAATTTAATGAGGACAAGGAAAGTTGGGATTATGTATAAACTTTGAATTAGGGCAAAAGGAATGACCGGGAAAGGCTAATTAATCCTGAAAATACCAGCGACAGATAAATGAAATTGCAGAAACTCTAAAAATCATACCATGCAGCAATGACATTAAGATATTATTCCCAATAAAATCCTCGGGGTTTTATTGCTGCGGAACGCCTCGGTTTAGACCTATCCATTCCGTGAGGCATCAACCTCATCCCACTGGACCTCAAAACCATCCCCCTTTTCCTGGGTATCCAAGCCGCCCTGCGAGGCATCAGTACCATCTCGCAGTGCAACAACAAAAATCATCCCGTGCGGCATCAGTACCTTCCCACGGGACCTCAAACCCAGCTCCCTTTTCCTGGGCAGCCAAACCGCCCTGCGAGGAATCAGTACCATCTCGCAGTGCAACAACAACAAAAAAAACATCCCGTGAGGCATCAGTACCATCCCACGGGACGTCAAAACCAGCTCCTTTTTCTTGGGTAGCCAAACCGCCCTGCGAGGAATCAGTACCATCTCGCAGTGCAACAAAAAAAAAACCATCCCGTGAGGCATCAGTACCATCCCACTGGATCTCAACCCCAGCCCCCTTTCCATGGGTAGCCAAACCGCCCTGCGAGGAATCAGTACCATCTCGCAGTGCCTTCTCATTATCATTGAGTCCAAATTTCACCCTCGTCAGCGCAGAAAGAAATTCATCGGAAAAAGAAGACGTGTCTCCTTTCCCCACTATCTGTTCTATCTGTTCATATTGTATTGCAACCTTATACGCATCACCTAAACAAAAAAAAATTCTACACTATTCTCTAACAAATACCGTTTGTAGGACGGTCTGATCCACTCCTTGAATAAATTTAGAGCAAATCTTCCAAGAACTACACCATCATCCCTGGCTTCTAAGGACACCCTACATGACCTTCCAAATTTTTGCATCCTTCTATAGAATAGATATACCCTTTCATCCTTAAATTGAGCCACGCCTACAAACTCTGCAACCATTTTGCCTACTATTTTGCCTGGGGTATATACTACAAGTAATCCACCTTTTAAACTTGACAAATTTATAATTGTGGGATCCAGATTCCCAAAAAAGGAGCGAAACAAACCACGGGCCAAAAATGACGCAAAGCTTTTGAATCAGACCAATTTGACAACAACTGAAATTTTTGTAACTTTGCAACAAACTCAATTTTTGTAACTTTATAACAAATTTTGTAACAAACTTAATTATTTTTCCACTTTCTGACTTTGTGAATGGCGTTATTACTAAAAAAAAGGGTCAATTATCGATCCTATTACTTGGGACTGTTGATGCTGTTCTATTGGAGGATTAATCGGGGTGGTTCTCAGGGGAGTTGAAGGGTTTGTTGGGACCCATGTCTTGATCTTTTGAAGGTAATCATAAAGTTCATCTTGATCGAAATCAGGATCATTTGAGTCAAATAAAAGAGGTGGAACTATGCCATTTATCCTTCACTGTCTTACAAAATCAAAAGCAACCTTTTTGTTATATCCAATTTCCACAGGATCAAGTATAGGAATAAAAACTGACATTTTGAGATCAAAATTTGAAAAATCAATTACTCTAAAAATTTAAATGTTGGTTTTAAACACAATTCTTTAATTACGGACGCTAGATTTTGAGCAATGAACTTCACTTTTAACATCAAGGGTCTAATAAATTTTACTGGGTTGGTTAACCGCGTTAAATCACTTACGAAAGGTCGTCTGTCTTACATCCAATTGCAGTTGGTCTCAATTAAATCACTAGCGTCAAATAAAGTCACAATTGAGAATTAATTTTCAATTATCGAATTCACAATTTTAAATTTTGTTTGGAAACTGTCAAATGTAGATCACACGTCGACTGTATAAAATCAGGTAAAAATAAACACCAAACGTAAAATGGCTAAGTGAAGGTAGAAATCAACCGGAGACTTTCAGTTGTAGAAATTTGAATTAGTAGGTAGAAGCTATCACGAGGAAATCCATATTAGGCATTGTGTAACAGCCTATTTCAAAATGTTCATTTAAAAGAAAGTGTTTTTCAAGAAGGCGCTTTGAATAGAAGAAAGTTCAATAGCTCGTAGCGTTTCGATATCTTATAAATCAGTCTTTTGTAGTATTTGCAGCTCAATATCACAGCAATTTTGGTAGCTGGCGAAATAACTCTTCAATATGCTGCCAGTATTTAGCGTAAGATATCGTAAGTACTTATAACGGTCACTCAAATGTCACTTGGAGGTTTTCCCCTAGTGATATATGCTCCACTAGTTTTAACTGCTTGCCACCACTCTGTAAACCTCTGCTGTCACCACTCTGTAAACCTCTGCTGTCACCACTCTGTAAACCTCTCTTTCGTTCTTTATTTAAATGCCCTTTTATATTGGCAGATGTAATGGTTTACATAAATTCCAAAGATAGACAATAAACGTTGGTACATGGTCTTTATTGAATAACGTGAGAATACATATAGAGAAAATAAGGTAGCACAAGAACAACGAGCTACGACGGAGGCGAAAGATGGACTCCCTTTAGAAATGAGCCAAGAATATAACTTTCCTGGAACGGAGGTTCCAGCTATTGGTTGTTCAACCATGCCTGGGAACGGACCCTTTCCCAAGACTAGCTTTAGTCCCAAAAGCCCCCCCTGGACTGTTTTCGTTGACATATACATGGCCAAATCTCTAAGAAACGAGACACCAGAAATAGCCTTCTCGAATTTATGTTCCAAATACTTTAAAATAGTCAAAAATGATTGGAGGGCAACTAGCCCCCCCCCCACGCCCATCAGTCCCTCAAACACATCCAATAAAAATTTTGAGATAGCCATTTTGTTCAGCGTAGTTGATTTCCAGATAGAAAATATATTTTTGAGGAGGATACGCCCCCACAACCCTCAGGGCAAGGGATTTAAGTTATGACCTGGGGGCATATAAGGTTTTTATAGAAGGCCGTGTCGTAGAAACTTCAAAACAGGCTTATTCGATTGGAAATTAAAGGGCTAGTGCCCTTTTTAATAGTCGAAAGTGATTGGAGTGCAAGTAGCCCCCCCCCCACGCCCATCATTTCCCCAATCACATCCAATCAAAATTTTGAGATAGCCATTTTGTTCAGCGTAGTTGATTTCTAGCTAGAAAATATGTTTTTGAGGAGGACACTCCCCCAGAACCTTCAGGGCAAGAATTTTAATATATTCCCTGGGGGCATATAAGGTTTTTATAGGAGGCGTTGTCATAGAAACTTCAAAAAAGGCTCATTCGATTGGAAATTCAAAGGGATAGTGCCCTTTTTAATAGTCAAAAGCGATTGGATTTCAACTAGCCCCCCGCTGTATGCCCATCATTCCCCCAAACACATCCAATCGAAATTTTGATATAGCCACTTTTGTTCAGCGTAGTTGATTTCCAGATAGAAAACATGTTTTTGAGAAGGACAATTCCCCACAACTCTCAGGGCAAGGGTTTTAAGTTATGCCCTGGGGGCATATAAGATTTTTATAGAAGGCGTTGTCGTAGAAACTTCAAAATAGGCTCATTTGATTGGAAATTAAAGGGCTAGTGCCCTTTTTAATAGTCGAAAGTGATTGGAGGGCAACTTCCCCCCCCACCACACCCATCATTCCCCCAAACACATCCAATCAAATTTTGAGATAGCGATTTTGTTCAGCGTAATCGATTTCCAGATAGAAAATATGTTTTTGAGGAGGACATCCCCCCCACAACCCTCAGGGCAAGGGTTTTAAGTTATGCCCTGGGGGCATATATGGTTTTTATAGAAGGCGGTGTCGTACAAACTTCAAAAAAGGCTCATTCGATTGAAAATTCCGAGGGCTAGTACCCTTTGTAATAGTCGAAAGTGATTTGAGGGCAACTAACCCCCCTCTCACGCCCACCTTTTCCCCAAACACATCCAATAAAAATTTTAAGACAGTCATTTTATTAAACGTAGTTTTAAGTTCTGGAAATTAGGTCTTTCAGGATTACAACTCCCCCACAGCCCTCAGGGCAAGGGTTGTAATTTAAAGATTCTCCGAATCCTTCATATTATGTCTTACGGAAGGGATGCTCGTATAAACTTTAGAGAGGGCTCATTTGATTGAAAATTGAAAGTTCTTGTTCACTTTTTAAGAGTCAAAAGAGATTGAAGGGCAACTAGCCCCTCTTCTTCCTCCAAGCCTTAAATGCATTAGATAAAAATCTTGAGATAGACATTTTGTTAAAATATTTCAAAGTTCTGATAACAAAAAACTCTGGTGTCGACACAGCCTACCAGGGCCCAGGGGTAGGCGTTGTAAGTAATGCCCTGGGGCATAACTTATTAAGGGGGTTTTATAACTTATGGGAAGGGGTTTTGTATGGGAAGAACACATAGGAAATCAGTTATAATTATCCAATTATAAGGTTAAAATACATACTCTGTGATAAATGCAAAATTGCTTTGGCACACAAATTCCTATTATGGTCAATTCCAAACAGTCGAGATCCCTTTGTGTCAGCACGTGAAGTGGTCTAAACCCCCTTATTGGAGCTATTTTTCAATCCATTTATTGTTGTCAATCGCTGTCCAGAAGTTATGCAAGCTGTATATTGTTCATATATAAAGTTTTTATCAAAGAGTTAATAGTATAGACTTTGATAAAAGCCTCATTTGATTTAAATCGAAAGTTCTAGATCTGTTTTTTAAAGTCAAGAATAATCGGACAGTAAGCACCCCCTCATTTCATAAAAACTTGAAACTTTTTGAAATAAAAAATAAACAAAAATTAATTTAAAAAAAATTTCCGAAAAATAAGTTTTTCAAATAAAAGTAAAGTCCATTTTAAACTTAAGCACAGGATATACAAATATCTGTTAAAGTTCAAACTCAAAACAATCAAAAATTACTATTAAAGAATAAATGAAGCCCAAAACAAAAAAAAATTAAATCGACAATCATAGCAAAAAACATACAACAAGTAATAACATAAATGAATAAATAGATCTTAAAGCGAATAATGCTTAGATTGAATATGAAAATCAAGCTTAAAACGAAAACAAATATTTTGCTATTAAAGTATAAATGAAACTTAAAACAAACAGAAATTAAATAAACAATCAATGCTAACAAAAATACAATATTTATTAATGCAAATGAATAAATAAATTTTAAAACGAGTGAAACTTAAATTGAATATGCAAATCAAGTTTGAATCGAATAAAAATAACTACAAACAAGAGTTTGGGTATCGTCTCACTGCAGAAGCCTAAAACCTACTGCGCCATAGCACTGCCTAAGTAAAGAATGATGTTGTTACAAATTATTTTTTATTTATTTTTTTTTTTTTTTTTTTTTTTTTTTTTAGATCAAGGTACTTCGTATCGAAGGAGTTGTCGTAGAAACTTCAAAAACAGCTCATTTGATCGGAAATTGGAAGGACTTGTGCACTTATAAATAGCCGAAAGTTATTGGAAGGCAACTAACATCCCTTCCACGCCTACTATTTCCTCAAACACATCCAATCAACATTTTGAGATAGCCATTTATTCGACGTAGTTGATAGATCCGAAAAATATGTCTTTGAGGATGACATTCCCCCAGAGCCCTTAGGGTAAGGGCTGTAAGATATGCCTTGGGGGAAAATAAGGTTTGTATTATAAGTGTTGTCGTAGAAACTTGAAAAAGAACTCATTTGATTGGAAATTGAAAGGGCTAGTGCCCTTTTTAATAGTCAAAAGCTATTGGTGGGCAACTCAGCCCTCTCAAAAGCCAACCATTTCCCCAAACCCGTCCAATCAAAATTTGAGATAGCCATTTTGTTCAACGTAGATGAAAGTTCTGGAAATTAGGTCTTTGAGGATTCAATCCCCCCACACCCCTCAAGGCAAGGGATATAAGTTATGCCGTGGGGGCATATAAGGTTCTTATAGAAATTGTTGTCGTAGAAACTTCAAAAAGGGCTTATTCGATTGGAAATTAAAACTGCTGGTGTCCTTTTTAATAGTCAAAGTCAAAGTGAATGTGATTGGAGTGCAACTATCCCCCCCACCCACGCCCACCATTTCCCCGAACACATCCAATCACAATTATGAGATAGTCATTTTGTTCAACGTAATTGAAAGGTCTGAAAATTATGTCTTTGATGATGACAAACCCCCCACAGCCCCCAGGACAAAGGTTGTAAGTAATGCCCTGGGAGCATATATGGTTTTTATAGAAAGTTTTGTTGTAAAAACTTCAAAACAGGCTCATTCAATAGGAACTTGAAAGGGCTAGTGTCCTTTTTAATAGTCGAAAGTTATTCTAGGGCAACTCACCCCCCTCATACGCCCACCATTTCTCCAAACAAATTCAATAAAATTTTGAGATAGCCATTTTGTTCAACGTAGTTGAAAGGTCCAAAATTATGTCTTAGAGGATGAAAATCCCCCTCAAAAAACTCAGGGCAAGGGGTGAAAGTTATGCCCTGGAGGCATATAAGCTTTTTTTTTGTTTAAAAAGATGTCACAGAAACTTCAAAAAGGGCTCATTTGATTGGGAATTGAAAGGACTTGTTCCCTTTTTTATAGTCAAAAGTGATTGGAGAGCAACTAACCCCCCTCTCACGCCCACCATTTCACCAAACACATCCAATCAAGATTTGAGATTGGCCTTTTGTTCAACGTAGTTGAAAATTCTGGAAATTAGGTCTTTGAGGATGTCAAACCCCCTACAGCCTTCAGGACAAGGTTTGTAAGTTATGCCGTGGGGGCAAATAAGGTTCTAACCGACATTTTTGTCGTAGAAATTTAAAAAATGGCTCATTCAATTGGAAATTCAAATGGCTAGTGCCCTTTTTAATAGTCAAAAGTGATTCGAGGGCAACTAACCCCCCTCTCATGCCCACCATTTCCCCGAACACATCCAATCAAATTTTTGAGACAGTCATTTTGTTTAGCGTAGTTGAAAGGTCCAGAAATTATGTCTTTGATGATGACAAACCCCCCACAGCCCCCAGGGTAAAGGTTGTAAGCTATGCCCTGGGAGCATAAATGGTTATTATAGAAAGTGTTGTCGTAAACATTTCAAAAAAGGTTCATTCAAATGGAAATTGAAAGGGCTACTGTCCTTTTTAATAGTCGAAAGTTATTGGAGGGCAAATCACCCCCTAGACGTAGTAAAAAGGTCCAGAAATTATGTCTTTGAGGATGAAACTCCTACCAAAGCTCTCAGGGCAAGGGCTGTATATTATACCCTAGGGGCACATAAAGTTCTTTTATTTAAAATTTGTCACAGAAACTTCAAAAAGGCTCATTTTATTGTAAATTGAAAGGGGTACTACCCTTTTGTATAATTTAAAGTGATTGTAGAGCAATTAACCCCCCTCTCACGCCCACCATTTCACCAAACACATCCAATCAAAATTTGAAATAGCTATGTTGTTCAATGTAATTGAAAATTCTGGAAATTAGGTCTTTGAGGCCGACAAACCCCCCAAACTCCTCAGGGTAAGGGTTATTAGTTATGCCCTTGGGGCATATAAGGTTCTTGTAGAACTTGTTGTCGTAGAAACTTCAAAAAAGGGCTTATTCGATTGGAAATTGAAAGGACAAGTGCCCATTTTAATAGTCAAAAGTGATTGAAGGGAAACAAACCCCCCTCTCACGCCCATCATTTCCCTGTACAAATCCAATCAATATTTTAAGATAGTCATTTTGTTCAACGTAGTTGAAATGTCCGAAAATTATGTCTTTGGTGATGACAAACTCACCACAGCCCCCAGGGTAAAGGTTGTAAGTTATGCCCTGGGAGCATATATGGTTCTTATAGAAAGTATTGTCGTGAAAACTTCAAAAAAGGCTCATTCAACTGGAAATTGAAAGGGCTAGTGTCCTTATTGATAGTCAAAGACCCTCCCACGCCGATCATTTCCCTAAACATTTCAGATCAAAATTTTATATGGCTATTTTGTTCAACGTAGTTGAAAGGTCTGGAAATTATGTCTTTGAGGATGATAACCCCCTTCTCCCCATAGCCCTCTGGACAAGGGTCGTAAATTATGCCCCTGGGGAATGTAAGGTATTTATAGACAGTTGTGTCGTAGAAGCTTCAAAAAGGGCTCATTTGATCGGTGATGTAGAGGACTGGTGCATTTTTTATTAGTTGAAAGTAATCAGAGGGCAAATGCCCCCCACGCCCGTCATTTCCCCAAACACTTTCAATCAAAATTTTGAGATAGCCGTTTTGTTCAACGTTTTAAAAGATCTAGAAATTATGACTTTGAGGATAACAGATCCCCCAAGCCCTCAGGGCAAGGGCTGTAAGTTTTGCGCTGGGGCATTTAAGGCTCTTATAGAAATCGTTGTCATATAAACTTCGGAGGGGGCTCATTGGATTGGTAATCAGACGCTCTAGTGCTCTTTTTAAGAGTCAAAGTGATAGGAGGGCAGCTACCCTCCCCCCCCAAACACGTCGTGTTGTCCCAAAGCGCATCTAATAGAAATTTTGATATATCCATTCTATTCAAAATAGTCTAAATATCATATAAAAAGACTAATGGGGTTGAAACAAACCCCAGAGATTAGGGGCAAGGGTTATATGTTACTCCCAGGGTTATTTAAGGTTTTTATTGACGATATGGTTGTTTAACTTTGGAAGAGGCTCATTTGGTTGAAAATTTGAAGTTTTGGTTCCTTTTAAGTGTCATAAATGATGAACGGCATTTAGCCTCCCCCCCCCCCTCTGTTCTACACTCCCTTTTTTCATCAAACGCATCTGATTGAAATTATGAGATAGCGATTTTTTTCAAAATAGTTGAAAGAACATATAATAATGTCCCTAGGGAAGTCACCACCCCCCAGAGCCCTTGGGATATGGTTATAAGTTATTTTATGAGAGCATATAAGATTTGTATTGAATGGGCGGTCGTATAAAGATCAGATGGGGCTCATTTGATTGGAAATTGGAAGCTATGGTGCCCCTTTTAAGAGCCAAAGTGATTTGAGAGCAAGCAACCCCTCCCCTCTACATTCAGTATTTGCCTTACCACCTCCAATAAAAATTTGGAGAAAACAATTTTATTCATCGTATTTGAAGGTTTCGGAAATTATGTCTCTGAGGAAGACAACCCCCTCCCTACAGCTCTCAGGGAAAGGGTTGTAAGTTTTGCCCTTGGGGCATATAATGTTTTTATAAAAAGGGTGGCCGCAAATGCTTTGGAGGGGACTCATTGGATTGATAATCAAAAGTTCTAGTGCCCCTTTTAAGAGTTAAAGTGATCAGAGCGCAGCTCCCCCCCCCCCTACACACGCATGGACAAAACCGTCATGTTTTCCTGAGATGTATCGAATAGATATTTTGAAACAGCCCTCTTATTCAAAATAGTCCAAACATCATATAAAGAATGCTTTTGAGGTTGATACAAACAAACAGAGCCGGAGGATGAGGGTTTTAAATTATTTGCCTCGGGCATTTAAGGTTCTTATGGAATGGATGGTTGTATAAGCTTTAGAGGTGGCTCATTTGGTTGAAATTGAAAGTTCATTTTAATAGTCAATAGTAATGGAAGTCAAGTAGCACCCCCACCCAACTGCCCCTCTTTTCACCAAATGCGTCTGATTGAACTTGTGGGATGGCAATTTCATTTAAAATATTCCAAAGAACATATAACAATGCTTTCAGGGTCGGTACAACCCTCCAGAGCCCTGGAGCTCTTATGTACTGGGAGCATTTAAGGTTTTTATGGAATGGGTGGTCGTATTAAATTCAAATGGGATTAAATTCTCATTTGATTTGAAATTTGAAGTTATAATGCTCTTTTTAAGAGTCAAAGTGATTTGAGAGAACCCCCTTCCACACCCATCAGTTCAAATAACAAAAATCTAAACAAAGTTTCGAGACATCAATTTTTTCAGTATTGTTGAAACATTCAGTAATTATGCATAGCAATAGTTTTAATAGCAGTAACAGCATTAGTAGCAGTATGCCAATGGCACCTTTTTTCAACATCCCTTCAAAATACGATAAAATTTTTAACTTAATACCATCAACCGGTCCTGAAACATTGCTGATACGCCCTTTTGACAACCTATGTGGGCCTAGTATGTTTATCTTTATTTCAATACAGTTACAATATTAACCAAAATTTTCGCCTTAATACCCTTAGGTTTATTAGTTGTAGTAGTAGCACCAGTAAATATAGTAGTAGGAGTAGGAGCACAGTTAACAGTAATAGCCTTAGTAGCACTATTAGCTATAGTAGTAATAGTAATAGTAGCAGTATTTGTAGGAGTAGAAGCATTAGTATTATGATACAAATATTGTCTTTTGGTTAGTTTAACATCCCCCAGAACAAGCGTTGTAAGTTCTAATTTCACAGACGAAACCGTTCCTAAGATATTGCTGATATGCCCTTTTGACAACCTACATACAGGTTGTCATGCAACCTATATTGCAGGTTGTCATCCGCACAACAGAAATATTCTCTGAAAATTTCACCTTCATATGTTGTGGATTTTGAGCTAGCCAGAAGACACTCTGTGTATTAATTTAATGCTGCTTCTACGGTTACTGCAACTAACGACACTAATGGCATTAAGTGGAAACTCATAAGGAAAGTTTAGGAGGAGTTTAATTAAACGAAAAACCTAAATGCATGCAGGTATTAAAGGGACATATCAGCACTGTAGGACAAATAAGGACATAAGCAGCGATGCTCTATCATAGCTAGTAGTATCATTGATCAAACAGTTCGTGGTAACGAACTGTAAGTAAGGAGCGTCCCGGCTCAATTGTAACCGAAACTCTACAAAACGGAATTTTGATACCAATAGATACATCAAAAGAATTAGATTTTAATGCTGATTTCAAATATATAAGTTAGATCAAGTTTAATCCTATCCATCAAAAGTTATGCGTCTGAGAAAATTTGGCTGATTTTCAAAAAAAGGGGGAAAGAACCCCTAAGAGTTATAGAACCTTAATGAAAATCACACCATCATATTCCGCGTATCAGAGAACCACACTGTGGAGGTTTCAAGCTCCTATCTACGAAAATGTGGAATTTTGCTTTTTTGGCCAGAAGAAAGATCACGGGTGCGTGTTTATTTGTTGTTTTTTTTTCCAAGGGTGATCGTATCGACCCAGTGGTCCTAGAATATCGTGAGAGGGTTCATTGGAATGGAAATTAAAAGTTCTAGTGCCCTTTTTAAGTCACTAAAAAAATGGAGGGCAACTAGGCCCCCTCCCATGCTCATTTTTTTCCCGAAGTCACCTGATCAAAATTTTGGGATAGCGATTTTGTTCAGCATTTTTGAAAATATTATAAGTATGTCTTTTAGGATGACTTAATCCCCCGAATTTCCCGGGGGGAGGGCTAAAAGTTATGAACTTTACCCAATGTTAACATATATTATTGGTTATTGGGAAGTATACAGACGTTTCAGGGGAGATTTTTCCTGGTAGTGGGGGGGTGGGGGTGGGTCGGGGGTTATGTGGGAGGATCTTTCCATGAAAGAGGCTTTCATGGGGGAAGGGAAGTATATACCTTCTTTTGAATTTGCGGACTTTACATTCCTTCCGGTTTTTCTGGTAGGTAAACAGGTCATTACACTCGGTCATTACACTCTTTGTCAAGAGGATTTGCGTAATTTCAAAGTACAACTTGATTGGTGATTAGGATTTGAATAAAAGGAATAGTTTTCTTTACATTTCATATTAGTAAGAGAATTGAATTCAAAGGGAATATTTTTTATTTGCAAGGATATTAGTGGAGAAAAAAAAAATGAGTGGTGCATTTACACTATTGGAGATTAATGATGGAACCGACAGCAGCAGCAGCAACGATATACGTGTACCTAATGTAGCTGTGGAAATAACTGCTGGCTGTAGACTATGTCTTGAATGGGACACTATGTATGCTAGATACGTGATATCATTAAGCAAATTTAAGCAGGAGGAGCAGCTATGTTTTGCTGGAAAAGTGAATATTCTACATATAAATAAACTTCGGTCAGCATTAGATGTCCTATCGAAATATATTGATGAGAACAAAATGCATCAGTGAATATTATTATTATTGTAATTATGTTCAATAAAAATGTTTCTAAATCAATGGTTTTTTTTTCTTTCTATAGTAGACTAGCGTATATTTTTTTAGAGTAGAAAAAAAAAAATTCTGGTTAGTCTGAAGTTGGCTGTGAGAGAGTTAGGACTCTAAAAAATGGATATATTCGAGAAAGATTGAATCATGAGAAATCTAGTTCTTATGGAAAAGCGTTTGATTCTAGACGATGATTTTCTAGAGTTGTCAATTCAAAGGAAGATATTTTCTTGAGGAATGCTTGTCGATATAATGAAAACTTATTCTCTATCATTAGACTATTGTATGAAGCTTCTACATCGTGGTCCAAATGCATTTACACAATTTATTGATATATTGATCACGACGCAGCAAAATGATACTGTGGATATGCTTTTAAACATTAGTTTTTATAAATTTAGTACTTTTTTTTCATAATAAAGATTGTGCTCAATGATGATTTACTCCTTTCTCTCTCTCTCTCTCAGACAATTTTTTTTTTGTTGCTAGCTCAGTTTCATTGTGGCAGTGAGAGTGTCAACACATGACAAAATGTTCCATACATGTCCGTTATGTATGTACACACAGGGCAGCTGGTCATCATGTGAGAATTGCACAATGATTGAGGAGTATGATGAAAAATGTAGATTCTGCAACCCTTGTAAATTGCATAGAGGATATGCTGTACAAATTAAAGGTTGTAATTCCTGTCTTGAATAGGTGTGTGACGCTCATCCTAGAGGCCACCAATGCTCCAATTGTCATTATGATAAATGTAAGCAGTGGGAGAATACATATCCCGCTATGATTGGAAAGAATCCTAACAGTGATTTTAGTTTATTGATTCGAGATTGGTATCGTCGTGTTTTTATATTTTTCTTTGAGGAGGAAACGTGTAAAATAGTAAACTTTTGTAAAAAAATGTTAAAATTGTTTATAAGACAGTTTTGTGAATACACAGGGTGTTATTATTATAATACCACTGATTTTTATTTGGCAGTGACAGAATGTGATTCGACACTTGAGGACACTGTTTGTGAAATTGCTTCAAATATGCAAATTGAAACATGTGAATTCTATAGAATGAATGCGAATAGTATCATTGACTATACAAAGATATATGACAAGAGTGAAGTCACACTCTACTGTAGAAAATCTGACCCTGACATTGCACTACATCAGGATCAGTACACTGTGAATTCAGATAATCTACCTGCACTAGTTGTTGTCGACAAATACCTAGTAGTGGATGAAATCTAAAGAGTAGAAAAGTCGTTTTATCATGTATATAATTTTTTTATTAATAAACAATTTCACATAAATCTTTGGAACATTTTATTCTTAGGGCACTAAAATCAATATTAAATACAATTGTAAGTATATTCTCCACTAGAAAGTTGTTCAATTGAGGTAAGTCAACGTAGATGTTGAGAAACTGCTTGTAGGTGTAGCCACGACATCTGAACATGAAAAAGAGTAGTGCATGAAAGCCACATGTCTTAGTCGTTAAATCATGTACTCTTCGTTGATTTTGAATAATGGTTTTCCCACTCCTTTCAATAAAGATGCTGATGTATGGAGCGTAGAATTTATACGATAGGCCAAAATGATCAAAAAATTTAATATTCTTCGCTGTTTGAAAGATGCATAGCCAATGGCCAGTCTTCAAAGTCAATGGACTGCTATTAACAATGATAAGGGTATTGTTAACACTTGTAATTTTTTCAATGAAGTCCAAAGGTATGCAATAGGACTTGTACTGGGACATGTATGGATCCATACTAAATACATTGATTATTTGATTTGTGTTCATGGTGCAAGGTCTAGTAGAACACTGCCGTCGGGTGTGATTTCCCAATAGGTTTCAAATTTACTCGGTGATATTAGCGTGATACTCTCAGTCAGAGCATTGGCAAATGTACACTCTAAACGTACATTCCCTGTTCGTACTATGGTCATATCTTGCATGCCTGACAAATCCAAAACAATAACCCCATGATTTTTTGAAAAGATTGAATCGGTTATTCCATTTTCAAATAGTTGAGAGTCATGATCTAGGTATTGCATAGTCAACTCATACAGAGTTCTATAGTATGTTTTGTCAAATGATAGAGTGTACAGTGGAATACCATTCACTTTGCACACAGGACTAGATAGACCGAAAAAATTAAAATCATGGGGATATTCAGTCCAGGATCCAACGGCACTGCCACTCTTCACAAAGGCCAAAGCGAATTTTGATGAGATTTCTCCATTGATAAATGATGAATAGCTATAGCTACGAGAACCGCTGGCAATGTGACGTTGATTGGTGATTGTATGGGGGACAAGAAGTTTAATGTTGTTACCATTGGCTCTTAGCTTTTCCACTGCCAATGCAACAGAGCTCATAACTTGTTGTTTTCGGACGTGGAGAATTGCCGATGTGATAATAACATCTGCATCGGGTGCTGCAGGAAGTGTTTTTCTCAAAATGAAATTCGATGGGGCCATCTGCAACTTTATGTCAATTTTGACATTGGGGGGTAGCCATTGGGGTATATTGAATATCTCATGATTTAATTTTCCAACTAGATGATACTCCTGGGTCACTGCTGTGGTCAACTCACCGTCAATATCAACACCTGTTCGATATTCATAGCCTAATGATGGTCCTCTCAGCTCCTTGTATACCTTTGGCGTCATCATCATAAATTGTATGTAGCTTGCATAGTTGGATAAATTATTGCTAGTGCTCACCAATGTCCCATTAATAAATACATTAATTTATTTGAAAAGGTTGTGTAGAATACAGTTTTCATAGGAGAGACCATCGCCGTTATTTGGAGTTGTATTATCTGATTTTTCTTCACCCCAACATTTAAATCCATAAATGTTGATGACAAATCAATGAAATAGTCTTCATTGGAAAATATTTGACAGTGTATATTTTCCGAGAGGGGTTGTTGAGGGTGAAATTGTTCATAGTAGCCATACTTGACACTGACATCAACATTTTCAGCATTAAATAGATTCAATGAGGAACTGATTGATGGATATGATTCCTTGTGGGGGAGATAAGTCATCTTAAGAGAAGAAATCCTTCTTTGATCTAACAATCTTTTTCTTTTTCTTCTTCTGCTGCTGCTGCTTATTGGTCTTCGTTGTTTTATTTCTCAAAGTCCTTGTTGATGTCCTTTGCTTCCTGCCTGGGTGGAGACTGATGAGTGAATGACGCAAACGCATCCTTTTCAATCCCTCCACATTTTGTCTAGATTTTAATTGTTCACCAACGGCTCTTGCTGAAGATCTAATATTTTCCTTAACACTCTCCTTGATATTCTTGCCCGACCCCCAGTCCAGTAGTGTAGAGGCAGCAAAATTTGAGGCAGCAGGCACAAGATATTTTCTGGCAAGGGGTAGTGCAGAACGAAATAGCCTAGCAAACCAGCTACCAAGACCATGGCCATACAGTGTAATCCACCAAGGGTAATATTAATCGCCCGGGCCTATATGACGTTTAATAAAAGCACCACCATAACAGTAAGGATCAGAATAGACACAAGGTATTCTTCTTCTAGTTCTCATTTTTTTAGGTTATTGGACCGTCGTTGTCGTTGTCACAGGGTCGAACATTGCATGTAAAACAATCCAATCCTTTCGTAATTTAATTTTGAAAAAAACATTAGGGTATGTTTTGTATAATGACTATCTACGGCGATGTTTTAATCACGGGGATTTACATATAATTATTTAGTTTGTAGGGTTTTCCATGTTCAGCAGTGGTTTCTTGGTAAGGACTTCTTAGGCGGTGGCCAGATTGATTACAAACACGAGATATTTCCACAAATGAATAGTAGAGAAATATACAAGTGTCCGTGGAGAAGCTGGGTGCATAGTCTGCATAGATAACTTGGTCACTATCTCTTAAATTATCTGTACTACTAGTAAGGTTTTTAAAACCAATAACCTCAGGTAAATTCTCATTGAGTAAAATTCTTTCACTTTCATTTGGATTTGTCACATAAATTAGACTTCGCTACTCTGAGTACGTTAAAGGGAAACTACCTTTTTTTCGACTTGCAATTTTTTGTTGATAACTCGACACAGTTCATGCATGTTATTGTTTTCCCTGTAGGGGATGTTAGCAATAGGGTACTAATTAGAGTCAAAAGTTGCCATTGCACCTTCATCACCGAATTCAAACGGTCGTATTTTTATTTCATATTTACGATCTTTTCTCAGAATATCCTGGGTATTTTTGATGATACAGTCGACAAGAGCCACTTCATATGCGCCGTCAAATTTGATGGTGGGGGAGAGTTTTTTCCAAAAATCACTTGTCCTATTCAAGTCGTTGTAAAGAGTATCGGAAACGATGGACATGAAAGTTACATAGAAATCATTGTCAATATCTTCAACGCCAATCCAAGAATCAAAATCAGAGTTGTATCCTAGCCAGCGAACAAGTAACTGTTTCTTACGCCCGCGAGTACGTGTCTTTAATATTTTTTCGATTTGATAGATTTCACTAGCATTTTTAACTTTTTGCAATTCATAGTCATAAAAGCCGCCGGGAATCTCTTCATCTTTGGTATCACGCAGGCGATAAGTGATGGGTTTAGTGTCTAGGATTTTTGCCACTTTAAAAAGTTCAGTGGACCACAAGTAATTCTCCTTTTCAAAAACATTAGTTGTTCTATTAATTCGAACAGTATAACCAACATTGAATTTATTTTTCTTCTTCTTCTTGACTTTTGATTCATTGGAATATTGTTTAAGAAAGGTGTCAATTGTATTATGATCCGAATGATGAACTTCCGTTGGTGTAGAGTTGGACAATGATCGATGAGGTCGTTGATTATAAATCAACATGATTTTATCTAGATCATGAATAAAAGCCGGCGTATTTTTCAATGTACAATATCTTGAAATTAAAAGTCGAATAGTTCTTATCAATCGTTCGGCCAATGCAGCCTTTATAGGACTGTGCGTATGATAGAGCAGTGTACTATACTTCTCTAGTACTTTTGCAACATGAGGATTAACAAATTCACTACCGTGATCCGTTTGAATTTTTTTATATGAATCCTGTTGAAGAATACTTTCAATTGCCTGAGCAACTTCAACACCTCTCTTTGATCGCACTGGACTTGCATATGCATAGCGACTAAAAACACTGATTGCAAGTAGAATGTACTTGTACGGTGTATTGTGACGTCTTTGAAGCTCATCTATAGTCAGGAGATATGCTTGCATTATATCCAATGGGTAAAAGGCTTTAGTTTTTCGATATTGATTGGCACGAAGTCTATGATTTATATGCAGAGTGTAACTTGTTTCATTTTGTAGATAGTCTTGTAAAATTTTAGTGAGAACACCCGTGACTTTGGAAAGAGTTGTGGGGGAACTTACACTCCCCACCTCGCCAATATTTTCATAAACACCTGTCAGAAATTCAGCCATTTTGAACGTAAACACGTTGTGTAACGTCCGCTACCCTTTTGTATACGGGCTGCTGCTGGTGTTGGGGATGTTGACGTGATACGTCTTCGCTTTTGTCTAGCTATCAGCGGTGTGCTATTATTTTCCAAAATTGATTTAAAATATTCTTCTTCAAGTTCATATTTTAATATTGATGATAATGATGATGCACGTTCATTTAGATTTTTTAGAATTTGTCTATTGCCAATAAGACTTTTGGGGAAGTTTATTGTATTTAGAAAGTTGTATAGACGAGTGTCAAATGATAATGGTCCTTTACGATTTGTAACCATGTCATACATTAAATCAAGTAGATTATAGCTCTTGCCTTGAATTATAATCCTTTCCCCATTGCTCTCAACTTGAATTTGATCACTTTCCAAGAGATAGATTAGGAGTCGTTTTCTTTGTTAACGATATTTATTGGGGAGTATATTTACAAAATTAAAAAAAAATTAATCAAAATACACCGTAGTTTATTTTTTTACAGCAGCAGCAGGAGACTCTTGAGAAAATGATTCTTTTTTGGGATCAGCAGCAGCAGCAGTGGGCTTTGATCGATAGTGTTTGTCCACTCTATGAAGTGCATCTTGAAGTAAAATCAGTTTTTTATAATCATCAATAGTTTCATTGTCGAGGAACTTACTCAGATTGTCCTCAAAGTGCTCGACAGGTGAGAGGGCGAGTTCTATTGAAGTAACTTTATAGTGTTTTGCAATTCTCACTAGAGAAAACTGTTTACAAGTCCTGCAATTATTGGCAGTAAAAGTGTGAAAAAGCAACCGCCCGCCTGAAGAAGTCGTTTCCTTTTAAAATTCTTTCCTTTCTTTTTAGAGGACAATGTACCTACAATGGAACGATGTTTCTGTGCCTGTTTCTTAACTACTTCTGGCAGTTGAACTTTACCCTCGGTCAAATTTAAAAAAAGTTAAGATATTAGATTAATGACATAATTGTCATTACCATGTTTGAGTATTGCTTTCCTCAGCTGAGGGTTTGAAGTGCTTAGAACTGAAATCAAATGTCTATTTTCATGTAGTTTCTTCAGTGTAATGATAGCGACTAATAGGTCTTTTTAGTGTTCACCGGGAGATGTACTGTAATTTCATTGTCGAAAATATCTGTGACTACACGTAGATCCTCGGCTGTATTTTGATTAAGATCCAATAGGATATAACCGTGGGGTTTATTAGTTGCCTGATTGTATGCCGAGAGCAGAAATTTAGGAACTCCTGGATAGTTGTGTTTATTGAGGGTTATTGGCGAGCTAGAATCATGAACAATTCTGTAGATGATATAGTAGGTACAGTTGAAAGCAAGTGTTCACATACATGTGCTCTTATGAAAGAGATTGTGTAGAACCAGAGTAACGGAAATCTGTTCATGATGAGAGCGAACAGTGAACAATTGCAGCACTTGCTGGGACCATTGTTCAATAGATTCAGCCGGATCGTCACAGATCAGCCAAGAGTTTGGTTCAATAATGTTGAAAACATCAAGTCCCTGTATGAATTGTATCTGTACTGATCCCATGGTGTGGGGAGAAATTGTCTTTGTTTTAGTGTATGACTCCTTCCAAATACTAGATAAATAGTAAATTTTTTTCGGCTTTTCCACAAACATTTTATCGCAATTTTTAATTATTTTAGTTAAGAGTGTTGTTTTGACTGACATTGAGAGCCCACACAGAGACGATCTGAATGGTGTTTTAAATTGATACATGTTCCTTTCAACAGTTCAACATGACAACTAACTGTAGAATCTACGTTTCTAATAACTAAATAATTTTTCCCTACTACTACTACTACTACTACTACTTTGTTCTTCAAGAAGAAGAAAAAGACAAAGACAAAGACAAAGCATTATATTTTTTTTCTTTTATTATATGCACATAAAAAAAGTATAATAAAAAATTTATTTAAATTATTCTTTTTTAAATTTATTTATAATAAAAAATACAACAGCAACCTTTACCTAGTTATAAACGCGGAGAAAAAAAAAACACTTTTTTTTTGTTTATTTATAGATAGAAAAAAACATTAAATTAGAGAGAGAGCAATTGAAAAAATACACTTTTTTTTTTTAATTTATTTAAAATAAAAAAAATACAAAAGCAACATTTACATAGGTACAGAGAGAGAGAGAGAAAACACTTTTTTTTTTTATATAGAAAAAAAAAACATTAAATTAGAGATGGCACTTGAAAAAAAAAAAAAAATCTGCTCTAAGTCCAAAAAAAAAAGATAACTTTGGTGACGGTGCGCCTCCCGCGCTGGCGGCGGCCACCCCCCCCCCGGGCTGCGAGGCCCCCCCCCCCCCAAAGGCCGCGAGGCCCCCCCAAAGGTTTTTAGGAAATTAGTTAGAGGACTTTATTTAAACCAAGACTTTCACGGTGGGCAATACATTCGGTCCGGTCTGAAGTTAAATAGTGTCCAAGGGGGAGGGTGGTCACACCATCTTGACAAACATAGACCTTGTCGGAAATGGTATTCATGGCTATTTTCTCTACATTTACAGTATAGTTCCTGTAGTTCAATGAACAAATTGCCAACAATTTGGCTCGTGGAATTGTATTTTCAACAATACAATTCCTATAAATGGTCATGTCGAAATTCTTGTCCACATAGCGCGTGGGTACTTCTTTGCAACGTTTCTTGATTTCCTCGTCGTATGTCTGTATAAAGTACACCTTCGGACCGACAAACATACCATGGGAAATCAAGTCGCTACCCGTTTCAGATTTAAAAAATAAAAGCTGATTGGGCGCCCGATGTTTTACTAGCTCAGGGTAAAGATCACCACTCCAATTGGTGTAGTCCATCCGTGAACTGATAATTTCACCGTGCGCCAAATCATCAAATAGATTTGGTGTTTCTACTTTGAGCAGTAGAGAATCCGTGTCACCGTAGCAGACCTCTACTTGCCCCTTTTCCGGCCACTGTACCCTAGCCACATTGTAGTAGAACTCCAACATGAGCTTTTTTGAGATCTCCAAGATAGCACTGCCTGCAGCAATATTTTTATTCAGGACAATGCGTCTTTTTTTCCTATTCAAAAGTACCATGTCCGGGCCAATGATTGTAAAGGAAGTGTAATTGGGATCGGCAATAATTCGAGCACATTGTTCTGGATCGGTCGCAACGTCACAACGATTCATATTGCGAACACTCTCACACATTTTGCCGAAAGCCGAATTTAAAATGAGTTTATAAATTTCTTTTTCGGCTTTTGTCTGTGCTGCAGAACGTTTGCCGACAAAAGTGTCAACAAACGTTTTCAGATAGGGTTTTTGACTAAACTCGTGTGCTCGGTGAACCTTTGTGACTTTTAAACCTTTGTTGCACATAAATTTTAACTCTTCTTTGTTTACAACTATGTTTTTTTTCCGCAGAAGGTCAGCAATAAGTTTTTGTTTTGAAGGTGCCCAATTCAATCAGTCCACCTTGACTAAACGCCTATTGCGAGGACTCATAGAGTACTTAGTCACAGGTCTATTGATGCACGGGAAAACAATATCCTTTACTGTATCATGAATCTCTACAGGTATATCTCCATTAATTTCAAAAAATCATCCCCCCGGTCCAGTCTCGTCCCAACTGTCACCTTTGTGGGGAACCAGGAGAGCTTGAGGGTGATTCGACCAGTTATAGTCGCTATCCTGTCGTAAATAATTGGCTAGGGCTGTGGGGTCGAGAAGCTTCATATCGAGGACATCTGCATTCGATTTTGTCCCCGTCTTCTCCCCGTTGGATCAGTTTCCAAGATACTGTCCCCATGAAAAACAAACCCCACCCTCATTTACTTCTCGATAACTAGGTGCTGATCACTGTCTGTAATTCGCCCGATTTTTCCCCCGCTCCTTTTCATGATGAGGTCAATCACTATCTGAGGAGAAGACTAATAATACCTCAAATCCAGATGAAACTCCTCATAGATTTTATCCATATTTTTACGTATAATTTCTAAAAAAGTTAACACGTCACTCGACAAATACAGCCGGCGGTATTCAAATCCATTTTTACATCTCCACTCTGCCCAAACTTTTTTTGAAAAACTGTATTCCTTAGGGGTGCAACTAAGACCGTGAAGACTGTCGTAAAACGATTCAATACAGGGAATAGCCTCCTCGGCGAATCTCGACATGGAACAATAATGGTCATAAGGATAGATGCCCTTGACCGTTAACAAATCATATAAATCATTTGGAAATTGTTGCTTGAGAAGGGGGAAAGCATTGCTGCCGTCATCATTTTTCTGCACTTAAATTAATTCACTCAATGATTTTGGGAAAAAACTGTATAAATCTAAAAAATGAATTTTATTCGTGTACTCAACACCGGCTTCAACAAATTTCCACATAAATTCCAAAACCAGCAACTTCTGCGGATTCAGGTATGATTTTGTACGTAAAGCTGTCTATCACCCATGCATCATCATCATCATCGTCCACTGTTCGATTTCTTTGAAGATGTGCCAATGCAGGTAGCAGAAACTTTAGATCGTAGTTAGAGTTATGTATAAAAACCGGTAGAAAAAGTTGTTGTTTAATTTATAAATTACACGAATTGTGAGCCCACCCCTGAAAGTTACTATTTCCCGTTGAATTGGGGTCAATAAGGTGATTGTTGTCCTGTACCGCGTCTTGTGGGGTTAGGGCACCCCTAAACACCCAGCAAATTGTTCCCTTTTCCAACGCCAGTTGCTTTTTATCCGACAATGTCATTGGATAATTAGTATGACGTAATCGTAAAATTGCCCTGTTTGCCGTTTTTATTAAAGAAACCAATAACTTTTCCATACTACCCTCCTTGTCCATAGTCAAAAAAAACTCTTCCAATAGCATTTTACTGTTGACGTCGCTACGTGCGTGTGCATAGGAACACGCAACTAGTTTGTGGTCCTTGACTATCTTTGGCCTTGATGGGTCTGATACCTCAACCAGTCTTGTTTCACAGTCCAAAAACACTTTATCAGATTGCAGAAGAGAATTTTGAAAATTTTTAAATTGTAAAATATCTTTGCCTTCTACCGGCATGTCTATTCTTTGATTTCCATGAAGTTTGCAATGCCCCATGTGATCTGAAAATGTTCGCTCGGATCTAAATGAGGAAAGGCACATGGGACAATAGAAACGTTCTCGAAATTTTCGGCCTCGAGATAAGAGTCGACTTATCGCCGTAACAGGGAAAAAATGACCATAAGAATTTATCTCTTTGGGGTGTCGGTAAGTAAACAATACCAAATTTTTATCATTCTCCACTATCGGTGTCCTCACTGAATACAAAACACATTTGTTATTCGTTGTTGCCCCCCCCGATCCCCCGACAAGGTCGACCTTTAGTCAAAATCCCCCCCCCCCCAGCTTTTCAATTTCGTTCTCGAATAAGGTTATTTCTTTAAAGGACCCTAGCTACTTTACCACTAAACAAACAAATTTACTTTAGGGACAATTTTCCCACCGTTACGTGCAAGTTTATCAAGATGTTTCATTGTTGATTCTCTGTTTAATGTCTTATGGGCTGCTGCTAAAAACGCATACTTAAAGCATTGCAGCCCTGTGTCAAAATACAAACTCTGAACTCCTCCTGTAGCCGACAAATCTGGGTGGAATTTTATTTTTAGATTGCCCGCTCCCCTTAAACTAAAGTTTTTTTTAAATATCATGAGATTCAGATCCATGCATTCACTGTCTAAAATTATGGAACCCCTCCACCTCTCATTAAATGTATCTCACGTAGAAATAAGGGTATTCACACAGTTGAAAAAATTGTCTTCAAAATCGTTTACACCTTGGTTAAAAGTCTGGTTGCCTGTCGAAAAATGAAAATAAAAAATGTCCCCAGATGTCCCCTTTTGTAGATAAACTTTTTGGTTCAATGATGCTTTAATTCCCCCCGACCCCCCAATTCTGGATCTGAATATCAATAAGTGTTCGAATTCTGTCGATATAACTATGGAGATTTTTCACGGGGTCATTTAAAATAATGCTCGAGTTTTCCTCGGGAAGGCTAAAATCTACCCTGTATGTTTTCAAATGGTTTACAGCAGATTCTAACAGATAAAAATTAGGCAATTCCGGGGGCTTAGCACTATTTTCATGTCCCGACCCTGTTTGTTCAGGACTCAATTCACTAATTGTAAAGTTCTGATTAAAAATGTCCCCGGAAAAATGAGCTGATGTTGTATTACTACTACCATTAAGTGGAATGGTGGAGGAAAGTGACAGGTAATTATCAATAACAACTCTCCCAGTCTGTTCAATCACAGGTAAGTGAAATGTCATGAGATCCCCGATTAGAGATTCCAAAGAGCTCTGGGACACTGAGACGGGACAGACTGTCTTGTCTTCTTATATACATACATGCTTGGTACCCGGTTCAAATCTACTTATCACAGCATCTCAATATTCTTTCTAGAAACTATCTACCAGCTGGGGGTCCAGAAGACTATCAATATCGCAGCTTAAGTCCTACAGGCCTACCATTTCACCAAAAAAATCATTCATGAATCACTCATGCCACTTCATATTCTCTAGAACCAGTGTAGGTTCATCCCTGAACTCTGCTGGTGGTGACAGAATTGGTACTGTAAATATACCTGCTTTACCGCTCGATGGTGCCACTGGGAGTTCTATTTTTTTAATCTTTAGAAAAAAAAAGTTTTATTTTTTATGTAAAATAATCATTTTTTTTTTTATAGTTAATAAAGTTTGTCTATTTCCCATAGTAATTGTCCCACCACCTGAAAAATTAAAATAATAAGAAAAAAAAGTTAAATTGCCTTATGTCTTTCATAATTTAAAATTAAAATTTTAAAAAAAAAATTTTTTTTTTTTTGTGGTGACAATGTAGTATTTTTCTTATAAGGGTAATTTATACAACGAGAATTATATAAAAAATTAATTGTTTTATAACAAAATTTTTTTTTTTTTAAATAAAAACGCAAAATATGAGTCCAATTCGATTGTTTGAGCCTCTTCATTATAACTGTTAATGAAACTTGACCATTGTTCGACTGACGCAGTATGCTGTACGAACACTTGCTCCTCGGTTTCAGTTAAAGGACACGAACTCTATATGTCGACGGTTGGTGGTGTTGTTACTTTCTCAATAATCCGTATTTTCCTCTGTCTTTTGCCAACGGATTTTTTCAACCTGGGCTAAATAAATGTTTTGTAAGAGGGAAGAACTTTTTTCTCCATCCATATCAACAATTGAAATGTTGGATGTTCCTTTTTAGAGACCCCCGCCCCTCCCCTAACCCCTCCCGGGGAGAACCCTTGGGAACCGGGAGCTTCCTTCGAGGTAGGAGGATCGATACCCTTTCCGAGTTGAGGAGGTATCGGACTCCACAACACTGTTCAAATAGAACAGTCTCAAATTCTTTTCTTGAACCTTTCAAAAACGAAAATAATTGCCTGAGTTGGTTCAAAATAATAATAATATTTTCTTCGTATGTGAAACCCATAATTGGTGATTACTAAAACCTTCTTCCTGTCACAGGAAACCCATTTAAAATTCAAAGCGATGGGACGATCTGATACAATGCAAAGGGTTTTAGCGCAATAATATCAGTTTAAGGGTGACTCGCCAGGCGTGAAATACCAAATCGTTTTTTTTTTTTTAAAAGGGATTATTTCATTATAATGTATCTTGTTTATAAGTTACAATGTAAGTTTTTTTTTTTTTTTTTTATAGAAATGCGTATAATCCCACCTTTATATATATATATTGCTAATTTTTTTAATTAAATAAAATTAAATATATTATAAACAAATTTTAATTTTTTTTTTAATAAAAAAAATATATGTGCCTTAGAAAATGTTGTCTTATTTTTGAAAAATAGGGATAGAAAAAATTATGTATATACTTACAAATTCTGACTGGACTTCTATGTCTGAACTCCTTTACAAAACTTGAAGGGGTTCGAGCTGAGTAGGCTGAGATGAGACCTTGTATAAAGTAGTACAGTCCCTTTTCAACTTCCTTCCAGTTGCCATGGAGCTAACGCGGGGGTCAGAGGGCTCTGTCACTATAAGTTGGGTGCTCGATGGATGGTCCAGATTACGTGTAACTTTTCCAGCGAATTTGATAACAGACACCCTTGCGGTCTGTATTAATGAAGGTTCGCCATATCTCGCTTTCTTCTCAGAAGGGGGATTATTGCACGTCTCTTCTTCCTTTAAAAAAAAAGACAAAAATTTAGCATGTAGCAAAAATGCATTTTGGTTTTTTGGAAAATAATTCAGTTTATGTTAGACATCTAAAGTAGTGTAAAAAACATCTTGATTTCAAAATCAGGGGTTTTGATAGTGAGATGGAGGACCTTTTATAAACTGCTCCTGCCTCCCAACCCCCAACCCCCACCTAAGGCCATGCTTCCCTGACTGTATTTGTAAATTCAAAAATAAAAAGCAGTATTTGAGTTCCTTATTAAACAATATGGAGAAGAATTGCATGTGACAGTCAAGTAAAACTATCAGATTTCAATCAAATGTAGACATAAATAGAAATTTAAGAAGTGGAAAAGTTAATTAGCATTGCTCAGTCAATCCCCTCCCCCCTATGAGATAATAATGTCCGTTAAATAAAAAGTATAGCTAAGATAACAATGTTATTTATTAAATAGGGTTATAAGGTAACAAATTTTATTTTTGAGGAAATGGGGGGGTGAGGGTTTTGAACTAATTAAATTGAAGGACGATATTATTCAACGCATACGGGCCAGGAATTATTTTAACAAAAAATCCAAAAAAAAAAAACAACTGATCTTGATATAAAAAATCACACTGTAATAAAAAAGAATCTTTTGTAACAATTAATTTATTCAAAGAATCAACATTTTATTCTAATCCCAAATTACTGATTTAAAGCTAAGAAATTTTAAAAAAAAATGCCCTAAACCGGCCGATGATATTTATAAAAAATCACACCTTAAATAAACCCGGGCCTTTAATTTTTTAAAAAAAAATAAATAAAAAAAAAAAAAGCCACTGATCATGATAAAAAAAAGGAAGCTTTTTTAAAAATTAATAAATTTTTAAAAGAGGTAACCACAAAGATTAAGGAAAGAATTTCTTCCTTAACTTAATGAAAATAAAATTTTTTTTTTTTTTTTGCAGACTGGCCTGGAAGTATTTTCAAAAACACCCAAAAAAAAAGTGTCATTTATATTGATAAAAAGGAAGCTTTTGTAACAATCAATACATTAAAAAATCAACATTTTATTCTAATCCCAAATTACCGATCGAAAGCTAAGCACTTTTTTCAAAAAAAATCTAAAAGACCCATTGATCTCGATAAAAAATCACACCGTAAATTTCAACCTATAAGAGAATTAGAGGTTTTTTCAGCTCCTAAAAACAACAGGCTTCTAAGTAGATAAGCACCCTTAGTTCTAGTGTAAGGAAAGAATTTCTTCCTTAATGACAAGACAATTTCTTTTTAATATAATAATGAGAATATTTTTTACTCACCAAAAATTGCTTAGAATTATCCATTTTTTCTATGTAAATGCTTTTTACAAAAAATGCCTGTAATGCTATCTCGAATATAAACTATTCAAAACTGATGGAGAATCAAATATGAAATCTGAATATATACAAAAATAATTGGCGGGTAAAAAGAGACATCGGTTTTCTGGTTTACCACTAAAAAAAAAGCCATTGAACTTTGAAATTACGCAAATCCTCTTGACAAAGAGTGTAATGACCGAGTGTAATGACCTGTTTACCTACCAGAAAAACCAGAAGGAACGTAAAGGCCGCAAATTCAAAAGAAGGTATATACTGACATTGCTATGAAGGGGACGCCGGACTTCCCAGCAGTATTTAAAAAAAGATCAGAAATTAAATTAAAAAAAACTAGTTTTTCAACTGCAACAGCAGCAACATCAAATTTTAAACAAACAGAAAATATTACGCATATGATTGGGTTCACACCCTAGTCAATACCTCGCTCTTTAAGCCAAAGATTTTTAGTACTTTCATAAGAGCTATTTATTCTAATTAACGGCCTTTGTGATTAAGCGGTCATTTTTAAAGAATTGAAATTTCTAATCAACTTTTTAGATCAGAAGCAATGCTATAGCGTTACCTAAGTAAAGAGCCATAAGGGTTCAATGAATTAATACTTATTTATTTTTCCCGGGGCACTTTATGAGGAAGAGGTGGTCACATAAACATTGAAACGGGGTTCATTGAATTGCAAATTAAAATTTATAGTGCCCTTACACCCGGGGCGGATCCAGGATTTCTTAGGGGGGGGGACAAAATGCCCTCCAATCTCTTTTGACTCTTAAAAAGTGAACAATAAATTTGAATTTCCAATCAAATGAGCCCTCTCTAAAGTTTATATGAGTATCCCTTCCATAAAATAATATGAAGGATTCGGAGAATCCTTAAATTACAACCCTTGCCCTGAGGGCTGTGGGAGATTTGTCATCCTCAAAGACCTAATTTCCAGGACTTAAAACTACGTTTAATAAAATGGCTGTCTCAAAATTTTGATTGGATTTTTTTGGGGAAAAGGTGGGCGTGAGAGGGGGTTAGTTGCACTCACATCACTTTCGACTATTAACAAGGGCACAAGCCCTTTGAATTCCCAATCGAATGAGCCTTTTTTGTAGTTTCTACGACACCGCCTTCTATAAAAAACCTTATATGCCCCCAGGGTACAACTTAAAACCCTTGCCTTGAGGGTTATGGGGGAGTGTCCTCCTCAAAAACATACTTTCTATCTGAAAATCAACTATGATGAGCAAAATGGCTATCTCAAAATTTCGATTGGATGTGTTTGGGGGAATGATGGGCGTGGGGGGGGGGGGGCTAGGTGCCCTCAAATCACTTTCGACTATTAAAAAGGGAACTAGCCCCTTGAATTTCCAATCGAATGAGAATTTTTTGAAGTTTCTACGACAACGCCTTCTATAAAAGCCTTATATGCCCCCAGGGCATAACTTAAAACCCTTGTCCTAAGGGTTGTGGGGGAGTGTCCACCTTAAAAACATATTTTCTATCTGAAAGTCAACTACGCTAAACAAAATGGCTATCTTAAAATTTTGATTGGATGTGTTTGGGGGAATGATGGGCGTGGGTGGGGGGATAGTTGCCCTCCAATCCCTTTCGACTATTAAAAAGGGCACTATCGCTTTGAATTTCCAATCGGATGAGCCTTTTCTGAAGTTTCTACGACAACGCCTTCTATAAAAACCTTATATTCCCCCAGGCCATATCTTAAAACCCTTGCCCTGAAGGTTGTGGTGGAGTGTCCTCCTCAAAAACTTATTTTCGATATGGAAATCAATTAAGCTTAACAAAATGGCTATCTCAAAATTTTGACTGGATGTATTTTGGAGAATGATGGGTGTGGGGGGGGGGTAGTTGTCCTCCAACCTCTTTCAACTATTAAAAAGGGCACTATCCTTTTGAATCTCCAATCGAATGAGCCTTTTTTGAAGTTTCTACGACAACACCTTCTATAAAAACCTTATATTCCCCCGGGGCATATCTTAAAACCCTTGCCCTGAAGGTTGTGGGGAAGTGTCCTCCTCAAAAACAAATATTCTATTTGGAAATCAACTACGCTGAACAAAATGCCTATCTCAAAATTTTGATTGGATGTGTTTTTGGAGGAATGATGGGCGTGGGGGGGGCTCGTTGCCCTCCAATCACTTTCGACTATTAAAAAGGGCACTAGCTCTTTGAATTTCCAATCGAATGAGCATTTTTTGAAGTCTCTATGGCAACGCCTTCTATAAAAACCTTATATGCCCCCAGGGCATAACTTAAAACCCTTGCCCTGAGGGTTGTCCTCCTCAAAAATATGTTTTCTTTCTCGAAATCAACAATGCTGAACAAAATAGCAATCACAAACTTTTTATGGGATATGTTTGGGGAATTCGGGTCGTGGGGGGGGGGCTAGTTGCCCACCAATCACTTTCGACTATTAGAAAGGGCACTAGAACTCTCGATTTCCAATCGAATGAGACCCCTTTGAAGTTTCTACGACGACCCCTTCCATATAAAGTGCCTCTGGGAAAAAAATAAATAAATAATAAAACGTTGGAGGCGTATGGCCTTTACTATAGGCAACGCTACAGCGTTGCCTCTGATTACAATGCAAGAGATACAATTTACGTTTTTTTTTTAATGAAGTACAAGGAAAAACATTTAACTAAAATAACCTACAAAGGAAACCACTACATCATTCCCTCTAAACAAGTTAAGACCACCCTGGCCACATCTGTATTAATTGCTTAAGTTTATACTTACTATTACATAGGTATCTTGATTTTTATTGATTATTATCGATTATTACTCGATTATACATAGGTGAGCCAGGGGACTTACGGATCTCAGTTCCAAATTGATCACTGACAATTTTTTTTTTTTTTTTAGCATATTTCTGGACCGCTGAAAGTATTCCCTCTCAACAAAACTTGTGTTCCTACTCGTATTTGCCAAGGAATGACTCCTGAGAATGTTCAGCCAGCTAGAGACCTAAGATTAAACAACCCCCTCCTCCTTTTTAACCATAAAATCTATTTTTAAACCGTTGGCAACTGGTATGATTTATGACCCTTTCTTCATGGGTCCTGGGGTAAATGTGGTGAGGCTCAAAATATCCCCAGAGGTATATTTATATCACTTTCAAGCATTTTGAACGAAATATTTTTTGATTTCCATTTTTGGTCATCATAACAATCCTGGTCATCTAGAAAATTGTGTCTGATATCAGGAAGGGGGTTAATGAGGATTTGGGTTGCGAAATATGGTGCAAGAGGGGGCTAGATGTCTTTATATCACTTTCAACTGTTAAAAAGAACCCTAGAACTTTCAATTTTCAATAAAATTGACCCCTACCTAAGCATTCATTACCATCCTTTTCAAACAAAGTGGCTTTGTGGTGCCTTCCCAAGCCTTTCCTGTGGTGCCTATCCAAACAAAGGGACTTGCCTTCCCAAGGCAAGAACATAATTTACACTTTACTGAAAAAAATATGAATTTTTTTACTTTTATAACTTTAATAAATCAAATAATATTAACATTTTGATTACTAAATATCAATATATGTATGTTAAACTGTAAATGCAAATTCATTTGTATTTTTTTTCAGTAAAGTGCAAATTATGTTCTGGCCCTGGGAGGGCATAGGGATTTTGAGCCCAACTTATGTTAATTTCTGCTCGTTTTGGGTTTGACTCGGTTATTTATTGTTAATTCTGTTCGTTTTGGGTTTCATTTATTTATCGATTCTGATTTGTGGTAGTTTCACGCTTGGTAGATTATTTGATTTTATTTTTGCTCAATTTTGGTTTAATGGAGTTCTTTACTTTTCTTTGAAATACTTATTTTGTGGAAAAAGGTTTTTAATTAATTTCAGTTCGTTTTATATTGACATATTCTTTTCAGAGAAAAAGAAAATAATACTTTAAATCTGTTCGTTTTTTTAAGAATTTATAATTTGGCCTGCTATTTGTATGCTGGAGAAAAATTTTCTGCAATTTTTAACAACATACACCCTCCTAAAAATCTGGACACAAATAATAGTGTTTAATTTAGTTTCATACCTCCTCTAGTTGACCTGAAATGGAAAACTTGATACCATGCGCAAAAAATATGTTTACTTTCGTTGATACCTTGGATACACTTTACGCTATTTTGATTTGGTTAAATTTTAAGAGCAGACGCAGCCCCGAAAGTTTGAACATAATACCCTCAGTCGTTCCTGGGATACTCCTGAGATGCCTTATTGGGAATTAGCATTGATGCAGTGCATTTTGATTTAGTTTTGTAGCAACATTTATTTTTTAAACATTAAGTCAAATGGGAGTGTGAGCGTGGGAGGGGGATTAATTGCACTCCAATCATTTTTGACTATTAAAAATGGTATCAGCCCTTTCTATTTTCAATTGAATGAGCCCTGTTCAAAGTTCCTACGACAACTCTGTCGATACAAAGTGCCCTGGTGTAAAAAACAACAACAACAACAAAATAATACATTATACCCACGTCGATCTTTACTATAAAAGTGTCAAGCCTTCCAATCACTTTCGACTATTAAAAAGGGCACTAGGCCTTTCTCAAAATTTTGTTCTGATGCATTTAGGGCGTGGAGGAGGGGGGGGGGGAGGAGCTAGTTGCTTTACGATCTCTTTTGACTCTTAAAAAGTGAACAAGAGCTTTCAATTTCAAATCAAATGAGGCCTCTCCGAAGTTTATGAGAGCATTCCTTCCGTAAGAAATATATGTCCCTAGAGCATTACTCTTAACGCCTGCTTCAGGCCCCCGGCGGGTTCCGTCGACACAGGAATTTTTCTTGTCTGACATTTGAACTATTTTTAATGAAATGGCTATTATAACAAATTTATCGGATGGGTTTGGGGGGAAAAGGGTGTATGTGGGGGGGGGGGGCTAGTTGCCCTCGGATATCTTTTGAAAATTGAACTAGAACTTTCAATTTCGAATCAAATGAGCCCCCTCTGAAGTTTATACGAGCTTCCCTTTCATAAGAACCATATATGCCCTTAGGGCAAAACTTAGAACGTCTTCCCCTGTGCCCTGGGGTGTTCTATTGACACCGGATTTTTTCTTATCCGACCTTTGAACTATTTTTAACTAAGATATATATCTCAAATTTTTCATCAGATGGGTGTTGAAAAAGAAGTCGTGGGGGGGGCTAGCTGCCCTCGGATCTCTTTGGACTGTTAAAAAGTGAGCTCGAACTTTCAATATAAAATCAAATGAGCCCTCTCTGAAGTTTATACCAGCATCCCTTTCGTATGAACAATATATGCTCCAGGGCATAACTTACAACGCCTGCCCCCGGGCCCTGGGGGGCTGTGACAACACCTGAGTTTTTGTTATCAGACTTTTGTGAAATTTTTAACTTAATGGCCATCTCAAAATTTTTATTAGATGTATTTTTGGAATAAGGGGTGTGGGGGGTTAGTTGCCCTCCAATCTCTTTTGACTCTAAAAACTTAACTAGAACTTTCAATTTCCAATCAAATGAGCCATCTCTGAATTTTTTACGAGCATCCCTTCAATAAGAACCATATATTCCCCCAGGGAATAACTTTCAACACCTGCCCTCGGGCCATGGGGGGCTGTGTTGGCCCCTGAGTTTTCGTTATATGGTCATTGAACTATTTTAAACAAGCTGTCTCAAAGTTCTTATCGGATGGGTTTGAGGAAAAAAGGGCGTGGAAGGGGCGCTAGGTGCCCTCCAATCTCTTTTGACTCATAAAAAGTGAACTAGAACTTTCAATTTCCAATCACATGATCCCTCTTTGAAGTTAACACAAGCATCCCTTCCATAAGACCCATACATGCCCCCAGTGCATAACTTACAAAGCCTGCTCCTGGGCCCTGGGGTGTTGTCTTGACACCAGAATGTTTGTTATGTGACCTTTCAACTATTTATAACAAAATAGCTATCTTCAAATTTTGTTGGATGCATTTGGGAAAAAAGGGTTTTGGGGGGAGCTGGTTACCCTTCAATCTCTTTTTAAGCTTAAAAGGTGAACTATAACTTTTAATTTCCAATTAAATGAGCCCTCTTTGAAGTTTATACGAGCATTCCTTCCATAAGAACCATATATGCCCCCAGGGCATAACTTATAACCCTTGCCCCTGAAGACTCTGGGGGGAGTGTCCTGTTCAAAAACATAATTTCCAGAATTTTCAACTACGTTTGACAAAATGGCTATATCAAAATTTTTATTGGATATGTTTGGGGAAATGGTGGGCGTGGAAGGGGTGTCAGTTGTCTTAGAATCACTTTTGTATATTAAAAAGGGAACTAGCCATTTAAATTTCCAAACGAATGAGCCCTTTCGGAAGTTTCTACGACAACTTTGTCTATACAAAACCTTATATTCCCCCAGGGCATAACTTACAACCCTTGCCCTGAGGGCTGTGGGGGACTTGTCATCCTCAAAGACCTAATTTCCAGAACTTCAAACTACGTTGAATAAAATGGCTGTCTCAAAATTTTGATTGGATGTGTTTGGGGAAAAGGTGGGCGTGAGAGGGGGGTTAGTTGCCTTCAAATCACTTTTAACTATTAAAAAGGGAACTAGCCCTTTGAATTTCCAATCGAATGAACTTTTTTGAAGTTTCTACGACAACGCCTTCTATAAAAACCTTATATGCCCCCAGGGTATAACTTAAAAACCTTGCCTTGAGGGTTGTGGGGGAGTGTCCTCCTCAAAAACATATTTTCTATCTGAAAATCAACTACGCTGAACAAAATGGCTATCTCATAGTTGCCCTCCAATCACTTTTGACCATTAAAAAGGGCACTAGAACTTTCGATTTCCATTCGAATAAGCCCCCTTTAAAGTTTCTACGACGACCCCTTCCATATGAAGTGCCTCTGGGAAAAAAAATAATAATAATAACAATAAAACATTGGAGCCGTATGGCCTTTACTATAGGGAACGCTATAGCGTTGCCTCTGATAACGAAGATGCGCCCTTATTACAAACTGGATGCCCAAATTATAATTTTACTTAGTTCGAAATCTCCCTTAAAATGCTAAGAAAAATCCATTTAAAACCCTTAAGTGTTCTTGAAATATTGTAGATACGGTCTTTTGACCACTTGGATGATCATAGAGTGTTTTGATTTAGATCAACTTAATGTCCCTTAGTCGTTCCTAAGACATTGGAGATAAGCACTTTTGACAAGCTGAATGCATAGGTTTTGTTCACTTCCCGGCAGACTCCTCGATACAAAAAATAAAAAAGAACAACCGTCCCTGAAAGTTTCAACTTAATAAACATAACGGTACCTAAGATATTGAAGATATACCCTTTGGACAACCTTGATGCATAATAACATGCCATTGAAGTTTCAACACAATCTCCTTAGCCGTTCCTGCAATTTTATATATAGCCGTTTTGACAATATGGATGGACACAGTATCTTTTGATTTAGTCAACATACCCCTCAACAGGCCCAGAAATTTCCAACTTAATACATTACACCACTCCTAAGATATTGCAGATATACAGATTTGAAAGTCTGTATGCACATAGTTTCTTTTGATTAAGTTCAGTATCCCCTCCTCTAAATAGAACTTGAATTTTTTCAAATTAATACCTTAGCCAATCCTTAGATATTAGAGAAACGTCCTTTTCACAAACAGGATGCAAATGGTGAATTTTTATTTTTATTTAGTTAAACATCCCTCTCAACATGCCTTCGAATCTTTAACTTGTCCTTAGCCGTTCAGGAGACATTGCTGATACCTCTTTTGATAACCTGGTGGCAAATAGTAGGTTTGATTTAGTTCTATTCCCCTTTAAATATTCCCTGAAGGTTTTACCTTAATGCCTTTATATTTGTAGGACACCCAAAATCAAACAATCCCCCCATTCCAAAAATAAAACCTATATATAGACATTGAATAGTAGTGCTACTGCTGCTAGCAACTAAGTGCAGCACCAAACAGCCGGATGCCAACACACCTACTCGCACTCCTCCTCTATCCCAATCTATTCAAATAAATTCATACAAAAACGAATGGAGTAATTCTGTCAAAATCCTGTGGGGGGGGGGGGGTCAAAGTTGGAGTCAATTTGCCCAAATCAAGTGAAAATGACAGAGAAAACTGAAAAACGAGCCATATAGTAATAAAAAAGGTAAAGATTTACTAAAGAAAACTGACATTTTTCAGTGGATTCTTGAATAATGCAGGCTTATCTCAGTTTTGACAACATTTTTGGAGAAACTATATTTCAGCAGGGGAGGAAACTGGAGTCCGGGAAAAAACTAAGGTCTGGGAAGGGCAGTTGCCCCTTCTGCCACAATTACACCCAGACCGCATCTCTATGTCACTTAGTGGTTGGAAAAGTTTAGGCATGTATTTGTGGAACTACTAAAAGTTGTATATTAAAAGAACGATTACTTATTATTATACTTACTTATTTAAATTATTTACTTGACAATTCCACAGCAATATTCTTTCCATAAGTAAGATTGTTCATCCAAAGAAGAAGAAAGAGAAATGAAAACTGTTCTGTAGAAGATTTTGGGTAATTCTTCCCAAAATTTTTGAAATGAAAACAATCTTAGTTTATAATAACATTTATCGTACCTCCACAAGAAATGATCTTTTTTTGAAATTTCGATTCAATCCTAAGCAATGAGTGGCTTTTCCGCATAGGGACAGGTCAAATAACTCCCTAAGACTAAAGGCACATTTCTGTCGAGCGAGCAAACTTTTCCACAAGCATGTCGATATGCTTGTGACAAGCGACATGTAAACATGTCCGCTTGGTTAGCCTTTTTAGTCAAAGCTACTCGCCAAGAGCTACTTTCTTAAGTGCTACTAAATTTAATGTTTTGAAACAAAGAATTAAAAATCTATTTCTTCTGTTTGTTTTTTTTTTTACCAAAAAATGGAAAAAGAAGAAACACAACTTTTAATTTTACTTTCCACTCTAAACTTATTATTTCATTCAATTCTTGTAGGGATTTTTCGTTCCGCTCCTTAATAAGGGTTGAGGTGTCTTATCTCCCCTAGATTAGAGGTAATATACTAGAAATTGGAAGTAAGGTATACTAGATTAGAAATTATATAAAAGACTAAGTCATCAACTGAAACTAAGGAGCAACATTAAAACATAAAACGAATAGAAATTGTTCCGTATAAATAAAAAAGATTATGGCAGTGTTGTTTCTAAAGTAAATTTTAATCAAAAACGAGCAAAGATTAATTCTAAAAAACAAAGTAAGTTTTCTGAGGGCAGTAAAGAGCGTTTGAGTTTTGGCACGGTAAATGTAAACCATTAAAGGATACGTTTAACATTATAAAAGTAAATCATTTTTAGATTGTTGCTTTATTTTTTTCGTTTAAATTGGCATCACTTCTGCATAATGAGCTCAGTTCAATGATTGACTATCGTTTTGAATCTGAAAAGGACCTTTCATAATTTTTTTGTAGACAAGAGTTCAAAGTGAAGCAATCTTATTAGTATTAAGACTACAGACTCGCTTTCGAATTTGTATCATACCTTGAAATTCTCCGTTGTTTAAAGAGAAATAATTGGATTTCCTGAGATCATATTATGGTTGATATGTTCTTCATTTCGAGTAA
Source organism: Artemia sp. Qi Xiang Cuo (assembly GCF_049724085.1). Classification (NCBI taxonomy): domain Eukaryota; kingdom Metazoa; phylum Arthropoda; class Branchiopoda; order Anostraca; family Artemiidae; genus Artemia; species Artemia sp. Qi Xiang Cuo. The sequence continues at coordinate 11,532,392 of NC_142797.1, read as the reverse complement.
TACTAGTTGAAACCAAAATGTTACCTTTTAAATAAATCCATTATTTTGTATGCTGTTTAATGAATTTAAGCATATTATTTTTATGCCTATATTTTTAAGATAGTTTTAATTGTATACCGAAAGTTACTGATATCACAGCTCCTGTAAGACTATGAGAAAATTTATAGATTAGTTTGTTGTTGTGAGGCTACGTATTTGTTTTCGACTCCTAAATTAATATGCCAGTTTTCATACTTGGCTTTTGTGTTTTCAGTAAAGCGCTAGTTTTCTGTAATACTACAAACATAGGGAAATATCACTAGTTGATTTATTTCCACTAGTTTTATTGATATATGTTAGATAGGCTATTGATATATGTTAGGGAAGTGATAATTTTTGTTTGTTTTAAGTTTCAATTTCACTCTTTATTTCCGTTAGAATAACTTTGTTTTTTTAAATGAATAGCCTACCTTAGAGACCCTCTTGATGGTCACTGGAGAGACAATATCACCAGCGCCGCTTTAGGTAGGATGACTGAACACCCACTTTTGATTGGCAAAATTACAAGCAACCAATAATATTCTAAGGACAATGCAGTTTAGATGGGTGAGGAAGACCTCATCGAGATGGATAGAATAGATTAGATTCAATCGGGTTTTATCAATATTAATAGAAATAAATAAACATAAATAATACTTCTCGAATCAAAAACGAACGTTGAGGCCCTTAAACTTAACAATAAATGTCAATGTGTGGATGTGAATTTGTTGTACATAAGCCCGCTCCCTTGTGTTAGAAGACACAGCCAAAAGAGAATATGACTTCACTGAAAAAGACACTTTACTTAACAGGTTGTCTTTCAAAAATATGTGGTCTACAAAACTCGAAAAACCATCGTAGAGAAACGCCTTGGTTGCCATATATGCCAGTCAGTGCGGGCGACTTACCGTCAAGGAAGGACTTCAGATTAGATTACAAACGTCCAACGAGAACTGCCGCACCCGCAGAGTCAACCCTAGGCTCTCTTACCTTTAAGATTTTTTTTTTTTTATACCAACACTATCGAGAGCCATGAATAAGTAAAATTAAAGTACATTATGCAATATTCCTTAGCAAGAAGCTCGATCAACTTCTGATATTCAGCCACAGGGCATTCTAATGTAGAACATTCTCGTCAAACTTCATTTCAATTTGCTTTCAACCACTAGTTGAACCCATTGTTATTGGAAGGTAAGGTTATTCTCTTTCTTATAATATCACAAAAATTGGGTGTTTCCTCTCCTTGAAACAATTATTCATCCTTTTTCTGCTAACAATTTTTACCAGTATACTCGATGTCATAAATATTTTGAGATTTTCGTAGGTTCTATAGCTTACTTGATTCTTTCAAAATGTGTTTTCACTTACCTTTACTTTTTAAAAAAATATTTCTGATTTTGAATAGACATCAGTTGCTCTTTTATCACTATTATACTGCGAACAGCTTCAGTCACAACTAGAATTTAGAAATTAATTAATTACCTTTATCAATGACATTTAGCTTTCACATGATCATAGAGTATTCCATTTCCATACGAAATTTCATTTAGCAACGTGATTTTTACGCTATACACGTTGCCAAGAGCTGGAAATCCTAACAAGAGGCGACATTTCAAATAAGGGGAGATTAATTCTTTTGAGGGTACTGGTGTCATGGAAACTGATGCCAGTAACTTAGGGAAATCCCTTCAATTTATATTTTCTTTGACACTTTCCAAGATAATACTTAGTATTATGAGCTTTTTGTTATGCCCGAAAAACAAAGCAATCTTATGCTTTGCGACCATAGAGCAAAGCAGAAGTCCAAGGGGGGTTAGGAGGGTTTGAACCCCCCCCCCCACCCCCAAAATGTTTTTTTGACTCATAAAAATATAACCAAACTGTATACAAACAAATTTTGTATGTGTTTTTGAGGGTTTTGTGCAATCCACCCCCGGAAAAGAATCTTTCAGTAAAACCCCCTTCGAAAAAACGGCCATAGAATCTACCATTTTGTACTTTAATTTTGTTTTTTCAAACATTTGACTGGTAAAATACCCATGGTTGTTTGGTAATGTTGCTAAGGTTTGCCTGTGCCAGGGACGTACGCAGGGAGGGGGCCTCCGGGCCCGGCCCCCCGAAATCTCACGATTTTTTTCATTTTCCCATAATTTTCTGATTTTTCTCACAGAATAATGGGTTTGAAGGATTTGCCTCCCCCCCCCCCCAAAAAAAATGCCCCCCCCCCGAAACAAATTGCGTACGTGCCTGGCCTGTGCGTCTGATCTTGAAAAATATAGGCTGTACAGTTTTTTTTTTTTTTACAATGGTCCTAGTCAAATGGGTTACTAAGGGTCAAAGGCAGTTTTAAGGGGGGCAGAGGGGGTACTTTTCTGCCCAAGGCGCAGAAATTTAAGGGGCACACAATTTCAAACAAATAATCTAACAGTTATAATCTCTTTGTAATTTTTAAAATTTCATTTTTATTAAAATAAAGTAGAGGGCACAGTTAATAAACGAAATCTATTAATAAAAGATTAACTAATAATAAAATCAAAATAAAGTAATAATTAAATTAAAAAAATAATTAATAATTAAATAATTTAAATAATAGCTTAAAATTAGTAAAAAAATTTTATTTAATTAACAAGTTGAAAAGATTTTGGTTAATATATGAAAATTTTGTCAAACTTTGGACTGAAAATTTTATGAAAGACTTGTTGTCGCTAATCAAGATTTTGCCCCGGGCACAAGAGAGCTCAGAACCGCCACTGCTAGGTACGGGGGTGGAAGCCTCTGGTCTGTGGGTTTGAGTATCCTATTTACTAGTTTCAAGAGATCCACTTTAGTTCTACATATGTGATGTATAAAAATACACTATAAGACATAAACACAAAATTAGTGATATAATAATAAAAAAGTTGGACATAAATACTAGCAGCAACGTTTTTATTCGACGAGAAAATTGCAGCAGCGATAGTGGGTGAAACACAGCGACTTGCCTCGTATAAATTTTTCACTATTAGCTACGTGATACGGGTCTTTCTTCCAGTTGTATATCATGTTCTGTACACAGTTTATAGAATTATCCAGTAGGTTTATCGCAGATCATTTCTGGTCTTCATTCTCGGTATGAACAAAAAGCTCCTCCCACTTCTTTCTGCATTAGCGGGTTAGTCTGTTTCCGTCAATCAATGAGAAATGGTTACAAAGTGCATTATTCGTAATAGCGGGTTTCCACTTGTTTCGTGTCCAAGAGAAATCTGTCTACCCGTGAAAAGATCTAATGCCGCTTATGTTTCTATCTGCAAAAACGTTCTCTGGAGCACTTGCACCTTGGTCCGGGTTTTTATAATGGGTGAGATAGGGTATGATCATACTGCTAATTCTATAAACTGTGGTTCTGTAGCACAAAATAGTTACGTCGTTATACAGATGAATACTTATCACATTGCTACCAACTTAAATAATAATTTATTATCGAAAAAAATTATTACCACGGACAAAAAAAAGAAAAAACAAGATTTTTTGAGATATCCAAACGGAAAAGTACGGATTTATTGGAAATGATGACAAATTGACAGTTACTTCATGTAGAGATGTAATTAAATGCAAGAATTTAAAATATTGAGTGACACTTTTCTTCAAAACATAAACATGTGATTGAAACGAAAAATGATTAAAAACATACTTAAATGTCTATGAAATTTCAAAACAAAATAAATTGATAAGGAGTTTTGTCACCAGGTGCAGTCACGCCACATCTACCCGCTTTGCTGCTGCTGCTCTTAGCACTGATCCAAACGTGAAACCATCCCAGAGCTTGAGCTTTTGTCAAACGGATTGATAAATTTTTTCGGACACTAATCTATTTTAAAAAGGTAGTAACTGAAAGAATGAAAGATATATTGTTTTCAACTAAAATGGTTCAGCTCTGAGTTGTTGATATGGCCAGAAATATTGGCGAACATTTCAAAATGATTTGTTGTCTGGTGGCGTAATTAGCATTGAAGTTTGTGGAAATATTTTCACTAAAATTCACGAGAATGTCATTCTAAAATGGAAATATCACTAACTCATTCTTTCCTTTAATATTCATGCTTGGACAATTTTGAATGGAAGCCCGGAGAGGTTGCAATCCCTTGTTCTAAACTTATAAGAAAAATAGCAATTAATAAACATTTTTTATAGCCAAAATATACTTTTCTAGTATCAAAGAATTAATACCTTTATTACCAAGAAAAACACACAAGTATTCATAAATAGAGTAAACAAACAAAAAAGAAAGGAAAACACACACATATAGAAAACAAACTATCTCGAATAACTTAATATTAAAGATAACACAAGTAAGATGGAGAATGAGACACTAATATTTTACTGGCACATACCAGGATGGACACTATTCATCTCGACTTGTCATTCTTAAAAAAAAACGAACCCGACGCACCTCAGCAGCTAAGTAACTCATAAGCTGAGACTAGACGTATGTTTCTAACCCACAGGGGTGTAAATAAAAGAAACTTGGTGAAATGAAAAAATCAGAGCTCATAATTTTTTCATCTTTATTTTATTGATAAATTTTATTTTCATTGTGATTTACCTATTTTTTTCATTATTGGAAATAATCATTTTTTTAATCCGTTTTCTTTGTCTAACAGAGACTTTTTTTTATATTTTTTTTACTGTCTAATAGATTTTTTGTATCTGTTTTCACCCTCTGATAAAAGGACTTCCCCATTGAAACTTTTATTAGGGTAACTTCATTACAACTTGTAACTTACCTGTGTAACTACCATTTATATTGCTTAGGTTGCTTGTTATTCTGGTACTTCAGTAGAAAGTAACAAATTTAAGAGCCAATCCATTTAATCAGTTAGGCGAGTGAGAAGACCATACCCAAACCCTTCATGGTGGTAATCGGCGGGCAAAAAGCAACCATCGTCAATAGAAAATGAAAGCTTCAGAGATCAAGATTTACTATAATATTCATATCAAAAGGATATGCTGTAATGATGATTCCAAAAATACAAAATCTGTTAATTTCAAATTTAGCTACATATATATATACATATATATATATATATATATATATTATATATATATATATATATATATATATATATATATATATATATATATATATATATATATATATATATATATATATATATATATATATATATATATATATATATATATATATATATATATATATATATATATATATATATATATATATATATATATATATATATATATATATATATATATATATATATATATATATATATATATATATATATATATATATATATATATATATATATATATATATATATATATATATATATATATATATATATATATATATATATATTTTCTAGCTAAAACTAGATGTATGTTGTAAGATCATATCAATGAGCCCCTCCTCCTGGGTTTCTCTCTCGGTCTCCTGGACAAAATTTAGGCATCATGACCATAAAGTTCAGCTTTGGAATATGAAAAAAAAAGCATGTGTTAAAACTAAGAAATGTAAGAATGTTTCATGTATGTTGACAAATACGGTAAATTTCTCCGGAGAGTCCTATATTGCCCTTGCATCTGCATTAATCTTCAAAGTAGATGATAGAAATCCCAATGCCTGGGATAGCTAAGAATTAAAAGCCTCATTATTCTATGTACAATTTCGAGAAGCTCTTTAAATTCTAAATTAAAACAATTCAACAGAGCCAAGTTCAAGCATTTACCCCGACAAAGATAAATTATAAACGCTTAATCTACGCCCTACTTTTTTAAACAAAGGCTCAAAATTTAATTTTAAACAAGTGTAATACCCTTTATTATAATGTAGTGGACACTGCCACCAAAAACTATGGTGTAATCACCGCTGGTACCAAATATTGTTTGGCCGTTTGACAGTTCGATCACATTATCATACCCTGGAGCATGATATACCATAATAGTGTATTAACATATTCTATATTTACGGTACATTAGTGGGGACCTCGAGCCATTCCACTTCAATATTTGGCGCTAGTGAGGCTTTCCCCTCCAAACAAATGGTGCAGTACCATTTCTGCACCAATATCTGGCGGCAACAGTGGTTACCAGTACAATATTTGGTACCAGCGTTGGTGCCATTATAATATTTGGTGCCAGCGTTGGTGCGAGTAAAATAATTGATCCCACCGCTGCTACTAATTATTATAATGTAGTGGACACTGCCACCAAATATTATGGTGTAATTACCGCTGGCACCACATATTGTATTCACACCAATGCAGGCACCGAATATTATAATGGCACCAACGCTGCCACAGAATATTGTACTGGCAACCACGGTTGCCACCAAGTATTGCAACGGAAATGGTGCTACACCACTGGTTGTATTTTTCCAAAAGGGAACAAAACACATATATCAACTATGAATTACTCATCAACTATATTAGACAGCTGCTGCTTTAACGATGTTGGATTTTCATCAAGATCCCTGACCTTGTCTTAGGTCTTTATCTTTTTTATACTAAAATCTTTCGGTAGCTAAATTTGAAATTAACAGATTTTGTAATTTTGGAATCATCATTACAGCATATCCTTTTGATATGAATATTATAGTAAATCTTGATCTCTGAAGCTTTCATTTTCTATTGACGATGGTTGCTTGTTGCCCGCCGATTACCACCATGAAGGGTTTGGGTATGGTCTTCTCACTCGCCTAACTGATTAAATGGATTGGCTCTTAAATTTGTTACTTTCTACTGAAGTACCAGAATAACAAGCAACCTAAGCAATATAAATGGTAGTTACACAGGTAAGTTACAAGTTGTAATGAAGTTACCCTAATAAAAGTTTCAATGGGGAAGTCCTTTTATCAGAGGGTGAAAACAGATACAAAAAATCTATTAGACAGTAAAAAAAATATAAAAAAAGTCTCTGTTAGACAAAGAAAACGGATTAAAAAAATGATTATTTCCAATAATGAAAAAAATAGGTAAATCAAAATGAAAATAAAATTTATCAATAAAATAAAGATGAAAAAATTATGAGCTCTGATTTTTTCATTTCACCAAGTTTCTTTTATTTACACCCCTGTGGGTTAGAAACATACGTCTAGTCTCAGCTTATGAGTTACTTAGCTGCTGAGGTGCGTCGGGTTCGTTTTTTTTAAGAATGACAAGTCGAGATGAATAGTGTCCATCCTGGTATGTGCCAGTAAAATATTAGTGTCTCATTCTCCATCTTACTTGTGTTATCTTTAATATTAAGTTATTCGAGATAGTTTGTTTTCTATATGTGTGTGTTTTCCTTTCTTTTTTGTTTGTTTACTCCATTTATGAATACTTGTGTGTTTTTCTTGGTAATAAAGGTATTAATTCTTTGATACTAGAAAAGTATATTTTGGCTATAAAAAATGTTTATTAATTGATATTTTTCTTATAAGTTTAGAACAAGGGATTGCAACCTCTCCGGGCTTCCATTCAAAATTGTCCAAGCATGAATATTAAAGGAAAGAATGAGTTAGTGATATTTCCATTTTAGAATGACATTCTCGTGAATTTTAGTGAAAATATTTCCACAAACTTCAATGCTAATTACGCCACCAGACAACAAATCATTTTGAAATGTTCGCCAATATTTCTGGCCATATCAACAACTCAGAGCTGAACCATTTTAGTTGAAAACAATATATCTTTCATTCTTTCAGTTACTACCTTTTTAAAATAGATTAGTGTCCGAAAAAATTTATCAATCCGTTTGACAAAAGCTCAAGCTCTGGGATGGTTTCACGTTTGGATCAGTGCTAAGAGCAGCAGCAGCAAAGCGGGTAGATGTGGCGTGACTGCACCTGGTGACAAAACTCCTTATCAATTTATTTTGTTTTGAAATTTCATAGACATTTAAGTATGTTTTTAATCATTTTTCGTTTCAATCACATGTTTATGTTTTGAAGAAAAGTGTCACTCAATATTTTAAATTCTTGCATTTAATTACATCTCTACATGAAGTAACTGTCAATTTGTCATCATTTCCAATAAATCCGTACTTTTCCGTTTGGATATCTCAAAAAATCTTGTTTTTTCTTTTTTTTTGTCCGTGGTAATAATTTTTTTCGATAATAAATTATTATTTAAGTTGGTAGCAATGTGATAAGTATTCATCTGTATAACGACGTAACTATTTTGTGCTACAGAACCACAGTTTATAGAATTAGCAGTATGATCATACCATATCTCACCCATTTTAAAAACCCGGACCAAGGTGCGAGTGCTCCAGAGAACGTGTTTGCAGATAGAAACATAAGCGGCATTATATCTTTTCACGGGTAGACAGATTTCTCTTGGACACGAAACAAGTGGAAACCCGCTATTACGAATAATGCACTTTGTAACCATTTCTCATTGATTGACGGAAACAGACTAACCCGCTAATGCAGAAAGAAGTGGGAGGAGCTTTTTGTTCATACCGAGAATGAAGACCAGAAATGATCTGCGATAAACCTACTGGATAATTCTATAAACTGTGTACAGAACATGATATACAACTGGAAGAAAGACCCGTATCACGTAGCTAATAGTGAAAAATTTATACGAGGCAAGTCGCTGTGTTTCACCCACTATCGCTGCTGCAATTTTCTCGTCGAATAAAAACGTTGCTGCTAGTATTTATGTCCAACTTTTTTATTATTATACCTGTCACCATTAGATTTCCCGTGCTTTAATCTATGTTTAATCCTGAAGACTCCCTTCCTTCAAAACCTAAAACCTTGTTGCGACGGCTTTACAGCTGTTCTAGTATCTTAGTTGGTCTACACTGGAGACATATTGGATGATAGTATACACTGCATTGTATTCCTAGAAATTCACGATATTGTTTAAATATCTTATTGTGTATCGCTGATAGTTTGCAATAATATATTGCAAATCGTCATTCTTGCTGTCAAGCAATTAGTGTATTGCTGAAAATTATTGATTTGGCCACATCACGGACAAATATTGTATATATTCTCGTATTTTTTTGAGATTCTGATTTTATTTTCTAGCGGATTGAGCATGGAAACATCTAATTTTTGTATCCACAGAGAGAACATTACTGTAGGAGTAGTAGCTCAGGCTCGGACCGTAGTTTCCTCAAATCTAGTTTTGAAAAGTCTTTCCTTGAACTATTGAATAAAACAAAAAAAGATGTGGAGGTAAAAGAAAGGGCAAGATTGGCTCGTAGGGAGTCTGATAAAAAAAAATCACGAAGATCTTATGAAAACTCTGGAAGGATGTCCCAATATGGACATGTCCCGTTAGTTGCAACCCTTCTTCCAGCAATGGGTTAAATTATATGGTACTGTAGGATACCATCGTGAGAGTATCCTCTTCAGGAGGACAAATGCTAAATACGGGCGAAAGATCCAGATTCGGACAACGGCCTCTGCATTTTGGGTATGCGGTGGTATGCCCAGAAAACCACTGCGGGGCTGGCATCCCTGCCCGCAGAGCTTGAGAGTGGTAGGTACCTCAAGGTGCCAACTCCTGCCCCTATTGGGGTCACCACACCTTTGCTGAGGTTAGGTATGAGGTCTTATGACCGCTCCTTATCTGATGAGGCAAAGTCTATCTTAGAAGTTCTTTTGTCCACTGTTTGGGTCAAGTACCCATCCAGCCGGTATTTACCAAGGTTTCAAACTGAAAAACAGCCTCAGATCAGACTTCCTTCCAGTAGATGACCAAATGCGCGCCCAGAAACAATTCCTACGGATACGTTTACTGTTACCCACTGCAGTGTACGTGGTCTCCGATCCAAGTTGAATCACCTACAGAACATGATGAATGAGGTCTCGCCTTCTGTCATGTGTATATCCGAGACCAACCTAAATTCTAGCGTCATTGATAGTGAGATCATTATTCCTGGTTACACTTTGCTCAGGCTGGATGGCGAAAACCCGAAAAGCTCGAATTTTGGTGGAGTTTCTGTTGCTATGTACCTTAAAAATAACATCCTTTTTTGGCACTTTTCATTCCTAGCGATAACAAGGTCCTTTGGGTTAAAGTAAACCGATCAAACAAATCGTTTGCTATTGGTGCAGTGTGTAACCCACCAAAGATGAAAATCACCGAGCATCTGGAAGATTGCTTGGAATTTGTGAAGGAAAAGTTCCCTAAAGCAGGTATAATAATCCAACCAGACTTCAACATTCATCATGGCCCCTGGCTGAAAAGTCGTACGACTGATATGGAGGGCTTAGCTCTGCTATACCTGAGTCTTGCTTACGGCCTAGAACAACTTGTTGAATTCGACACTTACATCGGCCCTCATGAATTATCCAGGTTTGATCTCTTCTTAACTGATCATTTGGATTCCTTTAGTGTTGAAAGCTATCCTTTTGCCAGCAACCATGTGGCAGTTATAGCTCGTGGAAACTCAAAATACCTCCACCTGTAAAGCATTAGCGGATCATCAGGCAGTATCACCGCACAGACTGGGATGGTCTGCGAAGCTTCTTATCGGCAAATTCGCGGAGTAAACTTTTAAAAGAAGCCCCACATAAAGCAGCGGCACTTTACAAAAAAAGCGATTAAAGAGGCTATTGAGCAATTCGTCCCATCAAAAACAGTAAGAGTCTCATCTCGAGATAAGCTAAGGTTCAATACTGGTTGCAGAAAGGCAATCAGGGCCAGATAGAAGGCTCACAAGAAATGGTGTTCAACTGAATCCGACGAGGACCGGGCTGCTTTTATTAGCGCTCGAAACGAGTCTGTTAAGGCTCTACGTCAAGCTAGAGCCAATTACAAGCACAAGGTTGTAGACCAACTGAAAATTTCCCTTGCAAAGTGATGGTGGACGGTCGTCAAAAAAGTCCTACCGTCATCTAATTCAACATCAAATACCTCACTTCATGTTGAAGGGACGATGATCCAGTCAGGCCAAGAAAAGGCAGATGTTCTTCCACAAACCTTTTCAAAGGTCTCCCAACTTGATGAGGACGGAGTCATCCCTCTCCCCCCCCCTTTCCGCCACGAACATATGGAAAAATTACCAGCGTTAACATAACTACTAGGAAGTTGCTCATAACGCTAAGCCAGCTGGATGTCACCAAAGCTTCAGAACCTGACAAGATTCCCAATCTCCTTCTTAAAAGAAGTGCCTCTGAACTTGCTGGCCCTCTCGCCTCTCTCTATAGAAAATGCTTTGCAGTGGGATTATTCCCGAAAGCCTGGAAAACTGCTCATGTGGTCCCTGTTCCACAGGCAGAGTCCGACCTTACTAATGTAAGGTTAATGTACTAATGTACTAATGTAATGGGAAGACTAAAATTTCCAGGCCGACCTAAAAGAGAAAACAAATATTGTAAAAATTATACTTGTAAGGGAGGTTAAATCGGCCAAGCCATCCTGTCTAGAAAATTGGACACGCGAAATACCAGTTTCAACTTAAAATGTTTCTGATTTTCGTGATTTTTTATTTACTCTATCAGAAAATGGTATACCTTACATTTGAAAGATGCGGAACTGAAAACCAGGCATAGAGATAAGGCCCTTAGTGAGCCAGACAAAATTAAAAACAAATCTAAAGTGCTTGTTTTTTCTTAAAAAGTTCAGAAATTAGAGTTCAATACGGAAAATCTAATGTTAGACTTTAATTCACATTCATTGGGCCATTGATGGAGGGGGAGTCTCTTCGGAAGGTTGTAGATGCTAGTCAATTCTCTCAAACCGCAACTGATTCACCAGTTATGATTAATTTACCGATGCCTAGCCTTTTCAAACTGTGGTCTCTGGGAGATGATCTCTCCCATTACCAATTATTACCTAGCCACCCTAACTTTACCTTGTAGTCACGTACCCCCCTCTTACTATGTATTTTTATTTCCATTTATTTCCTCCGTGACTATTCCGGGGATTGGAACCCAGAAAAACTTGCATATATTTTCCTTAGATTTGGGCCCTATTCCCCTGCACTCACTCATGCTCGTGAAACGTTCTATCTTTGTTACCGGCAATTTCAAACGATGTTAACAAGTTTTGATTTAATTCAGAGTCGGATTTTTTTTTCGCCATTTGACGTTAAGAAACTAGTTGAGCCAATCCTTCGTGACATATGATATCGTCCCGTATTTTAGGGCCTCATTCATCATTTCTTTCAAATGTTTATGCGAGAGGACACAAATTTTCTTGTTTAACCGTTAAGCAAATGCCGGATCAGCGATAACCCAGAGACATTTTAGAGTCTTTATTCCATTTTGCGGGTGGTTTTTTGGGTATGTTATATTTTTCTCGGGCCAAACCAAACAGTTTCATCACTATATTGCAAGACTATTTCATTATTTTGAAAAACCCCTTCTTTATAATCCCAAACCTGGTTGCAACGGCTATATATCCCAGTTTTCTACATAGCGACACGTTGGACATCAGTAGACCCTATAACCAAGCTGTTCTGCAGCTGTAGTATGAACACTGGTTGGAGATGGAAAACTAGAAGGTTTTATCTAGAGGTTTAAGTTGGTGTTTTGTGTTCTATGTTTTTTTATCCTTGGAGGTTTTTAACAGTGGGTCGTTGTGGCGCCTATTTATTTTAGGTAGGACGTGTTGGGTCTCTGGCCCTAATTATCAGATAAATGTCCCTTGTTTCCTTTATGGAAAGAACTTTAAGCTGTACCTTAGAGGCATTGATTTTTCTTGTATCTAAGATTGAAAACAACTCGACTTTGCATCAATCAGCTCACGGTGCCAGTATTTGGTGTTCAGAGAGGATAGTTAATTAATTAATATTTGCCTATTCAATCCACCTTTACCCTGAATGACCCGTAAAAGGAGCTTTGTATTTGTATGGTTTGTATATTTATGTTTTCCCAACAATTTAAGTTCGAGCTAATTCAACTACATGATAAGATTTTAGTTCGAGTTCATGCTTTAGTTTTTGTCAGACAATCTGGTGAATCAAAGCAACTTTGTTTGCTAAGTCAGTTTTTGGCTATTCTCTAAACCGTTTGGGGAAGGGAATTTTAGGGCAGTGTTTAGTGTATGTTGAGGTGTAGAGCCTATATTTGCCAGCCTTTGTAGATCGCTCCCCTCAATTTTTCTGTAGCGTATGTATTATATGAGCAATAATTTGTGTATTTATGCAAAAAATCTTTTTTGAAAATGGCTCGATATTTTTTTTTTTTGAAAAAGTGGCATATTAGGATTTTCTGGTCTGAAAAAAAAAAACAATCTTAATAAGCCAAAAATTTAGAAAATTCATTTATAGATTTAAATCTGGGAAAAAAATCATTTGAGATGCGTCATACTTATGAGCACATTTCAAGAGAATAATCATAAACTTCCCCCAGGAGTGATAGTATCGTTTTTAGTATCTATGACGCATGAAAATTTACAAAAAGAACTCAGCTAAGCAAAAAATACGAAGGGCAATGAGTCTATTTACGAAAGGCGTAAATAGAACAAAAGAACAAAAGAAACAGACGAAGAACAAAAGAAACATATTGTTACAAGGCATGCGACAACGAGAATCAGGACGAATTAAAACCAAAATGAAGAACAAATAAAATTCGGTTAGATGATATGTGACAGCTAGAATCACAACGTGTAAAAACGAAAGTGAAGAACAAAGAAATATGAGGTTGAAAAATAAGTGATGGTGAGGACTACAACGAGTCAAAAATGAAAATAAAGAACAAATTAATATTTGGTTTCAAAATATGCAACAAGGATAATCAGAACAAATCAAAAATGAAATCGAAGAACAAAGAAATGTGCTGTTAGAAGATATGCGAGAGCAAGAGTAACAACGAGTCAAAAAATAAAGTAAAGAAGGTAGAAATATGCGATAAGAAGTCAAGTGACAGCGTAATTACAAAGGGTCAAAAACGAAAGGGAAAAACAAAAACATGAACGGTTACATGACGTGCGACAACAAGAATGAGAACAAATAAAAAAACAAAAGTGAAGAACAAAATAATATGCGGTTAGAAGTTATGCAACAACGACAATCACAAAAAGTAAAAACGAAAGTGACAGCTAATGACTCAAAATTAAAGATAATGGAAAAGAATATGTTAATTCATAATTAGAAAATCAAGCATATATAAGCCTTCCGCGAAAGTGAAGAATAAACAATATAAATCTACAAGACAAGCGACAGCAAGTATCAGAACGAATCAAAAGCGAAATTAAATAACAGTGAACTATGGGGTTAGATCATGAAATGTCAAAATAAAAGTGAAGAACAAAGAATTGTGCGGTTAGAGGACAAGCGAGTGCAAGAATCAGAAAGTGACAATAATGAAAGTGAAGACCAATGATTTGTGTGGTTAGAATACAAGCGCACGCGAGTATCAGAACATGTTAAAATGAAAGTTAAGAACAAAGAATGCGCGGTTAGAAGACAAGCAAAAGGGAGAATTAGAACGAATCAAAAATAAAGGTAAAGAAGAAAGAAATATTACGTTAGAAGAACAACGCCATCCCAATTTTCGACACCAACAAACTGTGGCGCAAAATCCAGTACAAACCTAAAAAAAACGTCACAAATTACACAAGTGTTAATTACAACATTGGGACCCTTTCACGTTGCATGCATTCACTAAAGAGCCCTCCATTCTCCCGAGGAATGAATATTAACCTTTGAGTCCTGAAGTACTTCCTAATGTTCAATCTTCACGAAATCTGAATTTTCCCGACGAAAACAAAATTGTAAATTTTCGTAATGCCAATAAAAGAAATCGCAGTTCGAGGGGGGAGGGGGATTCGTCCAACCGGTTGGACAATGGGTTAAAGTTACATGATTTACTTCAAAATCGTTGGTTACAAAATAATAGAAAAAAATAAAAATATTCGGCTTTTATCTTCTTTTTACTTGTGGAACAGAGTAAAACACTCACATACATTTTTTCAAAGTGAAAGCACAAGAATAGCTGGCACTGATCACACAAAACTATGGTTTTTTTTAGCAGCCGGGTAAGTGACACTTTGCTGAGTTTTTCAGGGTAGCATTAAATCTTGGCAAATACTTGGAACCAAGTGTTCTTTTATGGTGTAATGGCAGTGAACATCGCCCTCTCCTCTTACTGGATCAACCTTCATCCTCCTCATCTTCAAGGTCATTCTCGTAGTCTTGCTTCACGAAGCTATTCGACGAACCAAGATCTGCTTTGAATATCAACTATTCTCCAACATGAAATCTGAAGTACAGTAATTGTTCGTACTTGTCCTTGGCTACTATTGCATCTTTCCGATAGAGGAGCCAAGCGTTGGACAGTGCAAGATCAATAAAATAATGCAGGACGCGGACTGTACATTTTTCAGTACGGCTTTTAAACTGATCCCTTTCACTTTTTATTGGAGCACCTTTTGAATTGTTCTTCATAACTGTCCCAGTTGCATTCACTTTGGCAGCTGTGAGCTCTTCTAGCAGCCGGATGCTGGTGATATACCTGTTAAAATAGAGGTAAGAGCCCTCTTTCACCTCCTTCGAAAGGTGAAAAACAGCTGCAGTTCCTAATCCCATAGTTTGTAAGTTTGGGGGAGGGGAGGTGGTTTTTCCCTGGTAAATCGTAAAATCACACACCAGGCCTGAGGATTCAGCCAAAATCAAATCCTTCAGTCCAAGGGGATTAGGTTTGTTAGGAACATACTTTTTAAGATTGCACCTTCCTGCAACGGGATCACCTGCTCATCTATACTCAGAAATTGCTCTCGCTCCAGTTTCAAACACTGTTGGCGAACTGCTTATAGTAGAGGCCTGACTTTCCACAAATAATGTGTCTTCTTTGTCTCCAGTTCGGTATCGTCACAACTGAGGAACTTTAAATTCTGTCGCATTTGAAAAAATTTGTCTCGAGACATGTTTTGGCAGACAACAGGTACTTTGTACTTCTGACTCCTGTACATACATATTCTCGGGAACTTCTGGCCACTCATAATAACTGACATACCAATAAAAACATCAGTTCAGAAGACGATACCGAAAGGTATTTGCCGGGATTTTCTTTCAGGAAGTGGTAGTTCACGGCGAATATCATTTTGTCAAACAGACTATCCAGAAAGTACTCAAGGAAATATGGGTGCGGTTTCTATTCAGTCCTTGGAAAAATATCATCGGTAGTCGTTGGCAGATACTAGAAAAGGTCATGGGAGAACGGAGAACGGGAGAGGTCAAGAGATCAAGGGAGAACGATTGTGTCCATTTTCTAAGTGGACGACGTACTTTGCCGGACAAAGTCTCTCCTTCACCACTACTTGGAACACATGGTTCGTCTTTCACACTGGAAGCTGAAGGATCTTCCTCTTCATCAGCAAGAAGAACATCAAAATTCCTGATGCACGAACTTTCAAGAACTGGCTCGTCTTCAGTATCTGTCTGCTTCTCAGCCTCCGCAGCAGCGAACAGGACACTCCACGTAGGATTAGATTCATCGTCTTCGCTGTCTTCCAAGTCACTGAGGTTACTGTCATCAAGTAATGACAGTGCATCTTTAAATGAAACTGAAAAAAAGGCAAGTTTAGGCGACAAAAACCTGGATTCAGATTACTTATTAGCAAGAACAGAGAGAAAAACACCTTGTCTAGCTGCGTTACTTATATACACCCTGTCAACATACAAAAGCCGCGAAGAATAGGCCTCTAAAGGTGGCGTTTTAATTGGGACTACTTTTACGCATGTGCCCGTCCATGCTTTAAGTAAATGTTCGGAAGTTTTGCTGTCTGTCATCAAGTAATTCCAGTGCATCTTTAACCAAAACTGCAAAAAAAGACGAATTTAGGCGACAGAAAACTGAATTCAGATTACTTATCAGCAAGAACAAAACTTGGTTCAGCTAAGTTACATACATCCACCCTGTCAGCATACAAAAGCCACCAAAAATATATCTCTGAAGGTGGCGTGGAACTACTTTTGCGCATGCGCCCACCCATGCTTGGAGTAAATACATCATCCAGCTCTGTCGACTCTGATTGGCTGCTGTTAATAATTTATTTGAAAGTTTCGGGCGTAAACGCGGTTGTCAGTAAGCTAAGAAGGACTACTGCAATCCTAGGTTGGTACCTATGTTAAGGGTCCTTCCTTGGTCTTCCAGCCCTACATTTCAATCAGCAGGAATCTCAAACGTCTTGAAAACAAAATAAACACGAAACAGTCCAACCGGTTGAACTTCTTCGTTCAGATCGAACGTCCAGTTGGTTGAACAGGCAAAAACACTGACCAGTAGATGGGACTACATGTGAACATTATCAGTGTTCTTGCCCTAGAGCAGTCGCCTAGTCTCAGTTGTACTTGCCAGACTTTTTGCATCCCCCAGAAACGTACTAGAATATTTTTTTAAAATTTTCTTACCTGGGTCCCTTCTTCGACGTTCAGAATTAAGACGCAAGTTTGCTTGCAAGTTCTCCACTATTTCTTTTACAACTAAAAAAAAATCACAGAAGGCTCTTGAAGTATCTTCTTATGAGCTCTGCTATCACTGAGACGGGACTTCGCTCAGCTGGGCCGAAATAAAATTATTAAGCGAACGTCCACGCACGCTCAAATAACACGTTACTTCATTTCATTGTAATTTTGCTTTGACGTCCAACCGCAAATTTCATTTTGCAACATTTTTTATTGTCATTCAAAATTATTGTTTCTTGTCTTGTTCCATGCCTTTTCCTTTAGCTGTTCAGATTTGCTTGTTATCATGTGTAACTTTGTATGTGCTATTGATACTAAAATTAATACCACCACTGCTGGAGTGGATGACATAGGTTATGCTCTTTAAATGTATATAAATATGATGACAATCACATAAATGTTTTTTATCAAAAGATAAGATTCTATACGGATTTTCTTGAACTCATAACTTATCTAGATCATCTTTTTCCGGCAACTAAATCCCAAATCCCGGCCAGTTTTAAAAAAGGAGCCATTTTCAAGAAAAAATTATACATAAATTAACACACGAATCCACACACAGTTGCTTGTTTAAAGATATAAATTTAAAAAAAACTTTTTTCCAAAAAACATGTTTTTCAAAGAAAAGGAAAGAGCTCCATGAAGCCAAGAATGAGCAAAAAAATGAGCAAGAATGAGCAAAAAAAAAGCAAAAAAGTGAAATAATCTTCCAAGCGTAAAACTACCACAAGTCACTGCTAATAAATAAATAAAGCTCAAAATGAACAGAAATTACAATAAATAGCCGAGTCAAACACAAAACGAGCAAAAATTAACGTGAGTAGGGCTGATAACCCTCATGTCTTCTCAAGACCAGAACATAATTTGCGCTGGGAAAAGAGAATGTCTTGGAGGAGGGCTAATTTCTCTCTATCATGTTTGACTTAAAAGGAAACTAGAACTAAACATTTGAAATCACATGAGACTCTTCTAAAGTTTACACGACCACCCCTTCTATCAAAACCTTATATGCCCCTGAGGCACAACTTACAACCCTTAACCCCAGACTCTGGGGGATTCTGTCCACCCCAAAGTCCTTAATATATGATATTTAGACTCTTTTTGTACAAATGACTATCAAAGAATTTTTTATCGGATACATTTGTGGAACATACGACGTAGGGGAGGGGGGGTGGGTTCCTACCCTCGATCACTTTGACTCTTAAAAAGGGAATTAGAACATCTGATTTCCAATCCAATGAACCCCCTCTGAAGTTTATAGGACCACGCTCTTTATAAAAGCTTATATGCCCTCGGGGCATAACTTAAAGCCCTTGCGCTACGAGATTTGCAGAAGGGGGGGGGTCATTCTCAATGAAATAATTTACAGATTTTTTAACTACCCTGAACAAAATGACTATCTCCAAATTTCGATTAGATGTGTTTTGGAAATTCATGGACGTGGGCGGCT
This sequence comes from Artemia sp. Qi Xiang Cuo, assembly GCF_049724085.1. Lineage (NCBI taxonomy): Eukaryota > Metazoa > Arthropoda > Branchiopoda > Anostraca > Artemiidae > Artemia > Artemia sp. Qi Xiang Cuo. Next base: position 11,513,569 of record NC_142797.1, on the reverse strand, counting down.
TGTTGCCCTTCAATCACTTTTGACCATTAAAAAAGGCCCTTTCAATTCCCAATCAAATGAGCCTTTTTTGAAGTTTCTACAACAACAATTGCTCATCTCAAAGTTTCTATCAGATACATTTTGAAAAATACGAGGTGTGGGGGAATATCCGCCCTCCGATTACTTTGAATCTTAAAGAGGGTACTAAAGCTTCTAATTACCAATCCAATGAGCCTCTTCCGAGTATTATACCACCACCCTTTCTATAAAACCTTACTCTGTTATTTGTTTTAATTTCTGTTTGTTTTGGGTTTATTTTATTTATTGATAGTGATTTGTGGTAGTTGTATTCTTGGTAGATTATTTGATTCTATATTTGTTAATTTTTGGTTTAATTGAGTCCCTTACTTTTTTTGAAAAACTAATTTTGTGGAAAATGATTTTTTTTTTCAAATTAATTTCTGTTTGTTTTATATTGACATAGTCTTTTTCAAGGAAAACACTGATCCTCTTCTAAAGTTAAACAACCATCCCTTAACAACCTTATATGCCCCCAGGGAATAACTTAAAACTCTTGCCATCTTCAGACCCTGCAAATACGTAGAACAAAATGACTATCTCAAAATTTTTATTGGAAGTATTTAGGGAAATGATAGGCGTGGGGGGGGGGGGGAATTTACCCTCTGATCACTTTTGACTAATAATAAGCACTAGTCCTCTCAATTTCCAATCGAATGAGCCCTTTTTGAAGCTCCTGCGACAAAAAATTCTATAAGAACCTTATATGCCCCAAGGGTATAACTTATGACCCTTGTCCTGAGGGTTATGCGGGAAGGGTTGTCATCCTCGAAGAAACAATTTTCAGATCTTCGATCTACTTTGAACAAAAGGGCTTTATAAAAATGTTGAAGAACATGGGGGGGGGGGTGGTTCTCCCTCCGATTACTTTCAACTATTTAAAAGGGCAATTGCCCTCTCAATTTACAATCGAATGAACCCTTTTTGAATTTTTTACAAGACTTTCTATAAAACTTTATATACCCCAGGACATAACTTATAACCTTAGCCCTCAGGGCTATGGGGGGATGTCATACTCAAAAACATAATTTCCAGGTCCTCCAACTAGGTTCATCAAAATGGCTATATCAAAATTTTAATGAGAAGTGTTTGGGAAATTGATTGGCTTGAGGGGGAGGGCATTTGCTCTCTAATCCCTTTTGACTATTAATAAGGGCGCTAGCCCTCTCAATTCTCAATTGAATGAGCCCTTTTTGAAGTTTTTACGACAACAGTTTTTATAAGAACCTTATATGCCCCCAGGTCACAGCTTACAACCTCTGCCCTGGGGGCTGTCGGGTGTCTATCATCCTCAAAGACATAATTTCCGGACCTTTCAACTAATCTAAACAAAATGGCTATCTCAAAGCCATTTGATTGGATTTGTTTGGGGAAATGGTGGGCGTGAGAGGAGGTTTAGTTATGAAACTTTAGCGTAAAGAGCGAGGCGTTGAGGAGGAGACAGCTCGTATCATATGCGAAATAGTTTCTGTTCGTTTTAAGTGTTATTTTCGCTCCTGACTTTCACTTAAAAAAACTTTGTTTTTGATTTAATTAGTGAATGCAGTCACGTTTGAAATGCACTGCCCCATAGAGAGAAAGTTTTCCTCCAAAAATATAACAAATTGAGTCTTTAAATTGGTCGGTATTGGATGTGATGAATCCAATCACGTCCGAAAACAATTCAGCGGGCCTTAGAGATCGTTATATATTTTTCCCCTCTCAGAATCTCCCATTTTAATATTACGTTGAGACCTGAATGCAGTTTAAACCTTACTTTTCTTATCCAGACTGGATATTTTGCCAGATTGATTGTTGAAATTATTACTTTTCTTTGCTTTGTAAGATGAACCTGTTGGTTTCACAGTGTTGTCGTTTTTTTATATTCTAGCAACGTTTTCCTTAATAACAACGGAAAAAGATTTTCTCCCTTTAAGAAAAGATAATAATAATTTCAGAAACTGATATTTAGTTGGCAGACAAGGGATTATTTGAGGAGAAATCAATGTAAATATTTGTAAAAAGAGTCAATAAAATATGCTGGAGAAGAAAGGAAATAATGGCTTGTAATGGGACTGCATTTCAAGCAGTTACTGGTAGTGAACTGCAAGAATTGAACAACTTATCGTAACCCAACTGAAATACCAAAACAAAAATAGATTCAATAGTTTGTATCAAACAGTTCGTGGTAACGAACTGTAAGTAAGAAGCGACCCGGCTCAATGGTAACCGAAACTCTAAAAAACGGAATTTTGATACCAATAAATACATCAAAAGAATCAAATTTTAATTCTGATTTCAAAATATAAGTTTGATAAAGTTTAACCTTATCCATCAAAAGTTACACGCCTGAGGAAATTTGGCTGATTTTCGGAAAAAGGGGGAAAGACCCCCTAAAAATTATAGAACCTTGATCAAAATCAAACCAATATATTCCTCGTATCAGAGAATCCTACTGCAGAGGTGTCAAGCTCGTATCTGCAAAAATGTGGAATTTTATATTTTTAGACAGAAGGAAGATCACGGATACGTGGTTATTCGTTTTTTTCTCCCAGGGGTGATCGTATCGATCTATTGGTCCTAGAATATCGTGGGAGGGCTAATTAGACAGAAATTAAAAGTTCTAGTGCCCTTTTTAAGTGACCAAAAAAATGGAGGGCAACTAGGCCCCCTCCCACGCTCATTTTTTTCTCATAGTCCCCCGATCAAAATTTTGAGATATCCATTTTGTTCAACATGGTCGAAAATATGATAACTATTACTTTTAGGATGATTTAATCCCCCGAAGTCCCTGGGGGGAGGGCTGAAACTTATTAACTTTACCCAATGTTAACATATATTATTGGTTATTGGGAAGTATACAGACGTTTTCAGGGGGATTTTACGGCCCTTAGCCACTACTCTTTCCATTCTTGAACTATTTAAGATGGCGAAGAAGTTTAACAGCGTTCCCCTCAAGACGATTGACTTCAAGACGCAGGTGCCTGTTACGTAATAAGGGATACTTTCTAGGAGATGCAGATTGTTGTTACGTAATAGGATTTGTTTACTCATGAAAATGGATATAGGTGTATGTTACGTCATAGGAAGTGTTTTCTCCAAGACATTATTCAAAATATTTTTAAGACGTTTCAAGACATTTCAAGATGTTTTTTAAGACATTTTTCTTCGAGACGTTTGTCAAGACGTTTCAAGTCATTTCAAGACGTTATTAATACATTTTTCTTCAAGACGTTTTAAGACATTTCAAGAAATTATTTAACAAATTTTTCTTCAAGATGTTTCTCAAGACGATTAAAAGCATTTCAAAACCTGTTTCTAAGACAGTTTCTTCAAGATATTTTTCAAGACTTTTTAAAAAATTTCAAAACATTTCTAAGACATTTTACTTCAAGACGTTTTTCAAGACGTTTCAAGATATTCCAAGACGTTTTTTAAGACATTTTTTTTCAAGAAGTTTTTAAAGGCGTTTCAAGACATTTCAAGACGTTTTTAAGACATTTTTCTTTAAGACGTTCTTCTGAACATTTCAAGACGTTTCAAGCCGTTTTTAAGACTTTTTTCTTCGAGACGTTTTTCAAGGCGCTTCCAGGCATTTCAAGACGTTTTTGAAGACATTTTTCTTCAAGATGTTTTTCCAGAAGTTTCAAGACATTTCCAGGTGTTTTTTTTTAAGACAACTAGTTCACATGCATTAATGATGCTCGGGAATTTTAGTATTTACCTATAAGACGAAATTTCGATAATGTAGCACAAGATGGTTGATAAAATCAGACAAGATTTTGACAATACCATACAAGATTTTGGTAACAACTGATAATATTTTCATAGTACCAGACACTGTTTTGCTAAAACCATTCTAATTTTTTATAACAACTTGGAAGAGTTAGATAATGCTAGAAAGGATTCTCATAATATCTCACAAGACTTTGATAATCGAAGACAAGTTTTTGTAATATTTAACAATATTTGGTAATATCATGCAAGATTTTGATAATATCACGTAAGGTTTTGATAATCATGATAATAGCAGACATGATTTTGATAGCACTATGTTAAGTTTCGTTAATGGGTAATACGATTCTGATATTATCACATTAAATTTTGGTAATAGCAGACACGTTTTGATTACAGCTGAAAATATTTTGCTTATAACTTGCGATATTAAATGGTAACACCATGCAAAATTTTGTTTTTTCATACAGAATTCTAATTAAACCAGTTGAGATTTTGATAATGTAGTAAGAGATGTTTCATAATATCAGGGAAGATTTTGATCGTATCATACAAGACTTTGGTAATTTTTGGCAAGATTTTGATAATCTTGATAATGATAGACACGATTTGATCGCTCTTTGTTAAATTTTGTAATAGCAGACACGATAACATCATGTCAGATTTGACGATATCAGACACGTTTAGATATTACCAGAAAAATATTTTTGTTAATATCAGGTAGAATTTTTATAATACAATGCATTATTTTGTTAATAATTTGAAAGATTTTGATAATAGTATGTAAAGCTTTGATAATATCATAGAGGATTCTCGTTATACCATGTGGGATTTTGATAATTTAGTACAAGATATTTGATAATTTCTGGCAAGAATTTTTTAATTTCACAGAAGATTTTGGTAATACTTGATAATGTTTTGATAGTACCAGACACGATTTTGCTAGCATCATTCTAGATTTTGATAACAACTTGCAGGATTTATTTAATGCCAGAAAGGATTCTCATATTATATCACAAGAGTGTGAAAATGCAAGACAAGATTTTGTAATATTTTAACATGATATTTAAACATGATTAATAGAAAGTTGCGGTAATATCATGCAAAACTTTGATAATATCATGTTAAGTTTTGATAATATTTGACAAGATTTTGATAATCTTGATAAAAGCAGACACGATTTTGATATCACTATGTTAAGTATTGTTAATAGATAATATGATTTTAATAACACCATATTAGATTTTGGTAATGGCAGGCACGTTTTGAATGTAGCTGAAAATATGTTGCTAATGTTATTTAAGATTATAATGATACCATGCAAGATTTTGGCAATACTTCATAATATTGTGATAGTAACATACACGTTTTCAGTAGAACCATTCTAGATTTTGATAATAACTTGCAAGATTAAATAATGCCTTAAAGGATTCTCATAATTTCTCACAAGACTTTGATTATGCAAGACAAGATTTTTTAATATTTAACAAGGTTTGGTAATATCATGCAAGACTTTGATAATAAGACGATTGACAATATCATGAAAAAATGAGTCTCCTGCTTTGGACTATTGTATGAGACTTGTGCGTCGTGGTCTAAAGCATTTAGTGAATTTATTGATGTGTCAACAGAGACAAAACAAAATGATATTGCAAATTTGTTTGAAGATGAACCAGAGTTGCAATTACTCCTCCAGTTTCTCTAAATAGCCAATAGTCAAAAATCTTGTCCAGGAGTAAAGGAAAATTCGATAAATTTCTATCCAGAAGTGTGAGAGTAAACTTTGAAAAAATTAAGGAAGCGGACAGAAAAAAAATACAGAGAATCTCCTTTCTTTGGGAAAATGGTTAAATCTAAATGATGATGTCCAAATATAGTCTGTGCAAAAGAAAACCTCCAGGAAAAGAATGATTGATGATATCTTGAAAAATGAGTCTCCAGCTGTGGTCCCAAAGCCTTTAGTCAATTTATCGATGTGTTAGTAGAGACAAAACAAAATGATATTGCAAATTTGTTTGAAGACAAACCAGAGTTTCGATTACTCCTCCCTTTTCATTAATAAGCCACTAGTAAACCAGCTTCACAGGGTAGCAAGAGTAACGGAATATTTTTTTAGATAGCGCGTAGTATCAATTCAGAGGTGCAAGAGTCACCAGTGAAAATGTACCACATATGCCCACTCTGTTTATACACCTTGAGCAGCTGGATGCTCTGTGAGAACTGCACTCTTATAAATGAATATGACGAAACAGGTATACTTTGCACTCCATGTAAACTACATAAATGATATGCAGTTCAAATAAAGGATTGTAAATCTTGTATTCTTACATTAGGGGATTCCTATACTCAAACTTTTACTATGATAAGTGTAAACAGTGTGAAAATACCTATCCTGGTATGACATCGAAAAACACGTAGTGAAATTTTAGTTTATATCTAAGAGACTAGTATGATCGTTGTTTTAAATAGTTTTGGGATGAAGAACTATTTTTATTTGGCTTTCACAGAAAATGAAGAAGTGAATGATATTGCAGTGGATAAGCAAATTGAAACACGTTCATTTTATATCAGGAATGAGAGAAACATTATTGACTTTACAAAGATATATAAGAAAGGTGAAGTTACATTATGTTATAAAAGTGCAACACTGACTTTTCACTGCAAGAGGAATATAAAGTGAGTAAATGATCTACCACCGCTAGCTGTTTTCTATGAGAATAAATTTTAAAAAGAAGGAATCTGAAGAAAGTGAAAAGACTTTATATGTGCATTTTTTACTAATAAACAAGTTTATTATAAAACGCTTTATTCTTAGCCTCCAGCATACACGCTTAGAAATTGCCTATCTAGTGAGAAAGATGAAAAGCTTGAATGATATGTAGGTGGGCTTAGAACCAGGTCATATTCCGCCAAGATTTTGCCTTGGAACACATATTTTTTCATATATGGAAAAAAACGTTCGCAGTAAGCCATATAGGATTTTCCGTATAAGTACATCCCCAAAAAGAGAATGGAGGCGGTGGATAGCTAAAACGAATATAAACTACCTTCAAAAAAAGAAAGTGGAGGCTTTCTATAGGATTTTGAGTCAGAAAAAAGAAATTGTAGCTTCTCCATAGGATTTGGGATAGGGAATGATCTACAAAAAAGGAATTGAAGCTGTTGGATAGAATTTGGGGTCAGGAGGCATTGTGCCTCCTTCTATTGTAGTTGGTGAGCTTCTATTTTTTCACTCAATCCCCAAATTTTCTTTCTTTCCTTTCTTGTACCTTTTTTGGATTACCGGATTGTTTGTAAAATCTGTATCTTGCTATAAAAGCAAAATGTAGCAATATAAACAGAAGGCTTTGAACAAGGAAAAATGTTTGCCTTTCAAAAGCGGATTGGTCCCAAGGAAGCTTTCTTAATATATAAATATTTCGAAATTACTAAAAAAATTACCAAAATTTGTGACAAAATATGTCTGTTAGTTTCAAATTTTATGCAGTTTAATCAATTTTTGGGTTTCATTCTCGTTCAAATTTACGAATATTAATTTTATGTTTATATTGGGCAAAACTCAATCTTAAATCAAAACAATTTGGGATAGCGAAGGCCCTGACAGAAAATAACACTAACGTTCTGTTCGTATATTTCATAATAAACAATAAATAAACACTTTTCGGTCCTGTCAAACTAGCAAGCATACGCGGCTACTGCGTGCAGACCTCGTATTACCGATTTTTACCAAAAATCTCCTTTTACATGCTTTTGATGTAGTTTTTAAAACCGCGTCGTCTGGTGGAAACGAAAAAAGTCATCTTTAATACCTTTTTGGGAAAAAAAACACACCTCGTAATAGGTTTAATAATTTTAATCCGTAAATACAAACTTTGGGCTGACAGACTCCATATGCTTTTATTTATATAGGTTGTGCACATAGTCCTAACTGGTCGCTTCAACTTATACGTGGTTCCTTTTCAGGTCAAGTTTTCCCTGTGCCAAGATTACGAATTGTGCCGGCAATCTTTTTATGTAAATTCATCAGTATTACCATCATTTGCCAGAAAAAACTCTAATTTTACAAAGAATAAGAAGGGAGCTTTGTGTGATGGTGAAAAAGCATTTAAAGCTGTGGTTGGTATCGATAATAAATTTGCAAGTTACAGAAAGCTCATTCTGAATTGCCCATTTTCGTACAGTTTAAAGAAAAACTTCGTATATTGACTAATCCCTCTTTTTAAGCAGTCTAGCACACTAGCTGTTTTCTTTCATAGTGAGTCAACATATGGGTTAGGTGCTAGACGTTCGTATGCCCAGCCCTGTCTCCTAATAATAGTCTAACACTCAACAAGAATGTCTAAACTCAAGCAAAATTCACAAGGGTAGTCAGAAATTGAACAATTATTCTGCCTTGGTGCTAAATGTTCACGAAACATATTTAGAAGGGGCTATTCTTTAGATGTCCTCCGAAATCTCGGACGTGTTTAACTCCGTATGGGTGGTATAAAATGTGCAGTTGCTGGATGGATGCAGTTTGGATCACACCCTATTTCGGATCTCAGGACAAAAGAAGAGCTAGCTCTTAATGTACACAAACAAAAATCGTATCAAAATTCGCCAAAGATCTGGTTCTTCAAATGTATTACCTTAAAGGATTTTCAACAGCAAGATTTAAGCATGAAGTCCATAATTTAAGTATGCTCACAGAAGCTGAATCTTAGACTATTCCCGAATAGTATTTTGTCTCTTGTGAGTTGCTGTATGGAATGCCTTACAGGAGGGGAACTGCAGAATAGGAGAAAAGTCTTACTGCCTTTGAAAGTAAATGTCTTCGTCAGATTCTCAGGATCAGCTGGAGAGACCATATCAGCAACGACGAGGTTTGTTCTCACCAAAACCAACCAGACATCACCTCCTTTGTGACCCAACTAAGATGGTGATACTTCAGACATATCCTCCGTATACCAGCTCATACATATCCTAAAATACTCCTCCATTCGCGACTGGAGGGGATCCATCACCGAGGAAGACCAAAGAACACACTCTGTAATACTTACGAGCACGAAAAAAGAGTTATCCAGACGAGTCTCTTCTAAGACTGGGAGTGCATCTACGGAGCGGCTCACTTGAGAGAAGATTGGTGCCCTTTGTACCTCTGGAGGCACTCGAGGAGCTAAGATCTAAGGTAATTGCAAGAGATCAGAAGTAGCTTCTGATCCAAGTTATTTCCAAGACCTGTATCATTCAAGCTTTCAAACAATTATTGAAGCTCTACCGTGGAATTTTCAATATCCTAATGCCACATTATGTATTTAAACTATAATCTGAAGGCTAAATTGAGACCTATTACTAGTAGTTGCTTGTCTGAATAGTTCGGGTTTGATTGCATAAGCTCTCTTACTGGACAAGAGAGAAAGAAACAGCTCCATTGATGAGGTTTGTCCAATGAAAATAAAGCACGCTCGTTTTGTCAAAGTATGCTTTTGACGGTTGACTTTAGTTTTCTAACCACTGGCAACAATCTGTTTCTGTGTTTTCTGCAGTCACTGACATCACAGTCACTTAGTGATTCTATCGAGCAACAGTTTCACTAACTTGTAGCCTTTTAATAAAACCCTCAGACTTTGCAGTGACCTTGAGATTGTGCAAAATTTATAACTACGCTTTGATTGAGACCTAATACTAGCAGTTGTTTATCCAAATTGTTCGGGTTTGATTGCATAATTTCTCCTACTGGACTAGAGAGAAGGAAGCAGCTCCATCGACGAGGTTTGTCCAACGAAGCTAAAGCACGCTCTTTTTGACAAAGTTCGCTTTTGACTGCTGACTTTCATTTTCTAACCACTGACAACCGTCTGTTTCTGCGTTTTCTGCAGTCACTGACATCACAGTCACTTAGTGGTTCTATCTAGCAACGGTTTCACTTACATGTAGCCTTTTAATAAGAACCTCAGACTTTGCAGCGATCTTTAGATTGTGCAAAATTTATTACTACGCTTTTGATGGGCTCCATCTCTTATGTGAAGGTTTTCACTTAGCAGATAATGCCTTACTATAGCTACACCATTTCCTTTCAGGGTAGAGTAGCACCTGGTAGTTCAATCTATGTACCATATTGTCTGATGAAAGAACACTTTTGATTAAAGCCATGAACACTGTATCCATTTCATGGCCCACTGGTTGAAGACCAGCAAAGGTTACATTACCCATATGTTAGGGTACTGTATATATTAGGGTGCAATATCCAGTTTGCTAATATTATGCTACCCCTCTACAGATACTGACATCCACTGACAGCTTCCTTTTGAAAAGAGGTCACACCCTTGAATTTTGTATGTTATTAATTTAGAAAACTTTTTCCACAAAATAAGTTTTTCAAAGAAAAGTAAAGAACTCCATTAAACAAAAAAAGAGCAGAAATAAAATCAAATAATCTACCAAGCTCGAAACTACCACAAATCAGCATCGATAAATAAATGAAACCCGAAACGAAAAGAAATTACAATAAATAACCGAGTCAAACTCAAAACGAGCAGAAATTAACAGAAGTTGGGCCCAAAACCCCTGTGCCTTCCCAAGGCCAGAACAAAATTTGCACTTTCCTGAAAAAAATATCAATGTTTTTACTTTTATAACTTTAATAAATCAAATAATTTTAGCATTTTGATTACTAAATATCAGTATATTTATATTAAACTTACAACACATTAATTTGTATTTTTTTCAGTATAATGAAATTTTTGTTCGGGACTTGGGAAGGCATAGGGGTTTTGAGCCCAACTTATGTTAATTTATGCTCGTTTTGAGTTTGACTCGGTTAATTATTGTAATTTCTGTTCGTTTTGGGTTTCATTTATTTATCGATAATGATTTGTGGTAGTTTCGAGCTTGGTAGATTATTTGATTTAATTTTTGCTTATTTTTTGTTTAATGGAGTTCTTTACCTTTCTTTGAAAAACTTATTTTGTGGAAAAAGTTTTTTTAATTAATTTCTGTTTGTTTTATATTGACATAGTCTTTTCAGGGAAAAAGAAAAAAACACTTTAAATCTTTTCGTTTTTTGAGACTTTATAGTTTGGCCTGCTATTTGTATGCTGGAGAAAAATTTTCCGCCATTTTAACAATATACACAATTTTAAAAATCTGGACACAAATATTACTGTTTAACTTAGTTACATACCTCCTCTAGTTGACCTGAAATGGAAAACTTGATACCATTCGCAAAACAGTCTGTTTACTTTCTTTGATAGCTTTGATACACTTACACTATTTTGATTTGGTTAAATTTTAAGAGCAGAAGAAGCCTCAAAAGTTTGACCATAATACCCTCAGTCGTTCTTGGGATACTGCTGAGATGCCTTATTGGAAATTAGCATTAACATTGTGCATTACGATTTAGTATTGTGGCAAAACTGAGTTTATTAACGTAATAAACACAGAAGTGGGTTAGAGTGGAAGGGGGATTTGTAGCCCTCCTACCACTTTTGACTATCAAGACGAACATCAGCCCTTTCTGTTTCCTGCCGGATCAGTCCTTGATAAACCCCTCACAACAGCATCTTCAGTCCATAACGTCCTGGATTAAACAACAATAACAGCAAAAAATATTACTAATCACTTTTGACTATTAAAAAGGGCACTAGTTTTTGAATTTGCAATCGAATTAACCTATTTTGAAGTTTTTACGACAACGCCTTCTATAAAAACCTTATATGCGCCCAGGGCGTAACTTAAAACCCTGTGGGGGAGTTGTGGGGGAGTATCCTTCTCAAAAACATATTTTCTATCTGGAAATCAACTAGCCTACGCTAAACAAAATGGCTATCTCAAAATTTTGATTGGATGTGTGTCGGTGACTGAGGGACGTGGGGGGGGGGTAGTTGCCCTCCAATCAGTTTCGACTATTAAAAAGGGCACTAGCCCTTTGTTTTTCCAATCAAATGAGCCCCTTTTGAAGTTTCTATGACAACACCTTCTATAAAAACCTTATATACCCCAGAACATAACTTAAAACCCTTGCCCTGAGGGTTTTTGGGGAGTGTCCTCCTCAAAAAAATATTTTCTATTGGATGTGTTTGGGGGAATGATGGGTGTGGGGGAGGGGCTAGTTCCCATCCAATCACTTTCGACTATTAAGATGGGAACTAACCCTTTGAATTTCCAATTTAATGAGCCTGTTTTGAAGATTCTACGGCAACGCCTTCTTATAAATCCTTATATGCCCCCAGGGCATAACAAAAAACCCTTGCCCTGAGGGTTGTGGGGGACTGTCCTGTGGGGGAGTGTCCTCCTAAAATACATATTTTCTATTTGGATATCAACTAGCCTACGCTGAACAAAATGGCTATCTCAAAATTCTCATTGGATGCGTTTGGGGGAATGATGGGCGTAAGGGGCCAGTTGCCCTCCAATCACTTTCAACTATTATAAATGGCACTAGCCCTTTTAATTCCCAATCGAATGAGCCTGTTTTGAAGTTTCTACGACAACGCCTTCTATAAAAAAAAACCTTATATGCCCCCATGGCGTAACTTAAAACCTTCGCCCTGAGGGTTGCGGGGGAGTGTCCTCCTATAAAACATATTTTCTATCTGGAAATCAACTACGCCGAAGAAAATGGCTATCTCACAATTTTGATTGGATGTGTTTGGGGGAATGATGGGCGTGGGGTGGGGGCTAGTTGCCCTCCAATCACTTTCGACTATTAAAAAAGGGCAAACGCCTTTTGAATTTCCAATCGAATGAGCCTATTTTGGAGTTTCTACGACAACACCTTCTATAAAAACCTTTTATGTCCCCAGGGCATAACTTAAAACCCTTGCCCAGAGGGTTGTGGGAGGTTTTCCTCCTCAAAAACCAAATTTCTATCTGGAAATCAACTACGTTGAACAAAATGGCTATCTCACAATTTTGCTTGGATGTGTTTGGGAGAAAGTAGGGCGTGGGGGGGCTAGTTGCCCTCCAATCCCTTTCGAATATTAAAAAGGGCACTAGCCCTTTGAATTTTCAATCGAATGAGACTTTTTTGAAGTTTCTACGACAACGCCTTCTATAAAGAAAACCTTATATGCCCCCATGGCGTAACTTAAAACCTTTGCCCTGAGGGTTGCGGGGGAGTGTCCTCCTCAAAAACATATTTTCTATCTGGAAATCAACTACACTGAAGACAATGGCTATCTCACAATTTTTATTGGATGTGTTTGGAGGAATGATGGGCTGGGGGCTAGTTGCCCTCTAATCACTTTCGACTATTAAAAAGGGCGCTAGCCCTTTGAATTTCCAATTGAATGAGCCTGGTTTGAAGTTTCTATGACAACGTCTTCTATAAAAACCTTATATGCCCCCAGGGCATAACTTAAAACCATTGCCCTGAGGGTTGTGGGGGAGTGACCTCCTCAAAAACATATTTTCTATCTGGAAATCAACTACGCTGAACAAAATGGCTATCTTAAAATTTCGATTAGATGTGTTTGGGGGAATTATTAGCACGACGGGGGGGGCTAGTTGCCCTCCAATCACTTTCGACTATTAAAAAGGGCACTAGAACCCCCGATTTCTAATCGAATAAGCCCCTTTTTATGTCTTTACGACGACCCCTTCTATATGAAGTGCCCTGCTTTAAAGAAAAAAATAATAAACTGTACATTGTGTCAACATTGATCTTATATGCCCTCAGGGCATAACTTAAAACCCTAACCCCGAGGGTTTTGGGGGAGTATCCTCCTCAAAAAGATATTTTCTCTCTGGAAATCAACTACGCTGAACAAAATGGCTATATCAAAATTTGATTGGATGTGTTTGGGGGAATGAAGGGTTAGGGGGGGGCTAGTTGCTCTCCAATTACTTTCGACTATTAAAAAGGGCACTAGCCACTCCAATTTCCAATCAATTGAGCCCTTTTGAAGTTTCTACGACAACTCCTTTGATACGAAGTGCCCGGGTATGGAGAAAAAATCAAAAACACATTTTGCCCATATCGTTCTTTACTTAGGCAGCGCTAGCGCGCTGCCTATGACATTTACCAATGACAGGGTCTCAGTATGTGTAGACTATTTGTTGTTTAAAGTGGTATTCCATTAAACTGTTTTGTTTTGACCAGGGTAAAAAGAGAAACATTTAAGCGAGAACTTAAGAAACGTCAAAACGCTCTAATCAAATGTCAGGGTTGGTTACTACAGAATACTCCAGCAGAGTGACAAAATGGATTTCAAACTCTCCATTGAAAACATTTCCAGTTCAGGAACAATATGAAGGTTCTGTACCACTCGTGCCTTCAGTTAGATTACCGCGAAGCAAAATCAGTTGGGATCTGACAGAGCCAGCCAGAAATGAGTAGGCTTCAGGGAAGAAGAAAGCAAGAGTCAGGATACAGCATATGAATCTTTGGTCTTTGTCCTGCTTACAATCGTTCTTCCAGATATCCGATTATACAGTGTCTCACTTACAGAAGTCTATGTTAATCTTTGGCTTCCAAAGCAAACCAATAAAGCTTTAATGCGTCATCAGAGTTAGTAAATGCTGAACGAATTGACTGTTAATTTTATGTAATTTGAACACAAATAATGAACAGGGATAGCAAATGGATCAAAAGAAAAATGTTTTTTGGAGAATGTTCTCTGCTTGAATTTGCATAGTATGGGACGAGACTGAGGGGCAGTTCTCGTGTGTTATTTACAGGTTAGAACACCTGCTACGGTCATACTAAAACGCTGAGTCAATAATTATGTGGAGCGAAGGATGTTACCGAAGGATCTATATCGGAACAGGAACGGAACTCTTTTTAATGAACTTGTCAATTTTGCTATTATACGTGGAGTTACAGTAATACAGAAGTATCATAGGCAGCGCAGTAGCGCTGCCTAAGTAAAGAACGAAGTTTGCACAATGAATTTTTTTTCCTTTAGACCAGGGCACTTCGCATCGAAGGAGTTGTCGTAGAAACTTCAAAAAAGGCTCATTCGATTCGAAAATGGAATGGCTAGTGCCCTTTTTTAATAGTCGAAAGGAGATTAGAAGGCAACTAGCACCCATTCCACGCCAACTATTTCCCCATACACATCCAATCAAAATTTTGAGATAGCCATTCTATTCAGCGTAGTTGAAAGTTGATGTTTGAGGATGATAACCCCTCAGAGCCCTCGGGGCAAGGGTTATAAGTTATATCCTGGGGGCATATAAGGTTTTTATAGAAAGCGTTGTCTTAGAAACTTCAAAAAGGGTTCATTGGATTGAAAATTGAGATGTGTATTGCCCTTTTTCATTGTTAAAAGTGATGGGAGGATAATTAACCCCCCTCTCACGCCCGCCTTTCCCCCAAACACATACAATCAAAATTTTTAGATAGTCATTTTGTTCAAAGTAGTTGAAAGTTTCGCAAATTAGGTCTTTAAGGGTGACAACCCATCCCCAGCCCTCAGGGAAAGGGTTATAAGATATACCCTGGAGGCATATAATGTTTTTATAGAAAGTATTGTCGTAGAAACTTCAAAAAGGGCTCATTGGATTGGAAATTGAAATGGCTAGTTTCCTTTTTAATTGTCGAAAGCTATTGGAGGGCAACTAACCCCTCTCTCTCGCCCACCATTTATCCAAACACATCCAATAAAATTTTGAGATAGCTATTTTGTTCAAAGTAGTTGAAAGTTCTGGAGAATTGGTCTTTCAGGATGATAACCCCCTCAGAGCCTTCAGCCCAAGGGTTGTAAGTTATGCTCTGGGGGCAAAGAAGGTTTTATTAAAAGATTTGTCGTTAAAACATGGAAAAGGGCGCATTCGATTGGCAATTCAAAGGGATTGTGCTCTTTTCAATAGTTGAAAGTGATTGGAGGGCAACTAACCCCCCTCTCATGCCCACTTTTCCCCAAACACATCCAATTAAAATTTTTAGATAACCATTTTGTTCAACGTAGTTGAAAATTTTGAAAATTAGGTCTTTAAAGATGACAACCCCCCATAGCTCTCAGGGAAAAGGTTGTAAGTTATGCGCTGGGGGCGTATAAGGTTTTTTATAGAAAACGTTGTTGTAGAAACTTTAAAAAGAACTTATTCAATTGGAAATTGAAATGGCTAGTGCCCTTTTTAATAGTTGAAAGTAATTGGAGGCAATTAACCCTCCTCTC
This sequence comes from Artemia sp. Qi Xiang Cuo, assembly GCF_049724085.1. Classification (NCBI taxonomy): domain Eukaryota; kingdom Metazoa; phylum Arthropoda; class Branchiopoda; order Anostraca; family Artemiidae; genus Artemia; species Artemia sp. Qi Xiang Cuo. The sequence continues at coordinate 11,497,697 of NC_142797.1, read as the reverse complement.
TCTCACGCCGTTTCCCCAAACACATACAATCAAAATTTTGAGATGGCCATTTTTTTCAACATGGTTGAAAGTTCTGGAAATTAGGTCTTTGAGGATAACATCCCCCCCCCCCTACAGCCCTCAGGGCAAGGGTTGTAAGTTATGCCTTGGGGGAATATGAGGTTCTTATAGAAAGAGTTGTCGTAGAAACTTCAAAAAGGGCTCACTCGATTGGAAATTGAAAGGGCTAGAGCCATTTTTAATAGTCGAAAGTGAATGGAGAGCAACTAACCCCCCTCTCACGTCCACTGTTTCACCAAACACATTCAATCAAATTTTTGAGATATTCATTTTGTTCAGCGAAGTTGAAAGTTCTGGAAATTAGGTCTTAGAGGATGACAACTCTCCCTCCCCCCAAAAAAACCCTTAGGGCAAGGGTTGTAAGTTATGCCCTGGGGGAATATAAGGTTTCATAGAAAGTTTTGTCATAGAAACTTCAAAAAGGGCTCATTTGATTGGAAATTGAAAAAGCTATGACCCTCTTTAATAGTTTAAACTGAATGGAGAGCAACTAGCCCTGATATCACGCCCATTATTTCCCCAAACACATTCAATCAAAGTTTTGTGATAGCTATGTTGTTCAACGTAGTTGAAAGTTCTAGAGGAATTGTATTTGAGGATGGCAGACCCCCCAGAGCCCACAGGGCAAAGGTTGTAAGTTATGCCTTGGGGCATATAAGGTTTTTATAGTTAGTGTTGTCATAGAAACTTCAAAAGAGACTCATTTAATTGGAAATTGAGAGGGTTAGTGTCCTTTTTAATGGTCGAAAGTGATTGAAGGGTAACTAACCCCCCCTCTCACGCCCACCATTTCCCAAACACATCCAATCAAAATTTTCAGATAGCCATTTCATTCAACGTGGCTGAAAATTCCGAAAATTAGGTCTTTGAGGATGACAATCCCCCAGAGCCCTCGGGGCTAAGGTTTTAGATTAAGCCCTGGGTTTTTATTGAAAGGTTTTAAAAACCCTAAGGTTTTTATTGAAATCTCTGTCGTGGAAACTTGAAAAAAGACTCACTCGATTTGAAATTCAAAGGGCTAGTATCTTTTTTAATAGTCGAAAGTGATTGGAGGCAACTATACCCACTCTCACGGTTATTTTTAGTATGTTTATTTTTTAATATAATTTTAATAAAACACGTCACAGTCAGCATAACAAAAATAAAACATTCCAGTGTTCGAACCTTTTTAATAGTCGAGTATGACAACCCCCTCACAGCCCTCAGCACTAAGATTGTAAGTTATGCTCTGGGGGCATACAATGTTCTTATAGAAAGTGTAGTCGTAAGAATTCAAAAGGGGCTCTTTCAATTGGAAATCGAGAGGGTCATTGCCCTTTTTAATAACTGAAGTAATCGGAAGGAGAATCGCTTCCCCCCATGCCCATCATTTCCACAAACATTTGCGATCAAAATTTTGATATTGCAATTTTTTTCAACGTACTTGAAAGGTCTGGAAATTATGTCTTTGAGGATGACAACCCTCCCCCCATAGCCCTCAGGACAAGGGTTGTATGTTATTCCTTGGAGGAATATAAGTTTTTTTATAGAAAGTTTTGTCGTAACTGTTTCAAACAGGGCTCATCCGATTGGAAATTGAGAGACTAGTGCCTTTTTATTAGTCGAACGTGATCAGAGGGCAAACTTTGATATAACGATTTTGTTCAGCTCATCAGCAAGGTCTGGAAATTATGTCTTTGAAGATAACAAATCCACCTAGCCCTAAGGGAAAGGATTGTCAATTATACCCTGGGAACAAATTGGGTTTTTATATAAAGTGTGGTCATATAAAGCTTCGGAGGGGGCTCATTGAATTGGTAACCAGACGCTCTAGTGCCCTTTTTAAGAGCCAAAGCGATCAGAGGCCAGCTACCCCCTCCACCTTAGACACCTGTCGTATTGTCCCGAACTGCATCTAATAGAAATTTTGAGATAGCCACTCTGTTCAAAATAGTATAAATATCATATAACAAGGGCTTGAAACAAACCCCAGAGATTAGGGGCAAGGGTTGTAAGTTTTGCCCAGCGGGTATTTAAGGTTCTTATGGAAGGGATGGTTGTTTAACTCGAGGCTCAGTCTTTCTCCCTGAAAAATACCATGTCAATATAAAACGAACAGAAATTAATCAAAAAAACTTTTTGCACAAAATAAATTTTCAAAAAACAGTAAAGTAAACTCCAATAAATCAAAATGAAAAAAGATAGGATCAAATAATCTAAAGGTAAAGGTAAAGGATGCGGCACTAGACCCTTAAGGTCCAAACCGGCGGTGCTGATCTCCGTTTCGTGGCCCTTCAGCCACGAACAACTACCACAAATCAGTATCAATAAATAAATGAAACCCAAAAAAAACAAAAATTAAAATAAGTCAAACTCAAAACGAGCAGAAATTAATCTGAGTAGTGTTCTAAACCTATGCTTTCTAAAAGGTAGAATACAATTTGTACTTTACTGAAAAAAAAGTCTTTTAAATGTTTTCACTTTTATAACTTTAAGAAACAAAAAATTAATTAAAATTTTAAGGAAGAAATATCAGCATATGTATATTAAAATGACAATGCACATTTTTTCAGTAAATTTATTTGAATTTTTCTAGCAAAGTACAAATTATATTCTAGCTTTTAGAAAGCATAAGTTTAAATGCATAGGTTCAAATGATATTCATTTATTCATCGAGTGTTGTGTGTGACAACACAACACAACAGCATTCATACCCTATTAAGGGTATGAATGCTGCAAAAGCGTACAAGGGTATTGAAGTTAAGTGATGCATCTTGATTATAAGCAGTTTTTGTTTCCTTAGCATGCCCAGAATGATTTCGTTTTAAATAAAAATTATTTGAAAAAAACTACGTTTTCTAAAGAGTTAAAGAGGCTGAGTTACAAGGTCGAACCTTAAAACGTACAGGGATTAGGAGGCACAGTTGGGGGCTACCACCCCCAAACCCCCGCTTTCACAGCCTTTAAATATAAAAAAAATTTCTTTAAACTGAAAGTAAGGAGCGACATTAAAACTTAAAACGAACAGAAATTATTCCGTATATGAAAGAGGCTGTGCCCTCCTCAACGCCTCGCTCTTTACGCTAAAGTTTGACTTTCTCACAACTCTTTTTTTAAACAATAAAAACTTTAGCGTAAAGAGCGAGGCGTTGAGGAGGGCACAGCCTCTTTCATATACGGAATAACTTCTGTTCGTTTTAAGTTTTAATGTCGCTCCTTACTTTCAGTTTAAAGAAATTTTTTTATATTTAAAGGCTGCGAAAGCGGGGGGTTTGGGGGTGGTAGCCCCCCAACTGTGCCTCCTAATCCCTGTACGTTTTAAGGTTCGACCTTGTAACTCAGCCTCTTTAACTCTTTAGAAAACGTAGTTTTTTTCAAATAATTTCTGCACGTTTTTGTACAGTTTATTACTTATTATTGCTTGACTAACTGTTAGCTGATCGTGTCAGGAGTTAAAGTTGGGGGGCTGCCGCCCCCCAAACCCCCGCTCTTGAACATTCTTGTGTTAAGGCTTTTAATTCCTGAATACTCAAATCACGTCGTACAGGGTGCCTCCTAATCCCTGTACGTTTTAAGGTTCGAACTTGTGACTCAGCCTCTTTAACAGCCCCCCAACTGTGCCTCCTAATCCCTGTACGTTTTAAGGGTCGACCTTGTAACTCAGCCTCTTTAACTCTTTAGAAAACGTAATTTTTTTCAAATAATTTAAAAAAGAAACTGAGTTTCTTTTCAAAGTATATAAAAAAGTTGCTCTGATGGTGAATCGAACCGGGGCTTTCCGCCTGAAAGTCTGGGGTATCAGCCGCTGGACTATACAAACACAATAGTAATTGTTGTTTAGCAAATTGAAGCTATTTTCGACGCAAGCAAATTCCCAAAAATCTTGATATGTGGTTTTTGGAAAACCGGGAAGGAGTTATCAGATTGAGCTGAAATTTTGAGGATAAGATCCCAGCCCTCAGGAAAACTTACCCTACAAATTTCAGCCCTATAAGACCATGGTACAGGGGCAGTGGTGGTGGGAAATAATAACATCGGCTAATATAGGAAAACGTGGTTTTTCGTAAATTTAAATCCGGGGGTTAATTTTTTCGGTCTGAAAATAACAAATGGCCCTAACAGGTTGAATTCTGCTTTGAATGAGTCCTCATTCAATCGGATCCGGTGCCAACGGTGGCCCGTGGGCGTGGATAAGAAAAAAAAAAGAAATGAATTTTAAGGGGCTATATTTGGTTTTCTGAAAACAGGGAAAGAGTGATCTGATTGAGCTGAAATCTTGCGAATAAGCTCCTGGGTTCTAGGACAACTTAACTTCTAAATTTCAGTCCAATAGAACACTTTTAAAGGGGGGCTGTGTTGGGAGGGTCCAAACTTCCGGCCCAGTTTACCCCATGAAGATAAAGTCGGAGGAGGATGAAATTTTGCAAGTTTCTTAGTTTGAGCTTGGGCTACGAAATGCGATTACCGCCGTCTCTCTGCGACCTCTAGGACCTGAAATCGGTTAACATTGTCGTGGGTCGCCTCTTTATAGAGGCACAAGTGTGCCTCCTTGATAACCGGTCTGAAATCTGTAGCCAATGGCCTGAAAGATAATTTCTTAAACCACATTGGTTTGCCATAACGGAAAGAAAGAAAACGATCAAAAATGGGGTTGTTAAAGTCCAAAAGAAAATACTGAAGAAACACACAAAGTAAATATTTCGATAGAACAACCGCCTCTCTTTTTCAGCGCGAACAAAATAATATAATCAAGGGAAATGCCGAAGAGAAACCCCCCCCCCCAAAAAAAAAACACGGATAGTCAACAAAACCAATAAAAAAAAAACAGCCAAAAAAATTAAAAGATAAATGAAATTCAATAAAAGACCGAAAATTGTAAGAATTTAAATCAAATATCTAGCAACCATAAAGTGAGTCATTCGCCAATATCTGCGATTTGCACAAAATCCAAAAAATTCTGAACTGCCATCGGCGGATAGTAAGGAAAAACTGAGAAATAAAAGGAAAAATTCATTCACTCAAACAAACGAACCAGCAATTAAATAAATTGGAGAACTAGGTCACCTGATTTTTGATTTTAAGCATAGCATTTCTTGCAGATAACCTTTGGGACCTAAGGAGTTGTTGACGTGTTTGATTATTTGATTGGGAAGATGGTTCAAGGTTTATTTAAGGATTGTTAAAGTATCAGCTTCCCTTTGGGAAAACTGAAATACGACTCATTTATTCTAAATCTCCTGAATCTCTGTTTAAAGCCAGACCTAAATATTGGTATTTATAAATTTCAACAGCTTCTCTGTAATACTGGGCATTACCTTTGTCAGTATTTTTGTTTGGCCTTTAAAAACACAATTTTTGATCGTTTTCTTTCTTTCTGCAAGAGTCTACAATGTTTTTATACCCGACATACCTTGTATTTTCATCCCTTTAGAACCTGTACACACCATGAAACAGTTTCTCTTTTCTGCGGTGAATTTGTGCTCACCTCGTATATTTTGCATTTTCGAAGAAAGTTGCTTATCACACCTCGTATAAAGAAAATTGGAGTCGCATAAACCTCCTATGAGCTGCTTATACAATTTCAAGTTGTTTATGGTAATTAAAATTTATATCAACGTATATACGATTTTTTTCTGAGACATGTTGAAGTTTTTAGTATTTTTATCAAAAAATCGGACCCTCAAATCAGCTTTCATTGCCTCCTCGACAATTTGCTTTTTTCATGATACGAGGTGTGCACGCAGCAGCCGCGATAAGTAGGCTGGAAGGCTGGAAACATTGCGCGTGCGAAGGCGGCACTCCAGCTTCAAAATGAGACAAAATGTTCCAAAATCTTCTCAGGGAAATTAGTATTAACTTGACTCTTAAAGTGAAGTTATCATCGGAAGAAAGTAAATTTTCTAATCAATTTGGAAATGTAATTTAGGATTTAACTGCATATTCGTCGTGTAAGGATTTGGATATATATTGGTGTCACTGCAGTGGTTGATCACATCTAAAGGAAACATGTCAAATAAATACAAGTAGTTGCATTAGATTCTTTATTTTATATTCCTTCTAAATATAATTTTTTGATTTTCTGGCAATGCACCCCGCCTCTTTAAGGGCAGGGGTGGATATGGAATTAGGTAAAGTTCTTGAATTGGGCCCTTGCAGAAGGAGACATGCTGGAACAAAAATGGACACATCTGTAGATAGCTTATTTTCTGCTTATTTCCATGGCCTGGCTCGCGTTATTTATAATTCATCTGCAGCCCCCTCTAATGATCCCATATAACCTGAGGCTATGCGATGAGGTAGGTTAGTCACGAACGCAGGAATTTTATCATCAAAAGGGACCAATAATATAACTTATGGTAGGAGGCAAGAATTAAAGCAAAAAAATTGATAATTTGAATAAGAAGTGCGCAGATAGTGAAGAAATTGGGATTGTTTGGGAGGGGCTCTAGCCCCTAGGCACCCTCTGAATATACCCATGAAATAGACTAGCACATAATATCTTCTGCGGGGGAGGGGGGTACTTCCCACTACCTGGTGTACATCTCAGAACGCCAGATGTGTCACATAGTTCCACCACGCTTGGCTTACTTCTGCCATGATTGGCACACGGCACTTCATGCACAAGATTTATGAAAGTGAACGCCCGCTCGATATTGTCCGTTTCTTCTCTAGCCAGAATCACTAAATTATCGGATCCAAGCAAAATAGATTTGGGAAAATTTTCGGCAGCTCATATTATTGACTTACGAATAAAGTAAACATACCACTCGATGCCTTTTTTATGCTCTTTCCAAATATAAAAATCATTTTTGTCGGAAAGGAATTTTACCCACAAATTCAGGGAATATATTTGCACATTAGGGGGGTGGGGTAAAGTTTATTTTTGATGCAAATGAGAGGCAAGTTTAAACTATACCCCCACCCCCTCCCAATGTGCAAATATATACCCTGAATTGGTATATATAGGGGTGGGGGTAAAATTCATTTCTGACAAAAATGATTATTGTATTCGTAAAGAGCATAAAAAAGGCTTCGAGTAGTATGTTGACTTTATTTGTAAGACAATAATACAAAGTGCCGAAAATTTACCTAGAATTGAACCTTTTCATAGAATGGTTTTTTCATAGAATGCCTCCTATCACCTAATGAAACGCGCCTTGAGCTTTTTTAAGGCCTAGTTAATCGAAATAATTAACATTTTCAACAAGAAATCTTGCAAAATATACTCTTAGTTATATTTTAGCTTGTTTAGTTGTTTTTCCTTTTCCAATATGTTAATAATTTTGGTACTTTTGTCTTATAGCCACCACACTTAAGATCTTGCATCGCGAACATGAGACAATTACCGATTTTTATGGTCTTTATACCAGATTAAACAAAACAAAAACAGTTTTTTTTAACTGAAAGTAAGGAGCGACATTAAAACTAAAAACTAACAGAAATTATTCCGTATATGAAAGCGGTTGTCCCCTCCTCGACGCCTTGCTCTTTACGCTACTCTTTACACTTTACTCGCTCTGTTCATTAATAATATGGTAATCAGTCAAAAATCAAATCATAAATTTTTGTTCTGTGAAAATAGCTTTTGACTGTGATATTGCTAGACAGGGTCAGATCAAGGATGGGGGAGGGGTTGCAAAAAAATCTTCCCTGAACTTGTATTACCCGTATTTTTCCTAATTTTGCTTAAGTCAGGAAAAAATTATCAGAAGGGTGGGGTCAAAACGGGTTTCCCCTCCCCCTGGACACAGTCATATTGCTAGATGCTAGATTTTGAATTTGAATCTTCGAAAACCAGAAAACTTGGTGCAAACATCTTAGTTTACCTTTGTCAAAGGAAATAACTAATATAAGCATACAATTTATTTATTGCACATATATATTAAACAAAGTAAATAATGGAGAAGAAACATAAAAAATATATTGATAAGAACCAAGAACCTCAACGAGGAAAAATCCCATGCAGAGTAACATTAATGTAAAAAAGTGGGAGGGGGAATCTGTATATATATATATATATATATATATATATATATATATATATATATATATATATATATATATATATATATATATATATATATATATATATATATATATATATATATATATATATATATATATATATATATATATATATATATATATATATATATATATATATATATATATATATATATATATATATATATATATATATATATATATATATATATATATATATATACAATAAATTTACCACAACTTCTCCTCCCGCTCACACCCCTTGAAGTATCAAACTAAAATATAATAAATAATAATAATATCAAAAAATTCTAAACATAATAATAATAAAATGAATCTAGTAAATAAATTTTTAATCCTTTAGATATTTTTTTACGTTCTTTTTAAAGGATCCGAGAGACCTGTATGATTTCAGCTCTTGCGGAAGTGCATTCCACTCTCTAACACACGGAACTATAGGAGAAAATTCCGACCTAGCTGTCGGTGTCGGGGGTATGTAAATGTCTGATGAAGATCGTGTATTTAAACTATGGATTTGTGATGCTAATGTGAATAACCCTTTCAATGGTGATGGGAGTGTCCCTGCAAAATATTTAAAACAAAAACGGTGCAAGATAGTCTGTAAAGTGATGCCATTGATAGTCTGTTCGGTGCTGGGCCTAAAATTTGAAGTACTTTGTTGTGAAGTTTAGTCTCTGTAAATGTGTCTTGAAATTAGATTGCCAAACTTCTGAATAATATTGAATGTGAGGCTTAATAATTGCATTGTAAATCAGGATCAGTATTTTTTTAGGGAATTGATGACTGAGTTTTCTCAAGATTCCAAGGTTCCTTGAAAGCTTCGTCTCGACACTTGCTATGTGGTGTCTGAACGAGATGTTTTCGTCGATTAAAACCTCTAGGTATCGAACGTGTCCTTTTTCTGGTCTCTTGATAAGTCCACGAGAGGTTTCAATGTCAATCACATCAGGAGCCAGCGAATCTATACGTGAAAAAAATGGAACACTCGATTTGTCAATGTTGATGACCAGACGATTTGCGTCCATCTACAGGTACGTTTCTTCAAGAATGTCTTGTAGCTTCGTTTTGAGAGACTTGATGTTCCAATCTGAGCTTGCCATACCGCAAATGCCGCTAGTTCGTTCTCGGCTTCTACTATAGATCCCTGCATCGTTTGTGGGTGACATAATTTGCAGCAATAAGGGATACGACTTGCAGGAGTCAGTACTTGCTGAAGATCATTTACGTGAACAAGGAAACAATACCGGTCCTAATTTAGAGCCCAGTGGCACCCCGTAGTTAACTAAGATATCATTTGTATGGTCATTTCCTGTGTATGTAAATTCGACGATTTTCCAGGTAAGACTTAAACCAATCTAGAACTTGGCCACGAACTCCAATATGATCCTAGTACTATTTCTTGGTGGATGCTATCAAACGCTTTCTTAATATCTAGAAGCACAGCTGCAGGTAAAGCACTCGAATCTAGTATTTTGTTTACGAATAAACTTAGTGAAGTAAGGGCGTCTTCGGTTGAATGACCAGCCCTAAACCCAAATTGGCGGCTGTTCAAAAAGCCTTTGGCCTCTAAATATTGGTAAAGCTGGTTTTTCATTGGCGTTTCAAAGACTTTCAATAAAACTGAGGTATTATCCTTGCCTTTTTTAACATTTCAGGAAAGACCCCTTTATCTAATGAAAGTTTTACAAGGTAAGTTAGAGGCTCAGCAATGGTCGTCACTACTGCTTTCAGTGCCTTTGTGTGGACCAGGTCGAAACCTGAAGCAGAAGAGCCCTTCAAATTTTTTACAAGTAATTCGAGCTCACCTGGTGTTACAGGACTCACTGCCATTGATTTCATGCACTTCGGGCCAAGGTATTCTTTGTGTTATTTAGTTGTTGTCCCGATGGAATTTGCTCTGGTCTGGCCGATGTTTGCGAAAACTGTACTCAGCAATGCGGCAACCTGTGCAGATTCGGTAATTTCTTCACCATTCACGACCAATTTCGCTGGTAATGTTGAAGACTTAGTGGTTGGCCGTAGTACCGACTTGATAATTTGCCACACTTTTCGATCATCCTTCCCGCTTTCCCTCAGCTTTTGGTGCAGGTAGCCACGCTTTGCTCTTCGCAACCCAGTCCGAAGGACTTTCCTGTATTGCTCATACTCCTCTAGCCGCGCTAAGCTCGGAAAGCGTCTATACTCTCCCCAAAGGTGATTGTTCTTATTCACACAGGCCAGAAGACCATCCGTCATCCAGGGGCTAATTGGCTGTTCTTTTTGTCGTTTATTAGTTCTCGGGTTCTCACGCAACATCTACTGTATACATCCAAGAACGTCGAGTGAAATGACTCAAATGCTTCGTTTACATCTTGAATCTCCATTACGTTATCCCAGTTTAATTGTTCTAGTACCTGTTTTAAATTCTTCAAGTTTTCCTCTGTTAAACATATAATGGGTATTATGGGGTTGATTCGTGACCTTATCCTAGCTGGTTCTGAAAGAGCGAGTGTTGCATGAATGGGGAAGTGGTCTGATGTGTCACTGACGAAGACTGCCATCGACTCTGGGAGCAGAGAGCTAAATATGTTGCCGATGAGTGAATGCGTACTCTCAGTAACCCGTGTCGGAATCGTAACAGCAGGGTATAGGCCTGAACCTGCCATATTATTTAGCAAATCTGCTGTTTCGGCCGTTAGCGGAATACTGAGGTTAATATTAAAATCTTCCATGAGAATAAGCTCATTTTTTCGACACTCTGCTAGCTCCAGAACTTGAGCCATATGATCCATAAACTGAGACATTGACCTTGACGGAGATCGATAAATTTCACCCACAATAACTTTTTTATTTGGGAACAGCCATACTTCTAGGAACAACACCTCGAAAATTCCTTCAATATTTCGTGTAAGGTCTTGCCTAGTTTGAACCGTGTGTGTGTCGCGGATATATATTGCTATACCACCCCTTTTCATCTGTTTTCTGTGAAGAAAATGGATAGTGTAACCTGGAATATCCAAAAGGCTTTCGGTTTGTTGTGTAATAAATGTTTCACATAGGCCTATACAATCTGGCCTAAGCTCCTGAATAACCTAACCTGAGATAACGTTTTTTGGCCCTTCAAACCCAAAAAACTAAAGTTTAATTATTTTTGGTGTGATGAGGTGTAGGATGGTGAAAGTGTGTCCACTAAGGAATGAGTACATCATTTGTGACGGTCCCGTATGTATACGAGATGATGGAGAGGTCGGCTACACCACGAAGCTAGCCAAGTTAATAGTATATACATAACTCCAGCATGAAGCAACTTTGCTCAGTTGCACAATATCTTTATTTATTCACTGATTTTTCACAAATTTCTCACATTTGTAACTTAAATGAGAACGATTCCAGTATAATGCTTAAAAATTTCACTCTTTTTTGTAATTATGAAAATGACTTTTCGTTTTGGCCTCGACAGATTTAAACTTCACAACGTCAAAATTGCTAACTTTTCGTACACTAAAATGTATTCAAGTTCTTGGAAAAGTCCTGTTTTCATTAAATACATTTTGACTCCGAAGGTAAACACATAAAATATATTCAGAGACGCAAAAATGACAGAGGATTCTAAGGTAGTGGCGTTAATGATATTTACTTTAGTTAGCGGTGGATACAGGGGCGGAGACAGAAGTTATGTTCGGGGAGGCACCGATAACAATTTGGCTCCCACGTTGATTTTTTTTTGCCCTTCCGATGCTATAATTAGTACAATCTTCGAATTTCTAGGGGGGGGGGGTTATTCCCGTAGAAACTGAAAAATTCGTTATTTTATGTAAATATACAAATGACCTTTCGTTTTGGCCTCGACGGATTTGAACTTTACAACTTAAAAACTGCTAACCTAGTGTAAACTAAGATATATCTAATTTCAGAGAAGAAGCCCTGTTTTTACTAAATATATTTTGGCCACGGAGGTAAAAAGATAAATTGTATTCGGAGAAACAAAACTATCAAAACTTCAAAGTCACGGAAGCGTTAATAATGTTTGCTCAAATACCGGTGGATATATTTGCTTTAAAAGTATAGTAGCCACATCTAGGCCAAAAATGCTGTTTACTAGTAAACATTGTAATCTGGCAAACAGTAACTTCTGACGTATGAATAAATTGTCTATTGCAGTAAAAATAAATAAGTTGGTTTTATCATAATTCCTAACAGTTAGTATAATACGCTCCTAATAGTTAGTAAAAATAAATAAATTCAATTTTATCATAATTTCAAATATTTAGTATGTTTTGCTTCATAATTCTCATTAATTAGAAAAAATAAGTTTTTTTTAACTGAAAGTAAAAAGCGGCATTAAAACTTAAAACGAACAGAAATTATTCCGTATATGAAAGGGGCTGCCCCCTCCTCAACCCCTCGCTCTTTTCGCTAAAGTTTTTTATTGTTTTAAAAAACAGCGTTGTGAGACAGAGTCAAACATTTGCGTTAAAAGCGGGGGATTGAGGAGGGGGCAGCCCCTTTCATATATGGAATAATTTCTGTTCGTTTTAAGTTTTAATGTCACTTCTTACTTTCAGTTAAAAAACTTGTTTTTTATTTGATTTCCGAACGTTTTTGAGTTAATGCAGCTTTTATTTTAGTTCACCGTATATGAATAATCAAAACGAAATTTGCATATTAATTTTACTTTTTTTTGGCTAAATGGCTTTCTCGAAATTTTGTTCTGACATAACTTACAAATTAACTTACGTAACGAACTGCTATATTCGTATATTTTTATTTCGTATATTAGGGGGTTCGCCCAATAGTCAATATCTCGCTCTTTACGCTAAATTCAATTTTTTTTCCAATTCTTTAAGAATCACCCCTTAATCACAAAGGCTGTTAATTAAAATAAATAGCTCTGATGAAAGTACAAAAAAACTTCAGCGTAAAGAGCGAGGTAATGAGTAGGAGGCGAACCCAATCATATACGTATTAATTTCTGTTCGTTTTAAATTTTGATGTTGCTCCTTACTTTCAGTTGAAAAAACTCTTTTTTTATTAGTTAATTTCTGATCTTTTTTTAAATAATGCTGGGAAATCCGGAAACCCCTTCATAGCATGTCCCTTCCCCCATGAAAACTTCCTACATGGACTATCAAAACGTAACAAACTCGCATCACAAATAAACACGCATCCGTGATCTTTCTTCTAGCAAAAAATACAACATTCCACATTTTTGCAGATAGGAGCTTGAAACTTCTATATTAGGATTCTCTGACACACTGCATCTGATGGTGTGATTTTGATTAAAGTTCTATGATATTTAGGGGGAGTTTCCCCCTTTTTTTGAAAATAAGGCAAATTTTCTCAGTCGTGTATGTTTTGATGGGTAAAACTAAACTTGATGAAACTCATATATTTAAAATCAGCATAAATATCCGATTGGTTTGATGCATCTATTGGTATCAAAATTCCATTTTTTGTAGTTTCTGTTACTATTGAGCCGGGCTGCTCCTTACTTACAGTTCGTTACCACGAACTGTTTGATTAACTAGTCTGATATGATTTTCTTCGCTTTGATCGAGCTGAGGTGACGATTTTTTCTCCGAATGGTTTCAGGATGCAAGCCAAGCTCATTCCGAAGCTTAACTCTGTTGAATTCGAGAGCATCCCAAATATTCTGTCTGAGTTCAAGACTTAGTTTTTCCCACAGAGTTTTCAAAACCCAAAAAGGTTGTTATTTCGAAAACTATTGATTGACTTGGATATTAAAATTATTTATGCCAAAAACTATGAATTATCATTATGAACCAACAGCATATGAGAAATAAATACAAAAAGGAATCCCAACCTACGAAACAGCAAAAAAAAAAAAAGTTAGTAGAGCTTATGTACAGAATTCTGGGTGAAGTTTCGAAAAAGGCAAACAGGTTTAAAAATGGCAAGGAAGATATTGATAATTTGGGATATTGGAACACCAGGGTGTTAGTTTTGCGCACAGGAGGTGGTAAATTTCCAACCCATTTGATTAGATGAATTGGGCGGGGCAAATCAAGATGAGGTACAATAATGAATAAGTGAAATCCGCTAGGAATACACACTATAAACAAAAATATCTAGAGGCAATCGAAGATAAGGCTCACATGACAATGTTTCACCAAAAATGCATAATAGGGGAGAAGCAATCTACCCTGTCTTTAGTAGCTTCAATTCAAAAAAAAACATGGAGGGGGGGAACTATTTTACATAAATTCGGGGAATCAAAGTTTTCGTTTTGTCAATTTGTTCAATGAAAATTCCAAAAAAGGCATTTTCATTCAAAATTCTCCCAGTTTTTTTTTTATTAATCTAGAGGGAAAGAATTCTGGTTGGAATATACCCATTGCCCCAGCAATTAACGCAAGTCACTATATTTCTTTAATTTATCAATGTGTTAGTAACATGTCCAGCGTAGTTGGCGCTATAGCCTCAGAACAAAAGTTCCAGCCAATAGTTCCCAAAATACACATCTTTTTAGACTTCTCTCGCAATTTTGCAGCGCGCCACAAACTTATAGTTGAAACCTCAGGAATACTACACAACACTGCAGTTTATCAGTGATGTAAAATTAGGGCATGCCAAAGATAAATTGCGATAAGCATACACAAAATAGTCCATTTTTAAATATTCATAAAAATGTAAAAGTCATACGATACAATTTTTTGCACGCAAACTACACTACGCAACACCACAGTTGCTTCATTCAAATTTTTGTTGATTCGTTTACAAGTTGAAAAGGTGAAAAATAAATTCCAAGGATCACTTTTGTTAAATACGTTCAAATTATGAAAGTAAACAGATAAATTTTAGCCAGAGAACCATAGCTATTAAAAACTTCAAAGGTACAGAAGCATTAGTAATGTTTACTCCATTCACGGATACAAATATTTGCTTTAGCTAAGCAATCAAAGCCTTCTTGCATAACGCTGATTTTCTATATATCTATGTATGTCTTTTTTTTAAGTCAAACAGTTCTTGGTAATGAACTGTAAGTAAGGAGCAACCCGGCTCATTAACCGAATCACTAACCTAATCACTAACCTACTAACCGAATCTCTAAAAACTGGGTACCAATATTTTTGATACCAATAGATTTATCAAAAGAATCAGCTTGTTATGCTGATTTTAAATATATAAGTTTCATTAAGTTTAGTAGTAACCATTAAAGGCTACGAGCCTGAGAAAATTTGCCTGATTTTCGAAAAAAGGTGGAAACAGTCCCTAAAAGTCAAAGCCATACCATCAGATTCAGCGTATCAGAAATCCCCACTGTAGAGGTTTCAAGCTTCCATCTGCAAAAATGTTGAATTTTGTATTTTTGCCAGAAGAAAGATCACGGATGCGTGTTTTTTTTTCCAGGGGTGATCGTATTGACCCAGTGGTCCTTGACTATTGTAAGGGGGCTCAATCAAACGGAAATTAGAAGTTCTAGTGCCCTTTTAATTGATCGAAAAGATTGAAGGGCAAGTAAGCCCTCTCCCCGCCCCCTTTTTTCCCAAAATTATCCAATCAAAATTTTGAGATAACCATTTTGTTCATCATAATTGAAACACCCAATAACTATGCCTTTGGATACAACATGACCCCCCCCCCCCCCAGCCCCAGGGGAAAGGTCCTTAAGCTATAAAATTTTTCCATTGTTTACGCATAGTATTTGTTGTTGGGAAGTATGTAGGCTAAGCTATACATTTTGGTATGGGAGGGTGAATTTTGTGCTGAGGGTTTTTCCAGGGGCAATTTTCCAGTGGGTAAACTTATCAAGAGAAATTATGCACTGGGGGAATTTTCCAGAATTCCTAAATGTCTCTTTTCCGGCTTAATTTTACGCGTGGAGTTGTTAAAGGTAATTGTCAGGGGTAAATTTTCACCGGAATTGAATTGTCTAGAGGATAATTTCGTGGGGAGGGGGATATCCCCGTAGAGGTGAGGCAAGATTTCCTGGCACTAATTAAAAAACGATACAGGTATAGGAGCATTTGTGATGACTTCAGGACTTGACAAGTGGTTTCACTCTTTTGACAGAATGTTGTTTTTTGAATGTCTTTACTTTCTTTTGCCAGGGTTGAATGAGATTATACAAAAATGATCCAATTTGCGTAGTCCTTGTAATCAATCAGTCACCGTAAATATCGGTCAATATTTACCGATATTCATTTCATTTGTTAATATGCCTAGTTGGTTTTACCTAGTCACCATTGGACTAAGCTGGGTTTTAAACTGTCCACGTCGAATAAACAAATGGCTTAGAATTGGAAGCTGCTCTTATATGTTACAAAGCTATTTATAAAATTTGTAACTGGTTATATTATCAGGGTGACACTTCTGGCCGTATCTAGGATTTTCTGTTGGAGGTTGGAGGGGTTTACATTTTTTTAAATGCATAAAAGATTTGGTTACATGCAATTTTGTTATATTTGACAAAATATTATATTATATTTGAGGGGGGAGGTAGACCTCCTAGCCCCCTGGAAATGACCATGGTGACAATGTTTCTTTGTTGCAAAATTACTAACAGATCTTTAAAGTACCACAGTGCACAGCTCTCCCCATACAAGTATTTGTTTTCTCTGTCCCAGCTACTCCCCTGTTGAGTGTATGGTTTTAACACCAGACATTTATCGAAAGAAGTGTACCAATTTCAAGAGTCTATCCAGTATTTTGGTTCGTAAAGGGGGTAATATTTTTGAAGGGGGTTTTACGAAAAATTACTTAAAAAGCGCATTCAAAATTTGTTTATATGCTTCTTGTTATGTTTTTAAGAATTGGACAAAAATTTCGGGGGATATCAAATCCGCTAACCCCCACCCAAGGTGTTAGGTCAAAGATCGTTGGTCTACAACCAAAAAAAAAACGCATCAAAAACTTGTTTATATCTATCTTTGTTACATTTTTACGAGTCCGACAAACAATTCGGGGGACGGGGGTTCGAACCTCATAGCCCCATTGGGATAGGGCCTATGGTGAAAACATAAAAATTGACTAGTAGTCCAATAAATAAAACTCATTAATCTAATAAAAAAAATTAAACTAAATAAAACCAATAGGAAAAATTAGTTAACAAATCGTAACAATAAATAAAACTGATCAATAAACTAATAAAATCAATAACATAGTCAAAATAAGTTTCAAGGAAATTAGATTTTACAAAAACCTGATGTCCTATATAGCCAGCCGCGGTGATTCCAAAGGCAGTAAGTGAATGTCACAGGAGAGCGAAAAGGTGAAAAATTGTTTTGGGATGTACAGAATTATTTTATATTATTTAGGAAGTGGTGTGGACACCTTCTAAGGTTTTTGGACGTGTCCCTGCTAATTCACATATAATAAAACTTATATTTTATGAAGGTGAGGTCGGATTCTTCCTTCTCCCCAAATTTCAGTTATTTACAACTTGGTCCATAATTTCAAAACTTTTTCGTGTATTTCTCGTATTTAGTGTGTTTTAGAATTCACCCCCTTTCACCAATTAAATGATTTTTTATAAAAATAAATGAGAGCATGATAATCATTTTTAAGTGGTGATGTTAATAATAGAGAAGGTTTTAAGTGTTCCCCGAGAACCCCTTTAGCTTTGACGGAGCTGCAACGGAACTTCGAATACAGAAATTAGACGTGTCTACGTTTTTAAAGCTTCTAACTCAACCTTAACCTAACAACCTCTAATCAAATTTATTTCAAAATTCACAGCAAATCAACATAGATAGACTTTTGCACACAAGATATTCCATTTCTCTCAATTAATTAACTTATAAATTGTTAATATATTCATAAGCGAAAAACCTAATTGCGGGGGCGTGTCCTTGCTTAAAAAGAATCGATAAGGATGCATAAAATGTAAAATAGATTAGAAAATTAGGAAAAATGAAAATATATAAAACACCGCCACCGCCGTACCCTCATTTTTAATTCTCTGCTAGGTGCCATAGGTTTATGTCGAAGGCGACATGGAGTCATCAACAGAGCCCAAAACCTGTAAAAAAAAAAAAAAAAAAAAAAAAAAAAAAAAAATTAGATTGGGACTCAGGCAGTGTCATCCGACAAACACACTGTTGACTCCCTGTCAGACACACATACACTAATTTAGGTACCTTTTAAGAATCCAGTAAACACGCGAGAAGAACCGCATCGAAATCTCAAAGATGCTATATGAAAAACAGGTTTCCGCTGCATAGTGAGGTATTGCTCACTCTGCGAAAAAGATTTAAACTCTAGTCCTTTTAGGTTAAAGGGGCAAAAAGGTACCTAGGCAAGGTTAGGTTAGTTTAAGTTAGGTTACGTATTTAATATATTCTATGCTGTATCCCCCCCCCCTAATGTGCAAATATATTGCCTAAATTTGTTTCTAAAGTATTATATTTTCATCCTATTTTGTTTTATTTCATTAGCATTAACGAAATTTCACTTATCGCGTGTTTATTGGATTCTTAACAAGTACCCTAATTTACATTAAAGAAGTGCATTCATCAAAACAGACACAAAATTAGGAAAATACAATAAAGTTTTAAAGTACTAAGTACAACAAAATAAAAACATCCTTTCAATCAATCATTTATTACCCACAACTAACAAAAAGTAGTACAAGTGGAGTATATAATAATAAAAAAGAAAAAAAAAAAATCAAAAAACACTAGCAATTAAATTAAACTACGAAAAGAACTGTAAAAGACCGTGGTCAGGGACAAATTTACAAAATGCATCTGCAGAAAGCTTTTTGTGTAGGACACCGAGCTTTTGAGTTACATCCGTAACATAAAAATTATTAACTAGATACCGATTTCTAGTCCATGGCGGCAGAGAAAGAAGAAATTTGCAAAATTTGAAATAAGTAACTTTAATTTTTTTTAAATCCTTAAGCTTAAGAATAGAATTAGCACCCAAAAATAAAGCACAGAATGATCAGAAAAGTTTGAGAATAAGCACCCAAGAGCTCTTCTGTTATGTTTTCCACGGTTTGATACAATTTTTTAATAACTGAACTGAATTTTACTTTCTGATTCAGCAACAATCTGTTTACGAAAGAGAGCTAGAGAATTAGAAACAGTAATAGCAAGCCACCGAAAGGAAGAGACAGAAAGTACAGAAAATTCATTACATACCAGAGGAGTAGACAAAGACAGATTATAAGATAAGAATTCACACTTGTCAAGATTCAGG
This sequence comes from Artemia sp. Qi Xiang Cuo, assembly GCF_049724085.1. Classification (NCBI taxonomy): domain Eukaryota; kingdom Metazoa; phylum Arthropoda; class Branchiopoda; order Anostraca; family Artemiidae; genus Artemia; species Artemia sp. Qi Xiang Cuo. The sequence goes on along the minus strand of NC_142797.1, from coordinate 11,478,488 downwards.
GATAGACCAATATTTAGGAAAGACTTAGAAACTAAGGAAACCATTGCAGAAAGAGCAGACTTAGTACGACTAATCAACAGAATGTCATCAGCATAGGCAATGTAAGAAACATCAGTAGAACCAGAAAAATAAGTGCCTTAGATCTTTTCCAGAACACTAGAAATACAAATTTTTAACAGGGTTGGTGATAAAACACCTCCCTGCCTAACACCACGAAGCAGTTTAATAGTTGTTTCTGGAGAAGATTTCAGGCGGAGGTAAGAATTAGAATACCAAAACCGTAGAAGGTAAATAACCGAAAAATTAACACCAGAAGAAGCCAAAGAAAAGAAAAGCTGGTTATGAGCAACAGAATCAAAAGCCTTTGGAAGATCAAGTGTACAGAGATATACGCCTTTACCCTTATAAGAATTAGAAAGTAGAATAGAAGAAAGGACACGATGAGCATGTTGGCACCCCACACCAGGTCTGAAACCAAGTTAATTTTCACCAAAGAAAGAAATATTTCGAGTTAAATTAGGTAAAAGAATATACTCGAAGACCTTGCTTATATTACAAGAAACAGAAACTGGACGGTAAGAAGAGCAATCTGTTGGTGGTTTACCTCTTTTTAAAATTGAAGTCACGCTGCCACACAAAAAGCTTTCCGGGAAGACAGAAGAAACCAAGCACATTTGAAACAAGAGCGCAAGATGTGACACAAGTTCAGCAGATTGGGGAGTTAGATGCATTTTTAGAGATACCATCAGCATCAATAGATTTCGACTTAAGATGATTCAAAGCATTCAAAACTTCACAACGCGATATAGGCAAAACAAAGCGCTGACTTAGAAATCTAGGGACAATTTTAACAAACGCTTCACCAAACTTTTTATGAACAGAATAACTCAAAACGGAAAAAATCTTCGAATAATGTGCATGCCAAGAACTTGGTGGAATATCAATACTACTTACATCAGAATCGTTTGTTTTACTTGAATTAATTACATTCCTCCAATCCTTAGGCGAAGATGGAAAATCAAGCCTTCGGTATCGGACACTTTTTAGATACTTCTTAAGTTCTAATTTAGTTTTCTGTTTAATAAGAAAAACATTACTGGACCTAGGCCGACCACAATCTGTCCAAATTTTTAGCCAAAATTTAGCTTTATTTTTACAGGCCTTAAGGTTAGGGTCAAGTGACCAAAGAGGCTTTTGAGTATGTTTTCGGATTCGCTTAACTGGGACAGAAATTTTTTCAGCTTCTTTCATAGCAGAGAGGATAGAATGATAATATCGGTCTATTTCATATTTAGCATAAATAAAATTCTGACTACACTGCAAAAGCTGATAAGGAACATAAATCGTACTTAGAAGTGAAGCCAAAGTTATAAGATAAACAGAAACATTCACATCATTCCAATCAGGCTTATGAAACCATTTAGAACGTACACCACGACTCTTAGACATACTCCCAGAACAAACAACAGGCTTTGATAAACAAAAAGACAGCGGAAGGTGATCAAGATCATTCTCGTCAAAATGAGCCGTAACGGGCGAGCAGACAAGAGCTGCAGAACAAATAACGTGGTCAATGTCTGATTTACTACCAGAATTGTGAATATACGTATAATCATGGGACTTCCGAACAATTTTATAAGCCGGGAGAGAATGAAAAAGCTGACCATTCCTAACATTATCAGAAGCCAGATCAGTATTAAAATCACCAGCATTAACAAAATGCAACCCATGATCCAATATTTTTTGAATTAAAGTCTTAAGTGCATTACAAGCACAAGATAAATTCTAAAGTGAACGAATTGAACGATCATTATATGGCAGATACACATTGATTAATACAACATTACCAAGACACACCGCAAGAAAAGTGTCATCTGATTGGAAAAGCACAGGACTCGCACCAGAAATATTTTTCTTAAAAACACATGCTAAGCCGCCAGAAGGGCGGCCACGCGTAATTTTAGCTGGACGCACAAAAACAACGTGATCACTGCTTCGTCTCAGAAAATTTTCGCTAAAGGCAGTCAGTAAATGTTCTTGGAGACACACAACGTCGTAATTAACATACAGATCATCAATCAAAAAGTCCTTACCTCTCGTACCATTAAAATTAAATGAGAATATACTTATGTCCGGATTCAATTTCTGAGAATAGACCTTATCACTAATCTTCTTAATCACAGGGCATCATAGGCTGTAAGAAGGATGAGATCCTCCACAATTGGCACATTTTAGAGATTTCGTACAACGGTCACTGTTCGTAGATAAATGAGGTCCAGCGCAACGAGCGCACTTGGGAGCGCTACTAGTACATGCACTTTCCCAGTGCCCAGGGGAACGACACTTGAATCAACACTTTGGCAAGAGCTTGAACTCATAAAAACGGAAGTTTGAATATCCACTCTTCACGCTGTTTTGCAGAAATGACACTATCGTAATAGTGTCTGTATATTCAGGCTTAACCGATTTTCCTCCTCAAAATCGACTCGACCTGATTATATCAAACTGGTTTCGTAGAATTTCAAGGTTAAAATCAGACAAGACTTCTCGAATAAAACCAGTGTCTTTTTTAGATAAAACTTTCACACTAGAACCAGGTAGAGCTTCCTTTGCTGATTTGCAAAAATCTTTAGCTGCAGATTTCTCCATATTCACTGTCCACCGCTTTTTAGTCGCTTGCACTCTGGACATCAGCTGATGTCCAGAAATTGAGTCTATTATTGATTTTAGCTTTAGCGGGTCACCAAGCTCAGCCGAGGGATCGGAGGTCAAATTTGTAGTATGTGTATAACACGCAGCAGGTTGGTTAATAAAAGGTATTTGAGGAAAGTTCAGATTGTGCGAATCAATCTTAGAAGGAATTAGCAAAATCGCTTGCTCAAGGCTGGTAAGCTTGGCTGTGACGTGTGTAAACGCTGTTGCAGAGATAACAGGGACTTCTGTTGGTCTTTTGATGACAAAACAAGGGAGCTGTTTTCCATCGGCATCACATTTCTTCATAAAGTCTATAATATCTTGCAGGTGACTGAGAATTGCATTAGCGCCCCTTCTGACAGGGGGATCATTTTCATTCACAAAACTCTATAGCTTTACTTTCTCTGACTTAACAGTTTCCAAATCTTTAAAAAAGTCCACTCCTTTCCGTAAAATAACGGCTTCATCAACACCACTTAAATTTTCAAAATTGCCATCCATGAACCCATCTTAGGTCTTTTCATATCCTAAAATAGCAGTTTTCTAAGAATTCTCTTTGGATTGTTTCAAAGTATAAAGTTTTTGGGCAGTATCACATTTTCATCAGTGTCGCCACGTTGAACCGTGAAAACAAATAACCAAACTAATAAGTGAGATTTGACAATACTTTTCGTCCAAAAAAATTCAGACATTAACTATCTTCTGATTCCCGGAAACAACTAGCCCTATTCCTTCATAGTTAAGCTATACCTTCTTAAACTGTTTATTGCCATTTTTTAGCTTATTTTTGTTGATTTTTTACACACGTTCCTTTTATTTTAATTACGTTTTATGTAATTTTTTCCTTTTTTCATTATTTGTATTTAATTTTTATTTTAATTATAATATTCCTTTTATTTTAATTTGGCTCTTATCGAACAGTTCGTGGTAACGAACTTGGCTGATTTTTGAAAAAGGGGCCGTATCCAGGGGGGGGGGGTTACCCGGTTTGAACCCCCCCCCGAAATTATTGACCGAGTCGAAAATAAGTCGAAATTTAGTACAACCTAGGTAAAAATCAGTAAAATTAGTTGAAAACTGAGTCAAAAATTAGTAACCCCCCCCCCCTGAAAAAAATCCTGGATCCGCCCTTGGGGAAAGACCCCCTAAAATTTATAGAACCTTAATGAAAATCACACGATCATATTCAGCGTATCAAAGAACCCTACTTTAGAGGTTCCAAGCTCCTATCTTCAAAAATTTGGAATTTTGCATTTTTTGCCAGAAGAAAGGTCAGGGATGGGTGTTTGTTTGTTGTTTTTTTCTATCCAGGGGTGATCGTATCGACCCAGTGGTCCTAGAATATCGTGGGAGGGCTCTTAGAATATGGGAGGGTCCTAGAATATGTGGGAGAATCTTTCCATGAAGGAAGTTTTCATGGGGGAAGGGACATTGCTAAGAAGGGGCGCCGGATTTCCCAGCATTATTTTAAAAACAAGATAAGAAATTAAATATTTAAAAAAAACAAGTTTTTCAACTGAAAGTAAGGAGCAACATCAAAACTTAAAACGAACAAAAAATATTACGTATATGATTGGGTTCACCCCCTAGTCAACACCTTGCTCTTTAACCCAAAAATGTTTTATTACTTTCATAAGAGCTATTTATTCTAATTAAAGGCCTTTGTGATTAATTGGTTATTTTTAAAGAACTGGAACAAAATTCAAACTTTAGCTTAAAGAGCAAGGTATTGACTAGGGGGAGAACCTCTTAATATACGTATTAAAGATATATGAATATAGCAGTTCGTTACGTAAGTTAATTCGTAAGTTACGTATATTTATTACTAATAAAAATGTTCGTAAATAAAATTAAACAAGTTTCGAGAAAGCCATTTAACCAAATAAAAGTAAAATTAATATACAAATTTTGTTTCAATTATTCATGTCCGGTGAGCCAAAATCAATACCTGTATTAATTCAAAAACGTTCAAAAATTAAATAAAAATTAAGTAAGTTTTTTTTAACTGAAAGTAAGGAACGACGTTAAAACTTAAAACGAATAGAAATTATTCCGTATATGAAAGGGCCTGTCCCCTTCTCAACGCCTCGCTCTTTACGCTAAAGTTTGGCTTTCTCACAACTCTATTTTTTAAAACAATAAGAAACTTTAGCGTAAAGAGCGAGGCGTTGAGGAGGGGACAGCCCCTTTCATAACGGAATAATTTCTGTTCGTTTTAAGTTTTAACGTCGTTCCTTACTTTCAGTTAAAAAAATGTCTTTATTTTATCACTACCAGAAGCTGCATAACTGTCATCAGGATTTGCAATCCTGGACATCAGGTAAAATCTACTTACAACTAATAAGGAAAAAAACTTCCGCCAGTCAGATATGCACAACTGAATCTTGAAGCGTCAAAACTATAGGGCAATATAAAAAAGGGTAACTTTGAGGATAAGTGGCTTCCAATCCCCCTGCTCCTGCTTAACTGCTCTCTGGGCTTATGCTGAGAACCCCATTACCTGGGAGTTCTCTGAAGGGCGGAATAACTTATTTAATTACTTTTTATTAGTCATGGGTGTAAATAACTCATCAGTTTATTCAGAAAACATATATTTATAAATCAATTTAGAAGTTATTTTAACGGTATTTTCCTATTAAAAACTTGATATAAATATAAAGAGATAAATACAAAATAGTATATGAAAAAATAAAAAATCAATTGAATATTGAAAAATAAAAAAATGAAAAAACGGACTAAGAAACCGAATTAGTTCATATCATAGTACCAAAAACAAGAGATTCACGCTTTTACCGAAAATAAACTATAAACCGTGGCGTTATCATTTAATATATTGTTTGTCATCCTTTTTGATGTTTTAAGTTTACCAAAGACCCCCGTTATTATGATTGGTAATTTAATCCTAATTATCTATTTTTTATCTGTAGTACCTATTTTTTCATCAATTACTGGCTAATATATGATTCTACACTGTTCTAAATTTAATTTTGCATTTGTATACACATTTAATCGAACTATGCTAGTTAATACATAAAAGGTTCTTCAAATCGGCGTTCGTTTTTCTGTCCGACTGCGCCCCTTTATCTACGGAATCATAATCCCAGGGTGCTGCCCCCCTCCTCCCATCCAAATAAAGAAACGATACTGTAAGTCTAGTAAGTTTATATTTACTGCTTGTATTCAAAGTCACATATTTACTTCATATGAAAATGGGTGGACGGAGACCAGCCACGCTAAAAAGGACGTTTTTTTACATCTCTTAGGTCACAGAGTACCTAACATAATTTTGTTTAGTATTTACACCCAGCTGAGGCCATATTTTTAAATGATGTACTGTACATGAATAATATTTAACTTACACACATTAGATTACAAAATGTTTTTCATTCTTAATCGCCTTTACTTAACTTTGTCTGTTAGACGATCAGATCTTTTAAGATGAATTATTTAGGAACTCAAAACTTGTTTATAGTACGGCCTTCCTCACATACAAGTAACAATGTCTATTTTGTGGAGAGCGAGGCGTGGTCGCGACTTCGACTCTTGCAAGCAAGAATTGTTGCTATAAAATAGTAATCGTTAGGCATGCGTCAGCATAAAACGTGGTAAAATTAATTTTATTTTCAGTAGAATGTTAAACAAAAAACAATCAAATAAAAAGATTAGAATAAATTTAGAAAAAAAACCTTTTATCTCCAAACACACTAAAAAGTGAAATGAGCTTTTATCTGCTACCCGAAAAAACTGAAATTGTATTATGTTATCAAATGAAAGTGTGTTGCACAAGGCAGTATCCAGGGGGACTAATGGTTTTGAGCCCCCCCCCCCCTCCCCGAAATGTTTGTCTGATGCATAAAAATAAATAAAAACACATTTTTTATGCATCTTTCAATGTTTTTCGCTCCCCCCATAACAAAAATCCTGGATACAGCCTTGGTGTTGCAGTCATGATATATTTTCATATTTTTAGTGCATTTCGAGATGAACTCGTTTTTTAAGTTTTATTGTTAATCTTTATTTTACAAACTAAATGTTTATTTAAATCCTTGAGCCCGAAAAGTGTTTCCATGGAGGTTAGTATATTTTCATTCTCTAGTTAAATTATGAAATTTTTTTATATAATCTGTCATGTTTAACCGTAGTGTCACCCTCTTTAAACCACCTGACGTACATCTCGGAGCGCCACGTGAAATCGGTGACCCCTCGGGTCGGCAACACGGAATACTATCAAGTGTTCAAGTCTTTATATATTACTTGTTCTGCAATAATAGCACCAGGCTCAATGATGTACGCTTTCGGTGTAAGTTCACTCTCCCCTATCCCTGAATAGATGGGGTTATTGTCTACAACAATTTTGCTAATAAAATACAGGGACAATTAGACTCTTATAATACAATATAAGTGCCAATTTCAACTTTGCAATAAGTTGCAAATGTGCATGTCTTGCTGCCATATCGAATTATCTCTTACCTGTTTTGGTTGTGACCTTATTGCTCTAGAAATGATTTTCTTTCACTGACATTTTGACAGCTTTTCATGCTTAAGAAATGATACATGCTTATCTTGTCATTTAAGTGATTTAATTTACTTTTTATTATTCTTTCTTGTCGTCTTGATGGCTCCTAGCATTTACAAAGAGATAACCATGAGAGGCAGACCGTAAAATAACGGCTATTGAAATATTTTCACACGTTTTATGGTCCATATCTTCGGGTTCAGTATATAACATGGTGCTTTGCGAACACACATGTAGGGAAGTCAATATATTTTTTGCTGGGCAAGCCAAGAATTTTTCTAAAGGGTGGTGCAGGACTGAAAAAGATCTATTTGTCCCCCTTTCAGGAAAAGTTTCCCTTTTTGGGTACATATTTTGTAATTGTCTATCCCTAAGAAGTATGATGTCACTCAGGGCCGTTCCTAGGGATAGTTGTGTTAGGGGTGCAATTAAACTTGGCGTTCCCACCGAAAAATATTATACAATCTATCAAATTAACACAATCACCTTTAAAAAATTTTGGTCACGGTAACCCTCGCCACAGGGCCCCTGGGGTCACCCCCCCCTTTTGACGACCTTAGTGCTACTTCTAGTACCGTCCCTGTATATTTGGATGTTTAATTGTAAAGCAACGTTATTATTCTAAAAAAACGATGCCTTAAAGATATCTTTTGAACTTAGTTTGACCCTAAAACACTGAAGTTAAAGAAGCTTACGCTAAATGCAGTTTCAGAAAGGGGAGGCCAGTTCAAAAAAGTGGACCTATATGGGGCTCAGGGCCGGTGTGGCCTATCTTTTATAATTTGCGCATTGAACAATTATTGTTACTTAAGTTGCTTTACTAAGTTTGGGATAAAAGGGCCTTGGGACACCAATTGAGGGAAAGGGCGGGAACGCAATTGCCTCCTTATCCTTGGAAAATACAGATTTCTCGGTATTTTCATTTGATATTTCATTTTGGTATTTGAAAAAATCCCTCCCTTCCATGTTTTAAAGAATATATTTTCTTGTATCATCATTAAATTATAGACACAACCCTTACCCCCCTACATTTTTGTGAATTTGTTCATTTCAAAGGGCAAGGTTTCTTTGACTTCGTTGCATTCACTGACATGGCACGCGTTGGGTTTGACAAGCATATAACGTTTAAAATCCTCGACCAGTCCAGGGCTGCCACTGAGCATTTAACAGTACTTCAAGATTCCTTTGCATAGAACATCGAAATTTTAAGATATTAAATAATAATAAATATGTACTTAACTTACTTATGAGGGTAATCATTGACATATATGCCTTTTCCAAGACTTCAAGGTCAAGACTGAAATCTAGCCGCCCTGGACAAGTCCAAAGCTGATCTCATCTTGTATTTTCTGAGCCAGATAGAGAAAATTTCTAAGCAAACTTGATGGAGTTGAGTTGCTGATCCGTCTAGTCTGCAGTATAAAGCTGCACTTCCTTTGTTTGTCTATTCCCCATGTATTCTACGAGATAGTAGAATATCTCGTATTACGAATAGACAAATGGCTGAAACTTATCATGTGCAACCTTCTTTGGTAGTAGAATATCTTGAGTTGTAGCTATGGGTCTGGCCATGTCTGGGGGTGGGAGGAAGAAGATTTCTAATATATCCTGCGTCTATAGCACGTGTTATTCTTTCCTAGAAGAAGAAGATGAAGAAGAAATGGGAAGATCGGAGGCAAAATAGGGACGAGGGAGGTCAGATATTCGTTTTTCAATTATGTATATTATTCGTGACTAAACTTATCCTTAACTATCTCAAGAGTTTTTTTCAATTCAAGAGAATATTAAAAGTATTTTTTTGGGGGGGGGGAGGGGGTAGGGACTTTCATATTTTAGCATTTGTTGGACAGAAACTGTCTGGAAACGGATATCTTTTAAAAAATTAAAGTTAATTTCATAATGGCCTTTTAGGGTCAAAATTCTCTTTTGTGGCAAATTTTTCTCTGAGGAACTGATGAATGTATTTGGGTCGTTGGTCACGTAAAGTAAGACGACCGAGGGTCTAGTATACTTCCGCTATGTCCGATTATTCTAAAAAAAAACATTTCTTGTCTATTTTGCTGCAGCTAGCTTTTGCCGATGTGAGGATCAGCTTGAACAGATGAAGGAGGGGGAGAAGCTTATATTATATCGCTCTTACTTCTCTTAGTTTCGCATCCATAAAGTTTTGAATTTGTAACTAATTTGAATTTATAAGTTTTGAATTTTTGGCCTAAAATATTCGGAAGTAACAGTATTGCAGTTATAACAAGCAACTATTGTAGAATTTAATGTAGCATATATTTTTACAATGTGCAATTTTCATTTTTCACTCTTAAGAACGGGGTCAAGGACTTATTATAAGCACAAACTCCGGCGAAAATATTACAAATGAAGGGGAAAAGGATAGCCAAGGCTGAGGAAACAGATTTTGACGTTTGATTTGACGGTGTTCGATCAGCAAATAAGGGGAAGTTTCTGATTTTGTTGTCATCTCAGGGTAATAGAGAGAGGAGGGGGGGCGGTAAATTCTCAGTCTGAATCCCCTGTGGTTATTTATGGTATTCATAGGCTACAACGTTTTTCATTTTTCACACTTAAAAATGGAATTAGGGACTTGTTATGAGAACGGTGGTAGTCACAGCCGTCTGCGAAAATATTACAAACGAAGGTACTTTCCCGTTATGCGAACACCTCGGTTTAACCACTATAGAGTAGGCAATAATAAAACCCGTTTTTGACGTGTTAAATCCTATAGAATGGGCAATGACAGAATGGTTTTCAATGCATATACGATATTAAACTGTGGTTTTTTGGAATTTAGAGGGGGGAAAGGTACCTAGGTTAGGTTATGTATTTAATATATGCAATGCTTTACCCCCCCCCCCCCCCCCTAATATACCAATTTATAGCCCAAATTTGTTTATAAACTATTATATATTCATCCTATTTTGTTTTATTTCATTAGCATTAACCAAACTTGACTTTTTAGAGATGTCCACATAATGGGAAAGTACCCTAATGAAGAGGAGGAGGGGTGAAAAGTCTCTAAAATTTATCCAGCGGGAGGGAGTAACGCTAAGTAAAAGTCATTTGCCGTTGGATTTGACAGGTTTCGACTAGCAAATGATGCGAAGTTTTCGATTTTGTTGTCAATTCAGGATGATAGAGAGAGAGAGAGAGGCGGGGGCAATTCTCGGTCTGAGTCCTCTGTGAATATTCTTGGTATTCATACAACGTTTTTCATTTTCCATACATAAAAACAAAATTAAGGAAATGTTATAAAAACAGTGGTGGTCACAGCTACCCACAAAAATAACAAAAGAAGAGAAGGAGGGGGGATGACCCTGCAAAAATGTATTCAATTGAAGGGATAAAGGCTGAGTAAATGGCTTGTCGTTTCTGTGTGTGTGTCTTCTCTGTGTGTTTTTCGTTCGCCGTTTGATTTGACGGTTTTTAACCAGCAAATGATTCGAAGCTTCCGAATTGGTTGTTTCCTCGTGGCGATAGAGAGGGGGTGGAGCATTTCCCGATGTGTTTCCTCTGTGGATATTCATTGTATTCCTAAAACGTTTATAATACGTAGAATTCATGAATGTCACTAGTTTCTTCAAAAGCGATAAAGTATTTAAATATTAAATGTGAACCCTATAAACCCTATCTGTTCACATTTGGAAAATTTCTCTTCTAGTCACTGTGGAGAAATTGAAGAAAATATACGTAATAGTGAGGTTCTTCAGTTTTCAACTAATCTCCATGGGATATATCTTTAATCCTTACACCTTTCATCCAAGGTCCATCATAAGTCTATTATCTCAAACTAGCTAATAATACTCCTTTTTTCATCGGTGTTTGATACACAAGTTCATAGTCACGTCAATAGTCCAATCTCACTAGTTTCTTCATAAGCGATAAAGTATTTACATGTCAAATATAGGCTTTATCGACCTACCTAATCAAATTGAAAAATACCATCTTCCACTCACTGCGGATAAATTGAAAAAAAATTGCAACCAAAAGCTTCTTTGGTTTTCAACACCTCTCGGTGGGAAACATTCTTTTATTTGCATCCACTCATTCAAGATCCTTCATAGATTCTAGCATTTTGACACTAGCTAAAAATAATTGTTCTTTCATTGGTATCTGAGACACATCAGTTCATAAATAATTCTTTCAAAATATATTTTATAGTTGGAGGGGTGCATTGTTTGTTTGCTAAATTGATTTTATCCTAACTGTGAATTCAAAAACCTGTTGTGGGACTACCCTTTTAATATTTTTGGGTTGACAGGACAGGTATTACCTACCCACTGTTCTGTCTCTTATCGTTCTTCTTCATTCATCAGCTGAAAGTTTCTAAGACTACCTGCCTGGAACTTACCTTTAGGATCTGTTGAATCTTCCTCTTTTAATCATCGATTATTGACAGATAATAAAATTTAATAAAAAATTAAAAAATAATAAAAATTATTGACAGAACTTTAATAGGATCAGCTGAAGGCGCAGTTTTATGTCACAGCTAGGTGATTTCTAGAAAATTTTAATTGCTAAAACATTCAAATGAAACTTTGGATGTTAATTTGAGGCAGGTTAGTGCATCTTTCTAAGATTAGATGCGACTTAACGGAGCTGAATTAACGATTTAAAATGGGTGGGTAAGTTAGGCCACCTAGGGAAAGAAGTAACTCAGGCGCATGCGGAAGGGAGAACCTTTGAGACAATGCAGAGAACCTTTGAGACAATGCCTTATAATTTCTTATACGTTGTATGTGATTGTGATCATTTTTTCTGATTTTGTCAAGTCGGAAGGTGATAAAGGAAATTGGAAGGGAATAAAAAGTTGGAAGGGGCTAAAAGAAACTACTGGCTGCACACAAATATTGACACGAAGTTTGAAAGAACAAGAAGTAACAAATTAGTGTATTTCTGAACAACTTGAGGCAGCTCTACATGTAATTAAACAAAAAAAAAAGTTTTTTTTCAACTGAAAGTAAGGAGTAACATTGAAAATTAAACAAGCAGATACTGTTCCGTATATGAGAAGACTACTCCTTCCTCGACCCTCGCTCTTTATGCTAAAGTCTTAAAGTTCTTTAAAAATAAATTTCATTCAAATAATCGCTCATCACTCTTTACGCTAAAGTCTTAAAACTCTTTAAAAATAAATTTCATTCAAATTAGACGGCCCTTGTCTCTGAGTAGTCTTTTATAAAGGATTGTGACTAAAAGTCAAACATTAGCTTAAAGAGCGAGGTTTGAGGATGTTTATCCCCTGGTAAACGGAATGATTTCTGTTTGTTTTAAGTTTTAGTTTTGTTCCTTACTCTCAGTATAAAAATCTTGCTTCCTATTCAATTTCTGGCCGTTTTCAAATCATACCAGGAAATCTCCTATACTCCCCCGTGTAAAATTTCCCCTAAAGAATCACCCCCCGAAACTCTTCTCCTCACGGAAATCAAGCCTTTTTTTACAGTTTCGGTTACTATTAAGCCGTTTCGCTCCTTAGTTATATTCCATTGCCACGAACTCTTTGATAAGGCTTATTTCTGACGAAATAGCTCTCCTAAATATGCCTTCCACTCAAAAGACCAATCCTTCCTAAGCTAAATGAGTGAACGGAACATGGTTATTGCACTCTTAATAAATATGCATAATTCCCAGTGTAAAGCTCCCCTTCAGGAAGGGCTTCACCACTTGAAGCGTTCTCAGAAGGGGGAATCTTTCTTAAGTCCGATTTAAAGGCAAGCTAAGTTAAGTCACTTGGCTTCTGCCTCATTGAAAAAGGAACTTTCTTTTAATTGGATTCATCATTAGAAAAATCGTTATTGAACTCGTTGTTTAAAAAAGAGTTGCACTTGCTTTTATTCGGATTGCTCGCTGAAAGAGAAAAATCACATATGGAAGGATACTATGAAGGCGATAATGAAATTTTCCTACATCAAAACACCATATGTTGAAAATAACGTTAAATGTCAAAAATAAACTCTACTAAAATAGCAACGTTAGAATTAACGTATCTGAAAAAAGTTCAATTTTCTTAACTCAAAGTGTTCCACGCTGTTCTTTATCAGCATCGTCAAAATGACGTGAGCTACAGAAGTTTTGTTGGAGTACGAGGTTTGATTTCAAAACTGTAGCCTCCAGAAGCGCATCCAGGATTTTTTTTTTTTTGGGGGGGGGTACTAATTTTTTTTAGGGGGGGTTACATAAAATACCTAAAAAAACGCACACTAAATTTGTTTATGTCCATTTTTGTTACGTTTTTACGAGTCAAACAAACATTTCGGGGGGGGGGGGCTCAAACTGGGTAACCCCCCCCCTGGATAAGGCCTTGGTAGCCTCATGTATCAATGAAATCGTCTTAGGCACATCAGTGTCTTTCATATACGAAGCGGCGCTTACGAAGAGTGGCGAAATTGTGCCAAACGTAGCAGGACTGTGCGAAACGTTTCGGGGACCGTTGTGCGCGTGGTGCTCCTAGATGTACACCGGATGGTGAAAATGGGCGATCCCTCGCATCAATGAAGGATTTGCTAAGTTGAAATACAAATGCTCAAATAGATACTAATAAATTATGAATCACAATTGCGTAAGTAATAAGCTACTTCGCTAAGCTTGGCCACACAGAAAGGATGGGGTGGGTCTCAGCCTCTCCCGTTTAAGGGTTTAAAATATAAAAAAAGTGAAATATTTTGTAACTTTTGCCGGGAATCCCATATTTCTGGTAAAATATTTTTTTTTGTACTTAATTCTAATCTCACAACCATCTTTTATTTAAATTTCCCACCATCAGAGAAAAAATACGTGTATGATTCCAGTTGATACTAAGTTGACCGAGAAATCTTTCCAGATGATTACTCGTGCATAATAATAATCACTCGAGTTAGTTTTGTTTCGCTAATCTTTATTAACAATTTGACACACAAAAACTATATTTTAAATGTTTTAAGAACCGGAACTAAATGCGGGAACACAGTGGGGTAAGAATGCCTGTGAGAATTGTATATTGTTACTTTGGACTCGCGGTTTATGCTTAAAATTTCGAGGACAAGTTTGATAAGAAGAGTGCGCGCGCAGAGGTTTGTTGATTCGCGAAAGTGATTCTGTAATTAAATTGGCTTTTGCTATTTTGATGCCCTCCAGACGAGTCTCATCACAGAGTAGGAGGACATCTACGCAGCGGCCCACTTGAGGGAAGATTGGACGTTGTTCATTGACGCCCTGTGTGCTTCTGGAAGAACTAAGGATAAAATTGGAAACTATGCTGGTGTAACTTCAGTAAAATTTTAGATCAGAAGCTTTTTTCCGTATTGCAAATAGTGACATTAGGAGAATGAAACTTAATAGAATGAATTCAGAGCCTAAATTATGCCCTGGGAAGATCTGTTCAAGAACCTATCTCAACTTCAAAGCTTAGAAAATTAAATAGAAGACAGGTCTCTTTCCTGTCCTATTTTTGAAAAAGTTCTTGTTTTCCTTTAATTTGGTTAAGTTTGCCTTTCTTTGACTCTATTTTTCTTCTCATGATTAAAGCCATATTACGTTTTTTTTCCAATTTAAGACACATTTTTCCTAGTTCTTAGAAACCTTATAAATTAAGAATTTGCCAAGTTATGAGGCTCAAAAACGTTTTCTTGTGTCTTGGGTGTGCTATATATCTATTTCTGAAAGAGTTTCTTTAACAAAATAAAGTTTATGTAACCTAAACGAAGATCAGTAACCTTTGAAGGGGTTGAGGTAGATACTCTCTCCCCTTAAGCGAATCCTCTGGTTTTTCGTATTAAATGGGAAATAAATTGATCACGAGCTTGGAGTAAAGAGCTATTTTATGACATCATAAAAGACATCGTAAGATAGTAACTTTATGACATCATCATGACTTTTGACATCATAAGTAGAGAAAGTTCTTTTCGTGAAAAGATGTGTTACGAGCAATTACACATCGCATGATTGTCGAAATTTTAAAATTCCTGGAAAACTGATCTTGAATAGATGCATGTTATGTAATTTTTAGCCATACATAATCGATTAATGACGTCTTAAAATCGGTTGATATTTCATTATCATCTATTCGTACTTTAAACACAACAATTATTATCCTTTATCCGATGGAACCTAGTAGCCTTGAATTGCTATGGCCCAGAACTTGTTTATTCCAAGGAAGGCGCAAAGAGTTGCCCCCTTTCAAAAATCATTTACACAATATGGCATATGTCGTACGTGGCTCAAGCATAGATGCATGGTGAAAGGAGGTATGACGTGGCACACTCTGGATGGTGAACCGGTGGCATTGCAAGACGTATACTAATTGGCGAAGAGTGACAGCCCCTCCAGAATGTATTTTGATTTGGACGACAAATCCGATAGGAGTTAATAGGTTAGGTCTGAAGACATAATCTTACGTTTTCAATTTGGTAAATTGCAAACGCGATTCTTTAAACCTCATCAATTGACATAATTGGAATAGGAACAGGATACTCTGCCTCTAATTCCAGACCATACAAAATACTAAATAAAGTGTTTTTCCACTTTTCTTTACACCGTAAAGAAGAAACAATTACACATCCTCTGAGAAAAATTTTCAGGAATAAAGTTTCAAGAACACTAAGAAATTTGGAGGGCTCAAACGCCTTATCCTCAAAGATGTGGGACACCATACAAAGTATGTAGCTTTTGGTTATATAATATTAATACGAATGTAGTGGTGGGTCTGCGGGAATGGTTTTGGGGAACAGGCTTCCCATAAATTAGAAAGATTCACTAATTATTGAGGTGCAGGGGTATAAATACGAAAGAGGAGCCCAAGTTTCATTGCTGCTCCCACCCCAAAACATTATTTCTGTATCCGCCAATAAGAAGGCTACGTCGCTGCGTGGATGTAATTATATGCCAATTTTGGTTGAAAATGGCACAACTATGAATGCCTGTTCAGCTGCTTGAAAATTCAACCCTGTCTTATTATCTCTATATGAGTGCCTATTCAGCAAATAGTTTATTTATTCAAATTCATCATCCCATAAACTCAACCAAACCAGCCGTGTTCCGATATCACTTTGGCACATCAAAGAAACCAAAATAACATTATTGGAGGGCGATAAAAATTTCACATACACTCCAGACGTTATAATCTGCCTAAGTTCGATTAAAGCCTCGATGAGCTTCTCCGATTTCAGTGAAACTTTATCCCAAACTCCATTGGTTAGCCTAAAGAAACCCCTTAGCTGAAGGTGTAGGGTGATACCTGATACCCCGACAATAAGAAGGTACATGTGGAAATGAAAAGGGTATTATGCAGATGGTGTGTGAATTAATCAGTGGCGTGTTCTACCGCCTACAGTGGTAAATTCAGGGGAGGGCAGATACCCCCTCTTGCAGAAATTTTTTTAGAATTTTGACTTACATCGGTTGATGTTTTTTGGGTTATTTTTCGAAAATCAGGCAAATTTTTAATGATAAGTGACATTATTAGTGACTTTTGATAAGTGACATTAAACTTAATGAATTATTTATGTTTGGGCGCCATAAAAGCCAATTCTTTTGACTTATTGATTATTATCAAAATTTCTTTTCTTAGAATTTTGGTTACTATTGGGGCCGAGTAGTTCCTCACTTACAGCTATTTGCCACAAACTGTTCGATTAATTTATGTGTTAATATGTATGAATATTATTATAATAAGTATCAGTTGTATATTAATATGGGTTTACTTACTTGTGGTGGACTTGATATACACATATGATTGTATTGATCTGAGGGCTCGTAAAATCAGTTCGCAATATGTATAATTTTTTCCTAACTTTCAGATCTAAAATCAAATAGATAACACTAAACAACGGGTACCTGAAGCCATCTTACTGAAAGTATTTTATTATAAAATCAATGAAAATAAGAAAAAAAAGTATTTTTTAACGTCTAGGGGAGGGGTAACAAATATATATGACGATATTTTTAAAAACTGGGTACACATTAGTAGGCTACATAACACATATAAAAAAAATGCTCACTGGGCTTCCTCTACCCCGTAGAAAGTGACTGTTACAGAGGGAGTATATTTGAGGAGTATAAGAATATTACAAAAGAGATGAAAACGAGAATCATGGGATGATAATGCATTATCTATTGGAACATGCATTTTACAACAATCATGATTATTCGGGACTGTGGGCTATATCATGTGCCGCTTCCCTGTATGTATATCTGTGTGCAATCATGAATTGCAACTTCTTGGAAATCTCAGCGTTTGTAATGCCAGCGAAAAGTAAGAAAAAGAACTTGGAAATGCAAACATTTTCCAATATATAGTTGTCATAATAAAATTATCGACAAATTATCACATTTATCTTTGAAATATGACCCTTGTGCCGTTTTTGGATTCATTCCTGCATTCAAGAATAAAACTGCACTTTGACAACGTTTTATTGTTTGAATCGTTTACCTAACGAATAATTGCCCTTATTTTTCAAGTAACCTGCTTGCAGATGTGTCGAAGTCACAGGAGACTAGCTGATTGTAGACAGTGGCGTCAATTCCAATAAATATATGGGGAGGGTCGAAAATCTGTTTTTCAGTCAAAGAGGTGGGACAATTCTGTTGTATTTGAAATGAAAATACAAAAAAGCCGTTTTTCAGCGAAAATGCCATAAGAAGGTAGGCCCTACATTTTAGAATCTAGAAAGAGGGGCAGAGGGACAAAACCATTGGGAAGAAAATGCCCCCTGCTAGTAGAACCCCCCTAATATCTCCCACGATGACATCACTGCTGCCATCTACAATCAAGTCTAACGCTGACAGTACATAATTTATGCATATTTTTATGGTTTTTGTCACTGAGAAAGAAAAAACAGGATTTTTCTCACTTTGATGTATTTTCATGGTCGATTTATTTGTTGTTGTTCGTCCAGGTGAGAGAATTTCCGAGAACTTGACTTACATAATCAGTGGGGAGAATGTTTTGATCCGATAACGGGAAACAGGATCACGTGTCTCCTTCTAGGCCAATCAGGGAGCCGGAAATATTAGCGGGAGAGGATTGCAGAGAATATAAGGAAAGGATTTTTGCTATAGTTTTTATTAGTGCGTGAATAAAATTCAAGGAGTGAGAACAGATTGACTTTACTCATTAGGATATATTTGTGCTGATGATAAGTGGAATGTTTACCCTATTAGAAGTTGATAGTGGAGTTGGTAGCAATGACAAAAGAGCCCCAAACATTGCGGTGGAAATCACAAGAGGATCACGGCTTTGTCTGGAGTGGGATGAAGTATATGCAAGTTATATGATATCCTTGAGCAAATTTAAAATGAAGGATCAATTATGCTTCGCTGCAAAAGTAGATATAGCGCATGTAAATAGACAACAAAGTGCTTTAAGTGCATTAGTGAAGCATATCGAAGCCAATAAGCTATATCGCTAATTGTACATGTTTAGTATTATTGTTGTAACTATACAATAAAATTGTTTCGAAAACTAAAATGTTCCCTTTCTTTTTGTTAGATTAAGTAGAACGAATCATGGTCAGGTTAGGTTAGGTTAGAAAAAAAAATCGAATAACTGTTCAAACGTAAATTTATGTAAACTTGCTTCTATTGTTATATTTGTTAGAGTGGCAGAAAATTTTTTCCACAATGGATATTTTTTAGGTGAAAGTAAAGAGCTGCTACATTAAATCAATGATGAGCAGAAAAAAAGTTGAATAATTGTTTAAACGTAAATTTCTGTAAACTTACTTCTATTGTTATATTTGTTAGAGTGACAGAAACATTTCTTCCACAAAGAATTTTTTCAGGTGAAAGTAAAGAGCTACTACATTAAATCAAAGATGAACAAACATAAAGTCGGATAACTGTTTAAGCGTAAATTTTCAGTAAACTTACTTCTATTTTTACATTTGATAGGGTGGTAGAAACTTTTTTCCACGATTGATATTTTTCAAGTGAAAGTAAAGAGCTCCTACATTAAATCAAAGATGAGCAGAAATAAAGTCGGATAACTGTTCAAGCGTAAATTTTCTGTAAACTTACTTATATTGTTGATACTCTTTTGCCGAAATTCACTTGAAAACCCCATGTACTACACAGACACACTCTTTTTGGCTAAAATAAATGTCTGCTGTCAGTTTTTTCACTCCATTAGCAGTACCTTGAATGGGATTAGCTCAAAGTTTCCTAAAGTAGATTTTTTATTCTTTAAATGTGAGGGGGAGGGAAAACTTATTAATTACATATACATAAGATGGGACAATACAGATTTGATATACTATTGAATTTTAATATTAAATATAAGTTTCAAAAATTATGCTCTTGTTAGGTTAATCTATTTCAATTCCTTCACGAAAATAACATCTTGATGAATATCTTCGGTAAAAGTTACGACTCAATCCATCTCGACAGGTACACTGTTGGTCTTCTTTTCTTCTTGAATTGCCGGGGTTCTTAACACAACAGTCCTCTCCGACTCTATTGGGTCCAAGCGTGATTTCAAGCCACGTCGAATAGCTGGGATATCAGCCAAGGTGACAATAAGCAGTTCTTTACTCTTAAATTAAGGATTATGGATAAGTCAATGAATTCAAAGAAATAATATTTGATAAAAAAAAAAACAATTCACAAATCGTATGTTAAATAATTGGAATCTCAAACAAACTTAAATTACAAAAAAGAATATTGTGTACGAAAATTTTCTCGCTTTCATTTCAAATTTGATATTGTCGAGGATTGAAAAAAGATACAAAATAGTTGCCTCACTCCTTTATAAACAATTTTAAAGGTCTTTTCTCATTCTTGTGAAAACTTCTTAAATGCTGCTTAACTTAGTGTTTTAATTATTTCATTTTTCCTTACCGATGATAAATCATTTCGGTTGCGGAATTGAAATATGATGCAATTTGAACGCTACAGTATTATACAAAATTTATCGTGATATAATCTGATTTTTCAACAATTTTACATTCAATACAGTATAGACTTGAATATTTAACTGGGACAAAAGCCAATGGTATCCAATTAGTTTGTTATAGCATTCCATAAAATTTGTTTCGATATCATTTTTTTTCCTTAAAAATTTATATGGGATACTTGAAATGTCCTTGGGAGATGGGGGATTCGACTTCTCCTCTATAAGTAGCTATTATTACCGTATCTCTTTCGAATACCTATAAAATCATAAGTTTTTAAAACTTTGTTAGCAAGAAATATAAAGAGGTAAAAGAAAAATATAACCTAGAACTACGTTTTCTATACAATTACATCTCCACTAACAGGGGAATCCTAAACTGGACTTTTAGTCTAACCAAAGTTTCACATTTGAATCAAAGAAATGTATTTTCCATAATTCTCTTACAAAAAACAAGAGTTTACGGTCAAACACATTTATTAGTTCAGATTTTACGGAAATAGTTTATTATCGGACCAAAACTGGACTTTTTTTCTAAACAAAGTTTCACATTTGAGTCAAAGAAATGTATTTTCAATAATTTTCTTACAAAAAACTAGAGTTTACGGTCAAAAACTTTTATTAGTTCAGATTTTAAGGAAATAGTTTATTTTCGAATCAAAGCTAGACTTTTTTTTAACCAAAGTTCCACATTTGAGTCAGTGAAATGTATTTTCCATAATTTTCTTACAAAAAAACTAGAGTTTACGGTCAAAAACCTTTATTATTTCAGATTTTACGGAAATAGTTTATTTTCGATTCAAAACTAGACTTTTTTTTAACCAAAGTTTCACATTTGAGTCAGAGAAATATATTTTCCATAATTTTCTTACAAAAAACTAGAGTTTACGGTTAAAAACATCTTACCATAACATAATTTGTCCTCTAAAGTCGATTCTGATGTGATTTTGAGTTTGGGGGAAATGGGATTTCAAAAACATCTTCCCATAACATAATTTGTCCTCTGAAGTCGATTCTGATATTTGTAGCACTCTATCTATTAGTGCTTTAGAAATATTTAAAAAGCTTCTAAAGTAAAATTTTGGAAAATTTTGAGTTTGGGGGGAAGGAGGATTTCAAAAACATTTTCCCATGACATAATTTGTCCTCTAAAGTCGATTCTGATGTTTATAGCACTCTATCTATTAACGCTTTAGAAATATTTAAAAAGCTTCTAAAGAAAAATATTGGAAAATTTTGAGTTTGGGGGGAACGGGGATTTCAAAAACATCTTCCCGTAAAATATATTGTCCTCTAAAGTCGATTCTGATGTTTGTAGCGCTCTATGTTTTAGCGCTTTAGAAATATTTAAAAAGCTTCTAAACTAAAAATTTTAGAAAATTTTGAGTTTGGGGGGAAGGGGGATTTCAAAAACATCTTCCCATAATATAATTTGTCCTCTGAAGCCGATTCTGATGTTTATAGCACTCTATCTATTAACGCTTTAGAAATATTTAAAAAGCTTCTAAAGTAAAATATTGAAAAATTTTTGAGTTTGGGGGAAGGGGGATTTCAAAAACATCTTCCCATGACATAAATTGTCCTCTAAAGTCGATTTTGATGTTTGTAGCGCTCTATGTATTATCGCTTTAGAAATATTTAAAAAAGCTTCTAAAGTAAAATTTTGGAAAATTTTCAGTTTGGGGGGAAGGGGGATTCCAAAAACATCTTCCCATGACATAATTTGTTCTTTTTAGTCGATTCTGATGTTTGTAGCG
Organism: Artemia sp. Qi Xiang Cuo; assembly: GCF_049724085.1. Lineage (NCBI taxonomy): Eukaryota > Metazoa > Arthropoda > Branchiopoda > Anostraca > Artemiidae > Artemia > Artemia sp. Qi Xiang Cuo. The sequence continues at coordinate 11,456,650 of NC_142797.1, read as the reverse complement.
TTCTATCTATTAACGCTTTAGAAATATTTAAAAAAGCTTCTAAAGTAAAATATTTGAAAATTTTGAGTTTGGGGGGAAGGAGGATTTCAAAAACATCTTCCCATGACGTAATTTGTCCTCTAAAGTTGATTCTGATGTTTGTTGCGCTCTATGTCTTAGCGCTTTAAAAATATTTAAAAAGCTTCTAAAGTAAAATATTGGAAAAATTTGAGTTTGGGGGGAAGGGGGATTTCAAAAACATCTGCCCATGACATAAATTGTCCTCTAAAGTCGATTCTGGTGTTTATAGCACTCTATCTATTAACGCTTTAGAAATATTTAAAATGCTTCTAAAGTGAAATTTTGGAAAATTTTGAGCTTGGGGGGAAAGGGGATTTCAAAAACATCTTTCCATGACATGAATTGTCCTCTAAAGTCGATTCTGATGTTTGTAGCGCTCTATGTCTTAGCCCTTTAAAAATATTTAAAAAAGTTTCTAAAGTAAAATTTTGGAAAATTTTTAGTTTGGGGGGAGGGGGGATTTCAAAAACATCTTCCCATAATATAATTTGTCCTCTGAAATCGATTCTGATGTTTATAGCACTCTATCTATTAACGCTTTAGAAATATTTAAAAAGCTTCTAAAGTAAAATATTTGAAAATTTTGAGTTCGGGGGAAGGGGGATTTCAAAACATCTTCCCATGACATAAATTGTCCTCTAAAGACGATTCTGATGTTTGTAGCGCTTTATGTTTTAGCGCTTTGGAAATATTTAAAAAAGCTTCTAAAGTAAAATTTTGGAAAATTTTGAGTTTGGGGGAAGGGGGATTCCAAAAACATCTTTCCATAATATAATTTGTCCTCTGAAGTCGATTCTGGTGTCTATAGCACTCTATCTCTTAGCACTTTAGAAATATTTAAAAAAGCTTCTAAAGTACAGTTTCAGGATTTTTTTTTGTAAATTTACCGAAAATCTAAACCCACTGAAATTTTCCCTGAAGATTTCCACTGAAATTCTCAAAAATTCTATCATGTCTTAAAAAGCTATTTAAACTTACATCAGCCATTGAAGAATCGACGACTTCATTTGAGGTATTCATCACTTTTTCTATCTTTATTTCATTCTGCACTGGAATTAAAACCTTCAAACATCTAATAATAAACAGTAATAACGGCATATTACCTTTCGTTAATCAAACGAAAATCATAAGGAAGAGGAATCTAGAAGAGTCACTGCCCCATTCATCATTTAACCCCCTTGTGAGAGTTTTCGAGCAGAAATAGACATATTTCATCACTCTCTATGTCATAGCGCTTTAGAAATATTTAAAAAAGCTTGTAAAGTAAAATATTGGAAAATTTTTGAGTTTGGGGGAAGGGGGATTTCAAGAACATCTTACCATGACATAATTTGTCCTTTAAAGTTGATTCTGATGTTTGTAACGCTCTATGTCTTAGCGCCTTAGAAATATTTAAAAAAGCTTCTAAAGTAAAATTTTGGAAAATTTTGAGTTTGGGGGGAAGGGGGGAATTCAAAAACATCTTCCCATGACATAAATTGTGCTGTAAAGTCCATTCTGATATTTGTAGCGCTCTATCTATTAGTGCTTTAGAAATATTTAAAAAGCTTCTAAAGTAAAATATTGGAAAATTTTGAGTTTGGGGGGAAGGGGTATTTCAAAAACATCGTCCCATAACATAATTTTCCCTCTAAAGTTGATTCCGATGTTTTTAACGCTCTATGTCTTAGCGCTTTAGAAATATTTAAAAAAGCTTCTAAAGTAACATTTTGGAAAATTTTGAGTTTGGTAGGAAGGGGGATTTCAACAACATCTTTCCATAACATAAGTTGTCATGTTTTTGACATTGTGCTATAAACATCAGAATCGACTTCAGAAGACAAATTATGTTACGGGAAGATGTTTTTGAAATCCCCGTTCCCCCAAACTCAAAATCACATCAGAATCGACTTTAGAGGACAAATTATGTTACGGTAAGATGTTTTTGACAGTAAACTCTAGTTTTTTGTAAGAAAATTATGGAAAATACATTTCTCTGGCTCTAATGTGAAACTTTGGTTAGAAAAAAGTCTAGTTTTGGTTCAAAAATAAACTATTTCCGTAAAATCTGAACTAATAAAAGTTTTTGACCGTAAACTCTAGGAAGAAAATTATTAAAAATACATTTGTTTCACTCAAATGTGAAACTTTGGTTAGAAAAAAAGTCCAGTTTTGGTTCGATAATAAACTATTTCCGTAAAATCTGAACTAATAAATGTGTTTGACCGTAAATTCTTGTTTTTGTAAGAGAATTATGGAAAATAAATTTCTTTGACTCAAATATGAAACTTTGGTTAGAAAAAAGACGAGTTTAGGATTCCCCTTGTTAGTGGAGATGTAATTGTATAGAAAACGTAGTTCTAGGTTATATTTTCCTTTTACCTCTTTAGATTTCTCGCTAACAAAGTTCTAATACCTTATGATTTTATGGGTATTCGAAAGATATAAGGTAGTGATAGCTACTTATAGAGGAGAAGTCGAATCCCCCATCTCCCAAGGACATTTCAAGTATCCCATATAAATTTTTAAGGAAAAAAAATGGCATCGAAATAAATTTTATGAAATGCTATAACAACTAATTGGATACAATTCACTTTTTTCCTAGTTAAATATTCAAGTTGAGACTGTATGGAATGTAGAATTGTTGAAAAATCATTTATAATTACAACAATAATACCACAACTGTACTATTAGCGATATAGATTATTGTCTTCGATATGCTTCACTAATGCACTTAAAGCACTTTGAAGTCTATTCACATGCGCTATATCTACTTTTGCAGCGAAGCTTAATTGATCCTCCATTTTAAATTTGCTCAAGGATATCACATAACTTGTATATACTTCATCCCACTCCAGACAGAGCCGTGAGCCGCTTGTGATTTCCACCGCAATGTTTGGGGCTCTTGTGTCATTGCTACCAACACCACTATCAACTTCTAATAGTGTAAACATTCCACTTATCATCAGCACAAATATATCCTAATGAGTAAAGTCAAACTGTTCTCATTCCTTGAATTTTATTCACACACTAATAAAAACTATAGCAAAAATCCTTTCCTTATATTCTCTGCAATCCTCTCCGACGAATATTTCCGGTTCTCTGATTGGTTTAGAAGGAGAAATGTTATCCTGTTTCCCGTTATCGGATCAAAATCTTTTCCCCACCGATTATGTAAATCAAGTTCTCGGAAATTCTCTCCCATAGATCAATATATTCCCCTAGCGATTATGTAAATCACCCCATTGTCATTACACCTGGCCAAACAACAACAAATCAATCGACCTTGACCCCATTAGACATTAATAAACCATGAAAATACATCAAAGTGAGAAAAATCCTGTTTTTTTATTCTCAGTGACAAAAACCATAAAAACATGCATGAATTATGTACTGTTTGTACTTGTCCTAGTCGATTCCTGGATCAAAACATTCCCCCATCGATTATGTAAAATAAGTTCTCGAAAATTCACTTCCCCCTCGAGTCCTAGATCAATACATATCTTCCCACCGTCAATGTGCATTTGCAAACATCCCCCCAGGAGTCATTACACCTGGCCAAACAACATCAAATAAATCGACCTTGACCCCATTAGACATTAATAAACCATGAAAATACATCAAAGTGAGAAAAATCCTGTTTTTTCAGTCTCAGTGACAAAAACCATAAAAGCATGCATAAATTATGTACGTTCCGGACCCCACCGATTATGTAAATCAAGTTCCCGGAAATTCTCTCCCCTAGATCAAAACATTCCCCCTAGTGATTATGTAAATCACCCCTCGTGGCATTACACCTGGCCAAACAACAACAACAAATAAATCTACCTTGACTTCATCCATTAGACATTAATAAACCATGAAAATACATCAAAGTGAGAAAAATCCTGTTTTTATTCTCAGTGACAAAAACTATAAAAACATGCATAAATTATGTACTGTTTGTACTTGTCCTAGTCAAGTTCTGAATCAATACATTCCCCCATCGATTATGTAAATCACCCCCAGTGTCATTACACCTGGACGAACAACAACAAATAAATCGACCATGAAAATACATAAAAGTGAGAAAAATACTGTTTTTTCATTCTCAGTGACAAAAACCAAAACAAAAAGCATAAATTATGTACTGTCAGCATTAGACTTAATTATAGATGGCAACAGTGGTGTCATCGTGGGAGATATTAGGGGGGTTCTACTCCTGCTCTCCTCCCAAATTGAACCCACTGGATCTTAGGTACCTTTGTTCCAGGTTAAGCTGCATCGTTTTTCTCTTTACCAATACAATTCCATTTTCAAGAAAAAGGGCAATTCAGTTGAGTTTTAGTGAACTGACACTGTTGACTATTCAAAGTAGCTTTAAGCAGAACAAAAAATGCTTAAATCCGAGAATTAAATTTCAAGCAAAATTAGATTTAGCCGTAGAAACGGCTCCATCACGATCATGAATATTGTCGAAATAACTCGAAATTTTTATCTTTGCGCTACTGACCAGTAAATGTAGTCATTATTTTGGAGTTTGATTTGGGCTTGCTTTTGGAGAACATTCCCAATAACTTTTTTTTTCTAATAGTGAAGCATGGATGAGGTTTTCTCATGGGTGAATTCGTTTATCCATCCTTATCATTAGCTGTATGAACGACATAGATTTGTGCATACGAAGTCTGAATACCAAAGAAATCAGACCGAAATCACACGTGGCTCAAGGGTGTATCCAGGATTTTTACACGGGGGAGGGGGTATTTTTGTAGGGAGTTTACAAAGAATAACTTTAACAACACTCAAAAATTTGTTTATATGTATTTTTGTTACGTTTTTACGAGTCGGACATTTTTTGGTGGGGGGGGGGTGTTATACCCCAAAGCCCCTCCCCTAGATCTTGCTGTGACTTGATAAGGTTTCGTAAATATATACATGTTTAGTTTGAGAAAACTGTTAAACTGATGTAAATAGAATGACTGCTGTTGGCGGCCAATTCGGGTCTGAAACAAATTATCCTGTGGACAAAATTTTAAAAACAAGTAATAAAGATCACACCATTTATAATTTTAGTAATCTGGTTAAAACTTTAAAGTACCATGGACATCAAAACAAAACCGCCTTTGCTCCATTAAAACTTGATACATCTTAGATCTGTTTAGATGTTGAAAACTGTGATTTTCTACAGTTTTTTCTTTGGATATTTCCAAACTATAAAATTTTTATGACGGTACCAGATTCGCGTCAGTGTTGCCAGATTGAATCTCAAACTGAGTTAGCAAAACCAATTAGTTAGTTTCAAAGATTATGTGTCCATGAAAATAGAAACATTGACATTTTGTTAATTCCCCAAGACAACTAAACCTTCCAAGGAAAGCTAAGCTTTCTTAAGCCATTTGCTGTTATGTGCTTAGTTTATTTATGCTGATTTTTCGTTCATTTTTACTTCTTTTCTTAAATTTGGTGCTCGCTATTACCAAAAACTTCACAACTACATATGGAGGTTTTTTTTTCATCAGAAATTAAATTCACGGTTTGCCCTAATTTAAAAGATATATGTGATTGTGCTAGATTTTATTGAATGAATTTAAATTCATTGTCCCTGTCTTTTGTACTCTAAATTTACAACTGACCTCCGATTGTTATTGTAATAAATTGAATTAATGACAATAAAATTACTTTTGCAAGTGCTGATTTATATTTATTTTCTTGTTACTCCCTTCAAAGGTGTCAAAAACTCATGGCCCGTGAATTTGCAGCTAGGCTACGTGCTGAAAATCACAAAAGTATGCAGGAATAATTTTTTGGTGGGGTGGGGGCTCTAAAATGGTAAGAAATGGTAAATTTGTACGAACTTTAATATTTTTTTGTGGGCGGGGGGGGGGGGGGAATTGTTGCGGATCAAAAGGTTTGTTTTCCTATATTGATGTTATGATTTTGTGCTTTTTCACTATCTTCACTTCTTTAAAAGGTAGTTTTGATGTGTTAATTTTTGTATTTATTTTGAGCAAATTTTTGTTTCGAATTTTCTTGTGTAGAAATTTTGCTAATTTTTTGCGGAAAAAGTTTGTTCAGCCAGTGGTAAAAAATTTGATACAAAATATATCTGACATCTAGAGTAGATATTTTTTATGTTTGTGCTATGGACTATCCTAATAGGATAGTCTTGGGAAATAAAACCTCCCTGGTGCAGACTGGTCTGACTTTTAAGGAGGAGGATCGGGACATTTTCTTGGAGCGAAGATGATTGAAAAAGAAAAAGTCATTAGACCCATCTTACAGGGGTGAATCCCCCTTCCATCCCATTGCCCTGTGTGCAGTTTATGTACAAGAGCATCAGTTTTGAAAAAAAAAACAACCATTCACATTCACTGTATTTTCAAGTTCTGGCAAGAGACTGACTGATAACAATTTTCTAGGTGGAGTGTGGATGGATATAGGAGTATCAACGTGGTTCTTCGCCTTCTTCTCTTATTTGGACTTGCTCACTGTGACGGTATCAAAGGTAAATTATCTGTAATATGTATTGCATGCTTAGATTAGGGAAAATTACAGTACACAAAACTTATGTTTTGAAAGTAGAGACTAGGTTACATATCCACCCAAGCGAAAGAGTTGTACTTTGCCAATGATGCGAAATCAATAGTTTGTTGGTTTTTTATCTATTTATTTATTTAGGACATTCATACTTCACTCAAAATTTTAGTATTATTTTGAATAATTAAAATTAAATCGTTCTGACTATTCCCCAAATAATCCCTAATTATGATCATCGGTTGCAAATTGTACAACATGTCTGTGTATGTATGCAAAGTTGGAGGGGTTAGTCTGTCCGGGGCATCGATCCATATCACACATTGTAAATCCTTACGTGACTCAGATTCTCAATATTAGCTTCAAGTTTGTAACCACCAACTTTAAAAATAATTATTAATCAATCTTACTGGAAATCAAACACTGTTTGCAAAATATGTGTTTTGATGGTACTCTTCTGAAATACAGAACACATGAAAAAAAGACCGCATCGAAACTTCAAAGCCGGTATTGATGAACAGGTTTCCGCGGCATAGTGAGACAGTAGCGTATCCAGGAGGCCGGAGGGGCCCGCCCCCCCCCCCCCGAAATTTCTGTTCTTCTTTTTTTAAAGTGCCAATATAGTAAGTTCCGAAATATTCACGCTTTTAAGTTATTTGCAACACCCATTCCTTTTTTCATTTCTTGTTAAATGGCTATCCATTTCTCCGGCAAACTTATATCATTATTTTATCATCAAACGTGAAATCGCCTCATGTAATCAAACAAGAAGTCAAGAAGTTGTTCTCACTATTGAACCCTCACAGCTATAAGCACTAGCTTCTCTGCAATGAAAGAATTGCGATAAGGAATCTGACTAAAAGGCGATAGTTCATTCAAACGGTTGTATAATTCCAGTGTAAACTAAGCATTGAAACGGAAAGGTCGCGTGAGAGGAAAGAAAGAAAATGAAGTGACGCAAGCCCAGCATTAAGCATTTCTTAAAGCTTGCAAAAACCAGCAATGACGGTAAGGAGTTTACTACTATTCTGACAATAGTTTGTATTTAGTGGGTTTTGAAGCACGCATGTGTCACTTGTAATGAAATGCAATTCCCAATTTAGATTGAAGACGACCAAATCTAAATTTGGGAATCTTCTGGTAAGAATTTTTCTAAGCTATGATCAATTAAAGTAAACAGTAAAAATGATCATTATTTGGGTGGGATCAAACTTTTTTGAAAATTAATCTTTTTCTAGAGCCCAAAATGGGATTATTAATAGTTCTGCTTTCGGTCACCAAGTACCGAATGTTCGTCTTTCTGTACTTCACAACAGTGACTCAGACGATGTCTCAGAGGAAAATGCTCTGTCCGATAAGCAGGAAAAGGCTTCTGCGACTGACACTGAATCGGGCTCGGAAAGTGACGGCATCTTTGAAGATTTGCCAGTGATTGCTCACTTTGTGAAACACCAAGTTGAGAAAAATTGGGTTAGTGAGCCTGTGACGAACATGAAGAATTCTAGGTTTTGTCTTGTCAAGACTTCTGACGGCTCCATAACACCAATAAAAAGACCACGCTGTTGTGGCTTTCTTTGTGGCTTCAGTTTTTATGTCTTTGTATTATGCGATTATTTCCGTTCTTGAGGAAATAGTTGGTAGCATACGGTGCGATACGGAAGTTATTTCAAAAGCGAATGCGTTGGTTTCAGCAGCAACCGAATTTAGTTTTATGTTCACGTTGGCTATGCTAAAGTTTGTTAGTGCCATAATGCTCTCTGTCTCTAAGGCGCTGCAAGCCGAAGATTTAGACTTAGTTGAGTGCTGTCGGCATATTAAGCTATGTTCTGATACTTTACTGCAGTCAAAACAAAATGATTTTGAAACAATTTTTCAGAAAGCCTATGAGCTTGTACAAGAGGTAAATTTGGCTCCGGCTGTTCCAAGGTCTATCCGCCGAACGTCCATCAACGATAATGAGGCCATCAAGGTTTTTTATCGCGAGTCATTGTTCGAAGCTTACTTTGCTTCACTTATTGAAGAACTAGATCAAAGATTTTTGCGCCATCAGGAGGCATCTTTAAAAATCGGAAGGCTTTTGCCAGCTAACAACGAGTCATTAAATATTAATGAATTTGTGAACGCTGTTGCTGTTTACGAGGGATTTCACAGGGGTAGACGTGAGCTCGAATGTGAATTAGTCCTTTGGAAACAGGAGTGGCTCGGAAAGTCTGAGAAACCAACTGTTGCTTCGACTCTTGCGTCATGCGATGCAAGTTTTTTCCCATGCATTCGAAGGCTTTTGACGATTTCAGACATTACCAGTGACTACCGCTTCTGCTGAGAGGAACTTTAGCTGTCTTAAGCGATTAAAAACCTATCTGCGGAGCTCCACGGGTGAGGAGCGTCTGAACGGACTAGCTCACATGACCCTGAACCACGATATCCAGGTCGATGCTGACCAAATTTTTTATCGATTTGCAGCCAAAAAAGACCGGCGGCTATTACTGTGAGAGGTTAGGTCGTCTTTCGTTGCTCGTTTCTCTATGTGCAGTTGATTCTGTTTTTTAAATTTTAATTGTGCTTTATCCTCTGTAAGCAATGTTAATATCAATACATTTCTTGCTTTCATGGCTGTGATAATAGGTAGACTGAGGCCACACCCCTCCGAAACCCAATTCTGGGCAATTGTCTTTGATATAATATTATTTTTTATTTATTTGGTTCTCTAAAACAAGGGTCCCAAAGACAAATATAAGGAATAATGCACTCTTTGTTTTATATTTTCTAAATTCTGCCGCTTCGTGGCAGTTCCAAAACAACTACTCGCCCAAAATAAAAACTCTCACTGCTTCTAACTTTGTTTTAATTCTGACTTTATTGGCAAAATATTGTCATCCATTCTCAAACAAAAAAAGTCTACAACTAGAAATACTCATGACAAGTGTGTACTTTTAATTTCTTTACCTAGCTACCCCCCCTACCCCCCGCCTGAAATCTTGCACTATGATAGATAAGTTTCTTGCTCACATGACTGCTATAAAAAGTTAGACTGACGGGCCCCTACCCCCCCCCCCGAAACAGAATCCTGGATACGCCACTGTAGTAAGCTATTGCCCACTCCATGACAAAGATTTAAACGTTAGTTTTTTGGGATTTAGGGGGACTAAAAGGTATGTAGATTAGGTTAGGTTACGTGTTTAATATATGCTATACTTTACCCCAATCCCCCCTAATGTGCAAATATATAGCCCAAATTTGTTCATAAGCTATTATATTTTCATCCTATTTTGTTTTATTTTATTAGCATTAACCAAACTTCACATCTTGCATGTGTCCTATATTTCAGAAGAGTACTGTTTTGATTTGGAACAGTTACAGTGTGATCTGGAGGATTTTTGGCAACTAGATTTCCTCATTAAGGACGAAACTAAATCATCTCTGTATCTAAGAGCTGTCTCTATACCATCTATACCATCTCTGGATCTAAGAGCCATTTCTATACTATCTATATCATCTCTGTATCTATACGATCTAATATCTATACATAAAAATGAAGAATACATTCAATAAAGTACAACAAAATGACTGTTTTATTGTTTTTTTTTAGTTTAATTTTTATGTATTTTTAATCAGTAACATAATCAGGTATAAAAGCAAGGCCGTATCCAGGGGGGGGGGGTTACCCGGTTTGACCCCCCCCGCCCCGAAATTTTTGGACCGACTCGAAAATAAGTCAAAAATTAGTAAAACCTAGGTAAAAATCAGTAAAATTAGTCGAAAACTGAGTCAAAAATTAGTAAAACCCCCCCCAAAAAAGTCAAAAATTAGTAAAACCCCCCTGAACAAAAATCCTGGATACGGCCCTGAATAAAAGCATCGAGTTGAAAGACATACATAGATGGCTATTTCTGCGAAAAAGTGGGTTGTGTATTTTGGAAAAGACATAGATACCTGCCCTCTAATTACGCATACTGAAAGCCCTAAGTTCTCTTTGATTCCAATAAGGCTTGATACGTCCGTAATTAGTGTTTTTTTCGTCACATATGCTAACTCTGTTTTTGTCGAAAGAAAAATCGTGGACCGGAACAAACGGCATTACGTTGCTCTGGACTCTTCCATCAAACACTGGGTCTGTAGTTACCACATCACATTTAGAGGCATAATTGATTGTTCTAAGTATGACGTAGATAATTTCGGAAACTTTTACATCAGTAGTTTTACTACTGATGACGGTCACTGTATATGTGACCGAAATATCTGGTATTTTTGTGAATTTCTATCATCACTGTCTATTAAAAGGATTTTATCCCTATTTGAACTTTTATTTATTGTTCTAAGTATTACATTGATCTTGAAATTTTTGAGTTCATCTTGAAGAAAAGCACATTGGTAACTTGAACCGTTAGAGGCGAAAATTAAGGAAATTGGAGCAAAAGTTAAAACAGATTTAATCTGTCAAATTAATTTTGTCGTTTCCAGACCATTAAGAACATCCTCATAATTAAAAAAGCCCATAAATTATCACCTCCCTTCAGACTCTGTAACATTTTAATTGTTTTATCTCACCCAAAACGACTCTTTCATCTAGAAAAAATTTACGTCAAAATAACAGAGACGCTCTTTACAGAAAGAGTAGAAAATGAAAAATGTGTAGCGTTTCCAGAAAGTAGCACTTTGATGAAAGAATTGACGTTTTTTTTCTAAGACACAGTTACCAAGCTGACCTCTGGGAATGGCAACACTAAGAGATGGCGTCAAAGACAAAGGGAGGGGTACTGTTCTTTAGTTAGCTGTTAAATTTTATATGCTTTAATTGCATTGCTTTACTTTTGTGACGTCGATAATTGCATTTTATGGCCAATTGCAGCATATCTTAAGCACATTTCAGAAGAAGCCAAATAACGCCGCCTTTTTAAACGTTGTTAAATTTTGAGCACAAACGATTTTAAATTTAAAAGAGCACAAACAATTTCTGTTCACAACATTTTTTACAAGGTAAGTATCGGTTTCTCGTTGGCTATGTGTTGAAATTAGGACGTGCATCGTTGATAAATTAAAGAGCAGTTAAGGTGATATGATGCCTTAAATGATCATCTTTTAGTTTTTGTGGCCAAACTACTTGATTGGACGATCTTCCCATAACTTATGGACAGGGCCGTATCCATAATTTGTTTTTGAGGGGGGGGGAGGGCTTTACAGAAGGATTTTTTTCGGGGGAGGGTCTACACAAAACATACCTAAAAAAGCACATACAAAATTTGTTTATGTTCATTTTTGTTACGTTTTCGAGAGTTAACTTATCGCGGTTTGTGCCGGAGATGGAAATATTCATGTTTTAATGAAACTTGCATCGTCAGAAAGTGTGACTTTTTTTTGGATCAAATGAAACACAGTTTTCTTGTTAAAGTTCAGTAAAGGGCAGTCCACAAAAATGTTCTAACATGGCTGTTCGGAAAGTCCTAAAGATCAGTTCAAAAGAATCATCATGGGAGCAATTGGGCCGCTTTAGGAGTTCCGTATGGTTTTACCCGTTTTTATTTACAAACCCTCTGACGAAAGAGACGTAAACCCCCACTACCTCTTCAGTCAAATTTCACAATCAAACCACAAACTTTTGTCAACTTTCAATTGTATCTAGTCCCCTTGATTTTTTTTAATGAACCGTTTGTCTTTGTGACGGCTAGCCGACACTGAGCCTTGCGAAATGATTTTATGGTATCGCATGCAATTAGATATTTAATTCTAATAAGGATTCAATTTCTATATGTTAGAAGCACCTCTATATTCTTATGCTTAGTGTGTGTAGCCTATGCCTTGCAGATTTTACTTAGTCACCATTGGAGCCCGACATGATCTTTGTCCTACTCATTTCAGTTAATGGGATGGTTTAGGAGTTTTGCATTCCTTGTAAGTTTCAAACTAATACCCAAGAGCACAAGTTAATTTTAATTTATTACTGTTCGCATTTGATATATTTCATATACTGCATTTTCGACGAATATTCTGTAACTCTCAAGAGCCCGCATAACTTCGTGGGGGGGGACTTACCCTCTAACCACCGTTTGCTTGGATGAAGATGTTTAAACTTAGATTACAATTCGGGCACTGAGTGGATGGCAGTTCCCCTCTTTACGTGGAAACGTTTAGGCTGTTAAATACAACATTAGTAGTATCCTATATTGCTATATCAACCCTACAAGGAACCCTACGCCTGAGGCATGAATATACAGTGCAGTCTAACCGGTATATTGGCTTACCAAGGACAGTCACCTATTACTACGAACGATACATGAGTTACCAGACGGGTTTCTAAGGTAACAACCATTTTTTGGGGCCAATCAGAGATGTTTCTACTAACGGTACTCAATATACGATAACTTGATTAGTAATTGAATTCAAATAAAAGGAGTGATTTTCATTGTAGTTCATATTAGTAAGAGAAATGAATTCGGAGAGAATAGTTTATTTGAGACGATATTAGTAGAGAAATTGAGTGGAACATTTACACTATTGGAGTTTGAAGGTGGAGCAGGTAGCAGCAATGATACAAGGGTGCCAAACACGGCTGTGGAAATAACACGAGGATGAAGACTAAGCCTTGAATGACACGTTATTTATGCTAGATACGTGATATCATTGAGTAAATTTAAATTGAAGGAGCAATTATGCTTTGCTGCGAAACTGAGCATTGTGCATATAAATAGACTTCAGGCGGCATTAGATGCACTAGTGAAATATATTGATGAAAACAAATTGAAACAGTGATTATTATTGTTGTAATTATGATCAATAAAACTGTTTCTAAATCAAAGATATTTTTCTTTCTATAGTAGGTTAGCGTATATTTTTTTAGAGTAGAAAAAAGAATCCTGGTCAGTCTAAAGTTGACTGTGAGAGTGCTTGGACTATAAAAAATGGACAGAGTTAAGAATGAGTCAATCATGAGGAATCTCGTGCTTATGAAAAGCATTTTATTTTAGATGATGATTCTATAGAGCTATATATTCAAAGGAGGAAGGTTTCACAGGGATTATTTTTAATATAGTGAAAAATGATTCTCCGTCTTTAGACTATTGCATGAAGCTTTTACGTCGTGGACCAACGGCATTTACACAATTTATTGACATATTAATCACGACACAGCAAAATGATATTGTGGATATGCTTTTAAACACTAGCTTAGAAATTTAAAACTTTTTTCATGAGAAAGATGCTGTTCAAGGATGATTTACTCCTCTCTCTCTATCCCACTCAATTTGTTGATAGTAGCTCAGTTTCATTTTGGCGGTGAGAGTGTCAACACATGAAAAAACGTTCCATACATGTCCACTATGCATGTATACACTGGGCAGCTGGTCATTATGTGAGAACTGTACAATGATTGATGAGTATGATGAAAAGTGCAGATTATGCAACCCGTGTAAATTGCATAGAGGATACGCTGTACAAATTAAAGGTTGTAATTCCTGTCTTGAATGGGTGTGTGACCCTCATACTAGAGGGCACCTATGCTCAAATTGTCACTATGATAAATGTAATCAGTGGGAGAATACATATCCTGGTATGATTGGAAAGAGTCCTAAGCTTGATTTTAGTTTATTGCTAAGAGATTGGTATCGTCGTGGCTTTAGATTGTTCTGGGAGGAGGAGCCAGGTCAGCCATTCAACTGTTGGAGCAACAAAAAAATTTGGTGTCTACGTCATCGTTGTGAGAACAATGGCTACTATGATTATAAGCGCACTGATTTTTATTTGGCTGTGACGGAATGTGATTCGCCACTTGAGGACACTGTTTGTGACATTGCTTCAAATAAGAAAATTGAAACATGCGAATTCTACAAAATGAATGAGAATAGTATCATTGACTATACCAAGAGATATGACAAGAGTGAAGTTACACTCTACTGTAGAAAATGTGACCCTGACATTGCAGCACATCAGGATCAGTATACTGTGAATTCAGATAATCTACCTGCATTAGTTGTTCTCAACAAATACCTATACGTAGTAGAAGATGAAATCTAAAGAGTGGAAAAGTCGTTTTTATCATGTATATACATTATTTTTATTAATAAACAATTTCACATACATTTTTAGAACATTTTATTCGTAGGGTAGGGCACTAAAATCAATATTAAACATGCTTGTAAGTATATTTTCCACTAGAAAGTCGTTCAATCGAGGAAAGTCGAGGTAAATGTTGAGAAACTGCTTTTAGGTATAGCCACGACATCTGAATATGAAAAAGAATATTGCATGAAAGCCGCATGACTTAGTCGTTAAATCCTGTACTCTTTGTTGATTTTGAATAATAGTTTTCCCGCTGCTCTCAATAAACCTGCTGATGCATGGAGTGTAAAATTTATATGATAGGCCAAGAGGATCAAAAAATTCAATATTCTTCGCTGTTTGAAAGATGCATAGCCAATGGCCTGTCTTCAAAGTCGATGGACTGCTATTAACAATGATTAGGGTATTGTTAACACTCGGAATTTTTTCAATGAAGTCCGATGGTATGCAATCGGAGTTGTGCTGGGATATGTATGGATTCATACTAAATACATTGATTTTTTGGTTTGTGTTCATGGTGCTAGGTCTAGTAGATCACTGCCGTCGGGTGTGATTTCCCAATAGGTATCAAATTGATTCAATGATATTAGCGTGATACTCTCAGTCAAAGCATCGGCAAATGTACACTCTAAACGTACATTCCCTGTTCGTACTATACTCATATCCTGGGTCCCCAACAGGTCCAAAACAATTACAGCATGATTTTTTGAAAACATTGAATCGGTTATTCCATTTTCAAACAGTTGGGAGTCATGATCTAGGGATTGCATGGTCAACTCATACAGAGTTTTATAGGATTTTTTATCAAATGAAAGAGTGTACAGTGGAATACCATTCACTTTGCACACAAGGCTAGATAGACCGAAAAAATTAAGATCATGGGGGGGTTGCAGTCCAGGATCCAACAGCACTCCCACTCTTCACAAAAGCGAAAGCGAGTTTTGATGGGAATTCTACATTCATAAATGATGAATCGGTATAATTGTGAGAGCCAGTGGCAATTAGACGTTGATTGGTGATCGTATGGGGGACAAGAAGTTTAATGTTGTTGCCATTGGCTCTTAGCTTTTCCACTACCGATGCAACAGAGCTCATAACCTGTTGCTTTCGGACATGAAGAATTACCGATGTGATAATGACATTTGCATCGGGTGCTGCAGGAAGTGTTTTTCTCAAAATGAAATTTGATGGGAATAGATATATCAATAGATATATCAAATACCTCATGATTTAATTTTCCAATTAAATGATACTCCTGGGTCACTGCAGTAGTCACCTCACCGTCAGTATCAACACCTGATCAATATTCATAGCCCAATGACTGCCCTCTCAACTCCTTTTATGCCTGTGGTGTCATCATCATAAATTGTATGTAGCTTGCATAGTTGGATAAATTATTGCTAGTGCTCACCATTGTTCCATTAATAAATACATTAATTTGTTTGAACAGGTTGTGTAGAATACAGTTTTCATAGGGTAGACCATCGGCAGCAGTTGGAGTTGTATAATATGACTTTTTCTTCATCGCAACATTTGAATCAATAAATATTGATGACAAATCAATAAAATAGTCTTCATTGGAAAATATTTGAAAGTGTATATTTTCCGAGAGGGGTTGCTGGGGGTAAAATTGTTCATAGTAGCCATACTTTACACTGACATAAACATTTTCAACATTGAACAGATTCAATGAGGAATTGATTAATGAATGTGATTCCTTGTGGGGGAGATAAGTCAACTTAAGAGAAGAAATCCTTCTTTGATCTAACAATATTTTTCTTTTTCTTCTTCTTATTGGTCTTCCTTGTTTTATTTCTCAAAGTCCTTGTTGATGTCCTTCGCTTCCCACCTGGGTAGAGACTGATGACTGAATGACACGCACGCATCCTTTTTAATCCCTTCCCATTTTTCTGAGATTTTAATTCCTCACCAACGGCTCTTGCTGAAGATCTAATATTTTCCTTAACGCTCTTGTTGAAATTCTTACCCAACCCCCAGTCCTGTAGTGTTGAGGCAGCAAAATTTGATGCAGCAGGTACAAGATATTTTCTGGCTAGGGGTAGTGCAGAACGAAATAGCTTAGCAAACCAGCTACCAAAACCATAGCCAAACATTGTAATGCGCCCCTTTTAATTGTCTAGACCATGAACTACTTGACGTGGACTGAGGGAACGGACAAAGTAATCGATATCGGGTCGTACAAATGGAATTCTTCTACTGTTACTTTTAGGTGGTGCTGTTACCGACAATGGGTCGAAAATGACATTTAGTCACAGCTAAGCCTTTTGTTATTGCTAGAGCATCACCCAAGTCAATTCTTACCTTTAACTCAAAGAGTTAGATATATGAAGTATTGAAAGAAACATACTGACGATGCTTTATACGATAGTACTGGACATGCTCATTGGCTGTTTTTTTGTGAAGAACATACCAGAGGGGGACATGTGAATTACCAACTCTCGATGTTTCCACAAAGGATGCATATAGAAATACACAAGAGTCCGAGGCGAAACCGGGTGGATAATCATCAAAAATAACCTGATCCACCCCGCTAAAAGTGCCTGCGTTTTTCCCATTGATCATATTCTGTTTAAAGCCAAGAACATCTCTCAGATTATCATTGAGATGAATCATTTCATTTACAACAGGTTAGTTAATGTAAATCATATCGTGTTCCATTGATTAATTAAAATAGAATGTACCTTTCCTACGACATGAGATTTTTCTATTGAATGCACGACATAAATCTGTCATAGTACCATATTCCTTATATATCAATGTAACATCTGGATAGTCACTAGATTTAAATGCTTCAACCCATTCATACTCGACAAAGAGCGACCGGTCAAATGGTATAATTTTTATATCATACACACGATCCTTTCTCAGGATGTCGTAGGTATTTTTGAGAATACAGTTGACAAAAGTCACTTAATACTTTCCATCATCGAATTTAATAGCGGGGGAGGGTTTTTTCTAAAAATAACTTGTTTTATTCAAATCATTTTAGAGAGGATCGGAAACGTTGGACATAAATGTTACATAGAAATCATTGGGCATTGTCAATATCTTCAACACTAATCCAAGAATCAAAATCAGAGTTGCATCCTAGCCACCGAACAAGTAACTGTTTCTTTCCCCTGCGAGTACCAGTCCTTAATATCTTTTCAATTTGATAGATTTCACTATTATTTTTAACTTTTTGTATTTCATAGTCATAAAACCCGCCGAGAATCTCTTCATCTTTGGTATTGCGCAGACGATAAGTTATGGGTTTAGTGTCTAGGATTTTTGCCACTTCAAAAAGTTCTGTGGACCACAAGTAATTGCTCTTTTCAAAAACATTAGTTGTTCTATTAATTCGAACAGTATCACCAACATTGAATTTTTTCTTGACAATCGTTTCATTGGAATATTGCTTAAGAAGAGTATCAATTGTATCATGATCAGATTCATAAACTTCCGTTGGGGTTGAGTTGGACAATGATCGATGAGGTCGTTGATCATAAATCAACATGAATTTATCTAAATTATGAATAAAAGCAGATGTATTTTTCAATGTACAATATCTTGAAATTAAAAGTCGAATAGTTCTTATCAATCGTTCGGCCAATGCAGCTTTTATAGGACTATGACCATGATAGAGCAGTGTATTATATTTTGCTAGTACTTTTGCAACATGGGGATTAATAAATTCACTACCGTGATCTGTTTGAATTTTTTATAGGAATCCTGTTTGAGAATACTTTCAATAGCCTGAGCAACTTTAACACCTCTCTTTGACCGCAATGGAATTGCATATGCATAACGACTCTAAACACTGATTGCAAGTATAATGTACTTGTACGGTGTATGGTGACGTTTTTGAATCTCATCTAGAGTTAAGAGATCTGCTTGCATAATATTCAAGGGGGAAAAGGCTTTAGTTTTTCGATAATGATTAGCACGAAGCCTATGATTTCTATGCAGAGTGTAACTTGTTTCATTTTGTAGATAGTCTTGTGCACTTTTATTGTGAACACCAGTGACTTTGAAAAGAGTGGTGGGGGAGCTTAAACTTCCCGCTTCACCAATATTTTCATAAACACGTTTAAGAACTTCAACCATTTTGAACGTAAACATGTAGTGTAATGTCCGCTACCCTTTTGTATGCTAGTGGTTGGCGGTGGTGGTGATGACGTTGACTTGATACGTCTTCGCTTTTGTCTATATATCATTGGTGTGCTCCTCCTCAGTGTCCGTGTTTCTAGTAACTGTGCTACTATTTTCCGAGTCTGGTTTAAGATCTTCTTCTTCTGAATGTTCATATTTTAATAATATTGACGATGGTACATGTTCATTTAATTTTTTTCGAATTTACCTTTTGCTAATAAGGATTTTGGGGAAGTTTAATGTATTTAGAAAGTTGTATAGATGAGCGTTAAATGATAATAGACCTTTACGATTTGTAATCATATCGCATATTAAATCAAGTAGATTATAGCTCTTGCCCTAATTATAATCCCTTTCCTATTGCTATCCACTTGAATATGATCTTGACCACTTTCCATGAGATATGTTACGAGTCGTTTACTTTGTTCAGGATATGATTGCGGCATTAGATTTCCAATGCTCGACACAATTGAATCCAATTCTCCTTCTTTAATTGTGTTCCAGCAGCAGCGATAGCAGAAGAATCCTGAGATGATTCGTTTTTGTGATCAATACCACTGGCCTTCGCACGATAGGGCTTATGCTTGTCAATTCGGCGAAGTGCATCTTGAAGTAAAAGCAGTTTTTTATCATCCTCAATATTCTCGTTGTCAATGAATTTACTCAGATTGTTCTTAAAGTGTTCCACGGGTGAGATAACGAGTTCTATCGGAGTCAATTTATAGCGTTCAGTCATCTAGATAAAACGATTTACAAGTCCTGCCATTACCAATAGTAGAATTGTAAGAAGCCTCCGCAGTCTTGAAGAGGATGTTTACTTTTAAAACCCTTTCAATTCTTTTTACAGGCCAATGTACGTACAATGGAGCGTTGTTGCTTAACCTGTTTCTAAAGAACTTCTGGTGGATGAACATTACCCTCGGTCAAATTTAATCAAAGTTCTGATATTAGATTAACGAAATCATTGTTAATACCATGTATGAGTATGGCTTTCCTAAGTGGGGGTTTTTAGGTGCTTAGAACGGAAAATAAATGTCTATTTTCATGTAGTTTCTTCAGTGTCACGACGGGAATTAATAGGCTTTTTTACTGTTCACGGGGAGATATACTGTAATTTCATTGTCGAAAATATCTGTGACTACACGCAGACCCTCGGGTGTGTTTTGATTAAGATCCAATAGGATAAAGCCGTAGGGTTTATTAGTTGCCTGATTTTATGCTGAGAGAAGAAATTTAGGGGCGCCGGGGTATATTTGTTTTTTAAGTTATTAGCGAGCTAGAATCACGAACAACTCTGTAGATGATATAGTAGGTGCAGTTCAATGCAAGTGTTTGCATACATTTGCTGAAATGTGAAATGCTGAGAACCTCTGATGAAAGAGGTTATGTAGAACCTGAGTAACAGAAATCTGTTCATGATGAGAGCAAACAGTGAACAGTTGTAGCATTTCCTGGGACCATTGTTCAATAGATTCTGCTAAATCGTCAATAATGAGCCAAGAGTTTGGTTCAATAATGCTGAAAAAATCAATTCCCTGTATGAATTGTATCTGCACCAACCCGATATGCCAATAGCTTTTATTTTATTGTATGAATACATCCAAATACTATAGTAGTAGCTAATTTTTTCGGCTTTTCCACAAACGCAAAACTATAGTTTTAAAATGTTTTAATGGATAGTTCCATTTTTTTTAACACCTGCTATCGGATCAGAAACGACATAAATGTCTCTTTAACTGCCACATTCTCTGTTCAACGGTTAATCTACAAATGATTGTGTACTATAGGTGTCTAATGACTAGATAATTTCCCTATTAGCACTACTAGTCCATTCAAGAATAATGAGAAGAAGAACAAAATCAATAAAGAATCATATTTTTTTTTATACATAAAAGTAATAGCACTTTATAAATAATGCATTGAACATGAAAAAAGCACATTAAACAAGAGAAATACCCTTTTTTTAAATTTATTTATAATAAGAAATACAATATTTATTTTACGTCAGCACTAGAAAAAACACTTTAATAAATACACATTTTTTAAATTTATTTATATAAAATACAACTTTTATAAAAATATACACGAACTTGAAATAATATCACACTTAAATTTATTTACATTTTAAATTTGAAATGCGGTCCTCCTGGGGGGGGGGGCGGCCGCTGCGGTAGCCGAAGGCCGAAGGTGGCCACTGCGGCAGCCGGCAAGCACCGCGGGGCGGCCGGCAAGCGCCACTGGGCCCGCAGTGGTGGGCCAGGGCGGAGGGGGGCATTAAATAGTGGAATATATGTAGAAGAAATTGCTCTGCCTGGCACGCACACATTGAAAAT
The DNA here is from genome assembly GCF_049724085.1 of Artemia sp. Qi Xiang Cuo. Lineage (NCBI taxonomy): Eukaryota > Metazoa > Arthropoda > Branchiopoda > Anostraca > Artemiidae > Artemia > Artemia sp. Qi Xiang Cuo. The sequence goes on along the minus strand of NC_142797.1, from coordinate 11,435,561 downwards.
TGTTTGTGATAAAAAGAGAAAAAAGAATTTAAAACACCCACCACCACCCACCCACCTTGTACTATTAAAGAATTTAAGTTAATTTTTGTAGACCGAGTTATTTTCTGTACTCTAAACATTCAACTCAGTCTGAGATTAAATAATGACCGTGTGGTAGTACCTTCACACCATGCTCAAGTACATAGACTTTGTTCGATATGGCTGACATGGCTTTTTTCTCAACTCTAACTGTATAGTTTTGAAATTGTAAAGAGTGAATCGCCATCGCCACTAAACTACGTTCCACACAGTTTCTATACTCACTCATGTCGAAATTATTTTTTACAAAGTGTGTAGGTACCCCCTTGCAAACTTGTTTGATGTCCTTGTTGTGCGTTTCCAAACAGCATGCCTTCAGCCCAGGAAACACCACTGAATATCAGATCGCTACCCGTTTCAGATTGTAACATTAACAATTGATTTGGGGCCTGGTGTTTCACTAGCTAGGGGTAGAGGGATTCATTCCGATAGGTGTAGTCTATTCGTGAGCTAATGTGCTCGCCATTTTCCAAATTATTCAATAAATTTTTATTTTTAACTTTTAACAGGAGTGAGTCAGTGTCCCAGTAATACACTTGAACTTGTCCCTCAATCAGTCATTGTACCTTGCATTCATTATAATAAAATGACAACATGAGTTTTTTAGATGTTTCCATTATTGAAATCCCTTCTGCAATATTTTTATTTTCAACAATGTTTCTTTTCTTACTATGTAGGAGTATCATATCAGAGTCTATGATTGTGAACGATGTGAAGTTTGAATCCGCAATGATTTGAGCACAATCTTTGGGATTGGTTACAATGTCACATCGAGTTCTGTTTCGTACGCTTTCGCACATTTTACCGAAGGCTGAGTTCAAAATGAGTTTATAGATTTCTTTTTTGACCTTCGTTTTCGCTTGTGAACGTTTACTGACAAAGGTGTCAATAAACGTTTTCATATAAGGCTTTTGATCAAATTGGAGGGCTCTATGAATCTTTGTGACATTAAAACCATTGGACACCATCCATTTCAATACCAAGTTATGAGCAACGATATTGTGTTTCGGGTTGAGGTCGGCAAGTTTTTGTTTTGAAGGTACCCAGTGCATACTCCCATCCTCTACTAAAGATAAATTGTTGGGGCTCAGAGAGTCCCTACCCACCGGTCTATTTATGCACGGAAAAATAAAGTTTTTTATCGAGTCATGGATTTCCATGTGTATTTCACCGTCAATTTCAAAAAACCATCCCTGTGCCCCATTCTCCTCAACGCTAGCAATGTCGGGGAAATTCGAAGCACGTGGATTGTTAAGCCATTTATAATTGCCACAGGGCAAACAGTAGTGAGACATTGCCAACGTGTAAAGGGAATTCATATCCAAAAAAACTACATCTGACTTTTCATCGGTGTGCTGTCCGGTCAGATCAGTTTTCATGATACGGTCCCCGCGAAAAACGTACCCACCCCTCATTGATCTCTCTACAAACAGATGCTGATCCACATCGGTGATCAGACCTATTTCTTCTTTGCTGGTTTTAAGTATCAAGTGAGAACCAGATGAGGAGTGGAAAAATAATACCCTAAATCCCACCCAAATTCCCCATAGATTTTATCCGTATTTTTGCACACAATGTCCAGAAGAGTGAGTAAGTCACTGGCCAAGTATAGTTTACAATAATCCCACCCATTTTTGCATCCGCCCTTTGCCCTAACCCTCTTAGCAAATTCATAGTCGCTTGTGGTGCACTCACTCTCAGTAAGAGAATTGTAAAAAGCTTCAATGGGCGGTAATGACACCTCATCTAGCCTCGAGGCAGAGTTGTAATAATCATATGCATATATGCCCTTACACGTTAATAAATCATACATTTCATCATCGGGGAAGCGCTGTTTAAGGAGGGGGAAGCTATCAAAATTGTCACTTTTCTCTACCTGAATCAATTGACTTAAAGATTTGGGGAAGAAGCTGAAAGAGTCTAAAAAATGGATTTTATTCAAGCACGTTTTACCCTTGTCAACTGTTTTCCACATGAATTCTAGCAGCAGTAGCTTCTCCGATGATTTGGGTATGATATTATATGAAAAAGAACCATCTATCCATGCGTTATCTACAACTTTACCCTTGGCAATGCGGGTCAACGCCGGTAAAACAAACGTTAAGTCGTAATTGGAATTGTGTATAAAAACCGGTACGAAATATTGCTGACTAACGTTTAAATTGCACGACTGATGCAACCCCTCTAAAGTTACTCCCTCCGGATCTAATTTACTGCCACAAATGATCATGGTCGATCACCTTTCTCCTCCCCCCATTCCCAACACCATCATCAAATTCTCCCTTGCAAACCCAACACATTTTGCGGTTTTTAATGGACAATCTGTCATCTGGTGATAGGAGCATAGGATAGTTTGTGTAACGAAGGCGCGAAATTGCACTGTTGACTGTTTTGATTAGACTGACCAATGCCGAGCGCATGCAGTCTTCGCCGCCCAATGACTCAAGTACATCCAGCACTTGCATGGTATTATTGGAATCTCGTTGCGCATGAGCGTAAGAGAAAAGCCTTACTATGGCTTCATGTATTTTAACACGATTTGGATTTGACGAATCGTACACGTCTGTGAGTCTTGCATCACAGTCTAAAGCAATCTTATTGCTCTGTAGGAGTGTGTTTTGGGAATTTATAAAACGTAAGATCCCTGTATCTCCGCTTATCGTTTCCACAGCCTGGTATCCATGACGTTTACAGTGTCTCATGTGATACTTAAACTTTAAGTCCGTCCAAAATCGGGAAAGGCATGTCGGACAGTAATAAAGTACCCCCATGATTTTTAACCTCACATAAAACCCTACTAATATCGGTAATTGGATTAAAATGTCCAATTGAATCAGGCTCTGTGGGTGGCGTGTATAGAAGCCACACCCAATGCTCAACTGATTCAATTGACGGAGCCCTCACTGGAAATAATACACCTTCTCATCGGAACGCTCGCCCTCCTCAAATTTTGTTTCATACTGCAACACCGTGACACCAATCTCTAAATGTGCATTAGCCCCCTCGAAAATATCTATTCCTTTTAATGTCACGGGAAATTAACCATTTAAACAATTAAAATCTACTATTGGAAACTTTGAACCCTCCATCCCATTAACTGCTAATTTGTCCAACTTTTTCTTAGAAGCATATTTTTGAAGGGGTCTGTAGGTAGCAATCAAAAATGCATACTTGAAACACTGTAGCCTCGCATCGAAACAGATTCGTTGTATCCCCCTAAATCCCTCTAAATCTGAATGATATTTTAATTCACTTGCCCTCCCTCCCCCAGCCCCATTTCTGAAAATAAATCCTTTTTAAATCTTCAAATATTAACGTTTAAAATCTCAATAAATACAACCACCGACCCGCTACCCCCCCCTTGTTATAATCATCCACTTTAGTTTGAATGCTATTAACCCAATAAAAAAAACCTCATAATTTGATAAATGCGGGCGAATTGCCAATATCTCTGTGTACAAGTATTTTGAATACAGCCCGCTCGCATTTTAATTAAAAAAAATATTTTTAGTGCTATTGATGCTTTTAAGCTCTCCCTTCCACCCCACACCCCCATCTTCTGTTCAAGAAGGGATCGAATCTTGTTAACATATAAATGGGTAATGTTCACGGGATGTGTTATTATATCCCCTGACACTAAAGAGTTAAAGGGTCACCGAATTTGGCGCTGTAGACTTTTATATGGTGCATGGCAGAGTTGGAAAGAAAAAAATCTGGAAGTGGGGCTAATTGTGGTGATGTTGTATCATTACTAGTACTACTACTACTGATATCATTAACAAGAATGGTGGGGGTGGCATAGAATCATCAATAGCACCACCCCTAGTCTGTTCAATTGCATTGGTTGGACGTGGTGTGAAATCGCCCAGGTTACCTAGCATGTCTTCATGGGTTTCTGGGGAAAGCTAATCAAGCCAGCCTGTATTGTTATTTGACCGAATTTCTCTACGGGGACCTGGTTTAGATGCATTAGTACTACTACCACTATCACTTAAATACTCTCTCATAAATCTATCTTTACATTCCGGGTCCTCCACCATGTCTGTGTCACAAGTTAGATCATCTAGGCTGGCCATGTCCCCAAAACAATCATTTAGAAAACCCCTATGCTACTCCATATTACCAACAACTAGTGAAGCCTCATCCCCAAACTCCATTGGTGGTGGTAAAATGATTGGTTCAGGTCCACTAAAACTGGATGCTTCATGACTTGATGGTGATGGTGGAGCTAATTCATTAATCTATAGAAAAAAGTTTTTATTTTTCATGTGAAATATCAATTATTTTATAAAGTTAAAAGACTATTTCGATTTTTCACCCCACCCTCAAAACTACATTCCCCTCCCAGTATTATATTGAGAAAATACTGGCCCCGCCCCACCCCCCTCACCCAAAATAAAGTAGTCAAATGTAGCTTGATCAATTTTGTATTTCACCAAATTTTATGATATTATTTTAACTGTAAATATTTTAGCAGAAAAAAGTCCGATACATATTCACTAGTTGCTATGACACACACAACACAACACAACGTTTGGCTAGTAGCAACAAAAAAATATCTGTCGAGGGGTTTGCATTTGCTCAGTAAAAAGTGGTAACCTATTTTTCCAATGAACATAGTACCACTCGTGTGTTTACCGGGTACTAAATAAGTACCAAAAGTCATGTAGCAAAGTTATGGTTTTCTTCCCCACCCCACTTTTCTACAACACCCCTTTATAAAGTTAAAAGATTACCAATTTGTCACCCCACCCTCAAAACTTAATTCCCCCTCCTAGCATTATATTGAGTAAATACTCGCCATCCACTCCTCACCCATATAAAGTACCCAAAATAGAGCTTGATCAATTTTAACTTTGCTACATGGATGCTATCTCTGAGCCGAATGTAAAAGTTAAACGATAAGCAATATGTTTAAAAAGGGAATTTGCAAATCGAAATTGTGATTGCGCTATAAAGTTGTAAGCTATCTGATAAATGGTGTTTACCGTGGAAGTTATAGGTAGCTCGGTATAACCAGTTCGAGGTGCGAAGTGAATCACACTATCTCTCCTCAACTTCATGCTTCTGATTGTGTCCGTGTCAGTAGTGCCAGTCTCACCACCGAGCTTTGGGCCTCCTTCCTCTAAAATAGATTCAAAATTGAACTCTTCCGTGTCATTGGTGCCAGACTCGCCAACGAGCTTTGGTCGCTTTTGTTCAGGAAGACTTTGATCATCAATCCCCTTGAATAAAAATCATTTTCAGTTTTTTCTAGTCACATGTTTTACCAGCTAATAAAGAAGTACCATTTTTACCCCCCTCAAAACTTAATTTCCCCCCTAGCATAACCCTACATACAATAAAAGAAAAAATAACACTATTTTTATTATTTAGTCCGTTTTTTGTTATTTATTCAGAATATTACCGAGGGGCGCTGTTCACCCCCACCTAGCATAACCCTACATACGATGAAAGAAAAAATAAGACAATTTTTTATTATTTAGTCCTTTTTTTGTTATTTATTCAGAATATTAACGTGGGCGCTGTTTTCCCCCTCCTATTATAACCCTACATACGATAAAAGAAAATATAACACAATTTTTTATTATTTAGTCCGTTTTTTTTTATTTATTCAGAATATTAACGATGGGAGCTGTTCACCCCCTCCTAGCATAACCCTACATACGATAAAAGAAAAAATAACACAATTTTTTATTATTTAGTCCCAACATGTGATAAAAGAAAAAAAAATCAACCATTAGCTACGTTTGAAATTTATTCAGAATATTAATGGTGGGGATTGCACCCCTTCCCCAACTCCTCTATTTTCTCTACAATAATTTACCCTGATTATTAGCTCAGTAGGCGATGTTCCTTTCATCGAGTTTGCCTAATTAAGACTGCAGTGAAATATGATTGTAATTTCACGAGAAGTGACAAAGTACCCTTTTAGTCAAAATATCTAAACAGCTGTTATAGAGCATGCGAATTTTATCGTAGATATGTAATTATGATTGTTTACTTCGAGGGTTTGCGTCATGTAATTACAGGAGTTCGCTTTCTGTGCGAAACCCAGATGATAGATAGTGAATTGGTAACTATAGGAAAAAAAAGGATTATGTTCTTATGATAAATCAAGAATAAGGTGTATTTACTTACCGTCATAATTCTTTTGTTGTTCTCCATTACAAAAACGAAAAAAATTTAACAATAAAGGATTATCTTTTCAAGTTCTTTTTTCAACTGATCTAGAAAAACTAATTGCATCTTTGTTCGTAGTGCTAGCTACTGCTGGCACCACTCTTCTTGGTGTTTTGCCACCAGCATTATACTGGTAGGCCAAACCGTCACTGACGAGGTAATATACGGGTGCCACCACTTATTGAAGGAGAAAGCCCTGGCCGCAAATTATCATTCTATGCCCGTGTGTACCACACTGGATCTGCAAATATCAGGTTTGGTACTACCCTATTTACAGTATACCTTGTTTCAGGGTATTGTAACGCGATCGAGTGGTCAAATAGCCACTTTCTAAAGCCAAATATACCCGCCTTGGGTTACGGCTAGAAAATCTCTTAACTCTCTCCTTGGAGGTAACAAACCTCCCTGTCAATATAATAATGATGGTACCTTGTAGCTCTATTCCTACCCTGCCTGGGTTACGGAAAATAGTACACAGTTTGTAGAAAATACCTTACTTGTATTCTTCCAAAAGGGTCACATATAACAACAGAAATATCCTTCCCCACACGGGGTCAAAACGCAGACTCTTTCCCCAAACGGGGTCAAAACATAGACTAAAAAAGAATAATATTTTACACACCACTGTTCATATGGGTGGACCTGCGCTTGGCCCAGCCAATCAGCTACATCCCCTTTCAAACCCAATTCTAACTCTTAGATTTATCTTTCAATGACTCCCAACCAGGAAGTATAAAAATAACCTTGGTTCAAAGCTTACCTATTGCAAAACCACTATCGCTTAGTAACGGAATTTAACCTGTCTTTTGAAATTATACTATAAGCAAATGTAATTAAGAAAACGAAAACAGGTCATTTATCTGAAAGGAAAAGAAACAGGGGTGGAACCCCAACAATCTTAATTTATACCGAAAAAACACGAGTATAAGCCCTCCAGCTTTCAACCAGTATTTCTAGAATGAGACCATCCTTTGAATACGCAATATAAGGAATTTCGAATATTGAACCAGGAAAGAAAATAAACACGTTATGATGATGGATGAACGAACTTGGTAAAGCATGTATCGTCTAAACCAGTCTGATTGCATTATACAATCTCAACCATAGTTTTAAAACATGTTTGATCGCTTTATAGGTCGATTGGTCGCTTTTTACAATGTACCTTTCAAACTGCACTGTATATTCATGCCTCAGGCGTAGGGTTCCTTGTAGGGTTGATATAGCAATATAGGATACTACTAATATTATATTTGCTTGCGCAGAGTTCTAGAGCTGATAATCAATGCTCAAGAGAAATATTTGTATTTGGAATTCAAATTACTACTGTTTTTTTTGCAAGCCACACGAGACGAAGCTCAATTAAATGATATAAAGTAAAAGAAATTAACCCTTCTTCGAAGTGCAAATCTGTGGTCCACACTTTTCAGCAATTCGGTTTTTTGCTCTTAATCAATGTTTAGGGTTTACATTTTCTTTTGTCTTAAAACAAAATGGGACAGATAGTTACGACGTTAAAGGCAACAAAAACTCAATTTAAAATTTCCATTAAAACTTGTTGAAAACCAACGAGGTTTTGCATTGTACGTAAAGAGTTTCCTGTAACGTCTTTCTAGTCTGAACTAGACATTCTCCTTGAATTGAAAACAGACCCTCTCCTGCATGGGTGGATAAAAAATTAATACTTGGAGGTGTATCAACAGTACTTGACTTCCTTTTTTGGCGTTATTCGCCCCACATCCTTGTAAATAGTATAACTTTTGATCTTCTGGGGGGGGGAGGCTGTGTCCTTAAATCATCCCCTTGATCCGCCCCTGCTGTTCTAAAATTCGTTTCCCTCATCAAGTTAGAGTCTGTTTTAGACTTTTGAGCAGGATATTTTTCTGATGAATAGGATATTATCCACATTTTTATTTATTTTTTTTTTACAATAGCCCAGTAGATAAATCTTATAATAATTCATTATTGAACTTTTTTATTTTAATGCCCACTTAAGCATAAGAAAAAGTCATAATAAAGTCATAAGTCATAATTATGGTAATTTTTCAATCAGCGAAGACTTTGATTGGTTTTATTACTTTTTTTTCTACTTTTTTAGCCTTTTTTTTAATTCAGGGCCTCCTCACATTGTCAGCTCATATGAAAAGCGCCAAATTTTCAAGTATGGCGATCAAATAAAGCTTGACTGTCCTGTCAAAGGATATCCCACGCCTATCATAAACTGGAAAAAGGTAAGTTGTACTGTTCTTTTGGAATATTGGTTTATATTATATCAATTTCTTAATTTTTATTTTTTATCTTTGACTAATTTTTCGTAGATTTTTATTCATATTGGTGTTTAATTGACACACATTGATTGTTATTCTCTTCTGAGTTTGTGTATTTTTGCACTTCTTGTTTCTAGTGCATTATTATTGTTTCTTTTCTTTTAACAAGGAAAACACTTCCGACATTATTTTGCTCGTGATAGCTATATCGATAATCCAAATTTATTTTTATCTGATCTTAAGTGATATCTAATTATTTTGGAAGAAGAATTAAATTGGTCATTGGATATACCAGGCAAGTAGAGGAAGGGGGCAAAATAGGAATCCATTTTGTTTAAAAAAAATTTTTAATGTAATTTTTCAGGATTTTCAGGATGTCTTCTTTTAATGTTCCTGCTTTTGATTTTCTATGTCCGTTTTAATCCATTTGACTCTTTCAACTGTATATTCCCCTCTTTTCTATATTTGCTTGTCTGACATATTTGCTTATCCGTCGTCTTTGTGTTTTGCTATTGGCTGACGAGATCCTCATTCTTTTCTCACGTATTTTATTTTTTAATTTATTATATCCTTTCTTTTCTTTGTTTTGATACGTCATGCATAGCCAGTGTGGTCATAGAATGTATTTATAAAAAAATTTCGAAAAGTAAAATGACTGAAAGGCACAAATGAATGTAGATTGACAGTTTAATACTTAGTGATATCCCAAGATTTTGCTGATTCGCCCTTTTGGCAGCCTGCATACAAATAGTTCCTGTTGATTTAGTATTACATCCCTATTTGACTTTCCCTGAGAGTTTCAACTTCATTTTCTACTCTGTTCCTGTGACATTGCATCAATGCCGGTTTGATAACCTGGATACACCTAACTTTTTTTTATTTAGTCCCATAGTAGTATTAATAGTAGTTGTAGCACTAGCAGTAGTAGTACTAGGAGTAGAAGTAGTAGCAGGTGCCCTGAAAGTTTGAACCCGGTACCCTCAGTTGTTCCTTAGATTTTGCTGACACCTTCTTTTTACAACTTTAATGCTCATCGTGCCTTTTGTTTAAGTTTTACTTCCGTTGCAGCTTTCCCTGAAACCTTGAATTTAATACCCTATTCTGTTCCTGATATATTGGGTATTGCATTTTGACAACCTGTAGGCCTATGCATTTGGACTCTTTTCACCTAATTCAATAATAATAATAATAGTAGTACTAAGAGTAGTATATAGTAGTAGTAGTGGCAGCAGTAGTCATAGTAGCCCTGAGAATTTCAGTTTAAAACCCTCAGCCGATCCTGAGATATTATTGATACGCCTTTTTGCCATCTTTCATGCACAAAGTGCCGGTTGATTTAGTTTTATTATAACCGTAGGCTTTCCCTGAAAGTTTCAACTTTATGCCTTGCCTCTTCCTGAGATATTACAGCTTTGCTTTTTTGACAACCTGGATGCACTTAAACTTTTTTGATTTGACTGAATGGTATCAGCAGAAGTAGTAGTAGTAGTTTTGGAAAACAGTCATTGAATGACATTATATTTACTTTATATTTGGAATTTTTTTTTTTTTTCGTTAAGAAAATTTCCAGATATCTCGCTATTCTTTTTTAATTTTTTAGTGGTCATATAAGAAAGAATTGTTTTCTGACTTCAAACGGTCCAAATACTAAACCCCCCCCCTCTTTAGGGGGGGGGGTAAATATATAGCCCAAAATATATATTTCCCCTTTATTCTGTCACTTGCCTTTGTCTTTATTCGTGTTAAGCTGAAAAAAAAACTAACGAAGAAACCGGTTAGTTCTCGAGTTTTACACAGCGTAAGCTTGAGTGAGTGGCACATAATACACAAGTACCAAAATTCCTTCCCCCTGCGTAAATAAAAAAAAAAAAACTCAAATAAAATTCTTAAATTTGGAAAGCCTTATTTTCAAAGGGGGGGGGGTGTTTTCCGCGGGGGGATTGTCCACATGTGGGATATTTTGCGGGGGGTAATCGTCAGGGAGGGTAAGCAACTAGAACCGCGATGAGCAGCTTGCATAACTTACAGCCCTTGCCTTAAGTGCTGTGGGGGTCGTATCATCAGACGTATAGTTGTATCTCAGAATTTTGATCTGATGTCTTTCGGGATAGGAAAGCAAAAGGAAATAAAGGAAATGGTTTTTTTTTACCATCGAATCACTGTGAATCTTAAAAAGGGCACTAGAACTTTCGATTTCAAATCAAATGAGACACCTCCGAAGTTTCTACGACAGCTCCTTCCATGCAAAGTGGCCTAGTGAAGAAAATAGTAATAAATTATGCATTGAAATCATGGATGTTTACTTAGGCAGCGCTATTACGCTTCCTTATATAAGTCTCTGATCTTTTTTTGCTATTCTTTAATTTCTAATGAATTCATTTGACTTTTTAAGCTAAGAGGCTAGAATAAGATAACTGTTTCCGTGATTGATAGCCCTAGACGTGGATAGCTAAAAGTTGTTAGATTTTTAAAAAGATGGGCAGTCTAGGCTTGATATCCCCCGAAACGTGAAAAAGCATATAAAGTATACAAATTTTTGCTATTTAACAGTTCAAATACCTAAAAATGAAGCCTTCTATAGTATAATTCCTCTTAAAATGGTCCCCCTCCCATCAAGACCCTGGTTTGAATAGTTCTGCAACATTAGAGTTGAGGTTAAAATAGGGTTTAATTTCATGTGGTTGATAACCGTGCTTATACTTTTTTTTACCCTTCCTGGAACGCGAGAAATTACAAAAAAAAAAATACACAGTCTTTGTTGTTTAATAGTTTAAATATATTAAAAATAGTTGAAATATCTTTAATCAGAGGCCATATGGCTCAAATGTTTTATTATTTTTTTCCAGAGGCACTTCATATGGAAGGGGTGGTCACATAAACTACGGGGGGGGGGGGGTCATTCAATTTACATGGAGAGTTCTAGTGCTCTTTTTAAGAGTCAAAAGTGATTGAAGGGCAAATAGCCCCCATAAGCTCTTTTTTCCCCAAATACATACGATAAAAATTTTTAGAAAGCCATTTTGTTAAAAATAGTTAAAAAGTCAGATAGCAAAAACTCAGGGGTCGACACAATTCCCCAGGGCCCAGGGGCAGGCGTTGTAAGTTATGCCCTGGGGGAATATATGGTCTCTATGAAAGGGGTGCTCGTATAAACTTTAGATAGAGCTCATTTGATTGGGAATTGGAAGTTCTAGTTCAGTTTTTAAGAGTCAAAAGAGATGAGAGGGCAACTATCCCCTCACGCCCCTTTCCCTCAAAATGCATTCAATAGAAAATTCAGATAAAAAAAAACTTCGGTATATAAACTACCCCCTAGAGCCTGGGGGCAGGCGCTGCAAGTTATGCCCCAGAGGCATATATGGTTCTTATGGAAAGGATGCTCGTATAAACTTCAGAGAGGGCTCATTTGAATGGAAATTGAAAATTCTCTTCAATTTGTAAGAATCAAAAGAGATCAGAGGGCAACTAATTCTCCCCCACGCCCTTTTTTCCCAAACCAATCCGATACAAATTTTGAGATAGCCATTTTTTAAATAGTTCAAAGGTCAGATAAAAAGAACTCCGGTGTCGACACAACCCCCGAGGGCCCGGGGACAGGCGTTGTTAGTTATTTCCTGTTATTTCCTGGGGCCATAAATGGTTCTTATGAAAAGGATCCTCGTATAAACTTCAGAGAGGGTTTATTTGATTGAAAATGGAAAGGTCTAGTTCACTTTTAAAGAGTCAAAAGTGATCGAAGGGCATTTAGCCCCCTCCCCTCCACCACGCCCTTTTTTCCCCAAACCCATCCGATAAAAATTTGAGATAGCCATTTTATCAAAAATAGTTCAAACAACAGATAATTAAAACTCCGAGGTTGACACAAAACCATTTTTTTACTTTGATATTATTACTTTGATACTAGTCTTGATACTTTGATGAAAATTTGATTAAAAAAAAAGAAAAACCGTTTGATTTTGAGATAAGGAATTTTCACAAACTTAAAACTTTTTGCAATCAAAAACAAACAAAAATTAATTAAAAAAAACTTTCCAAAAAAGAAGTTTTTTCAAGAAAAGTTAAGGCCATTTTAGACTTAAGATCAGCAGAGATACCTGTTAAAACTCAAACTCAAAATGACCAGAAATTACTATTAAGGAATAAATGAAACCCAAAACGAACAGAAACTAAATAAACAATCATAGCGAAAAAACATTAACAAGTAATAATATAAATGAATAAATAAATCTTAAAGTGAGTAATGCTTATATTGAATATGCAAATCAAGTAAAAAAAAATATTTTGCTATTGAAGCATAAATGAAACCCAAAACGAACAGAAATCAAATAAACAATCAATGCAATCAAACATACAATTGATACTAATGTAAATGAATAAATAAATCTTAAAACTGGTGAAAGTTCAATTGAATATGCAAATAAAGCATGAAACGAACAAAAATCACTACAAACAAGAGTTTGGGTATCGCCTCCTTCTCTCACTATGAAAGTCAAAAACCTACTGCGTCATTGGCCATTCACTGAAAACCATATGTGTCTTGGACAGTCTTGGATAGTATAAACAAAATCAAATTGAATATTTTGTATATAATGATATTAATTGTTGAAAGATTTATCAGTTCAAGATTTTATTTCACCGTATTTTTGTTCTTATTTTCAATGCTGTAATAACTGGAAAAGAACACATTTGTAATATAATTCGTTTTCAGTGAAGCGCCAATGACGCAGTAGGCTTTAGGTTTTTACAGTTAAGGAAGGGGGCAGTATCCAAAATATTATTTGTATTGAAGCTATATTTGTCTTTAGCAGTCTTGGAAAGATCTAATAAAATTAAACCATATATTTGATGCGTAATGATATTAATTGCTGAAAGCTCATCACTTCAAAATTTTACTAAAACTTTACTGTAATGTTCATTTTCAATATTAAGTAAAAAAGAAAATATTTGTAAAACAATTCGTTATTAGCAAAGCACCAATGACACAGTAGGTCTTAGACTTTTACAGTGAGAGAAGGAGGCGATACCCAAAATCTTGTTTGTAGTGATTTTTGTTCGTTACAAGCTTGATTTGCATATTCAATTTAAGATTCACTTGTTTTAAGATTTATTTATTCATTTACGTTACTATCTATTGCATGTTTTGCTTTGATTGTTTATTTAATTTCTGTTCGTTTTGGGTTTCGTTTATACTTTAATAGCAAAATATTTTTTTTCGTTTTGAGCTTGATTTGCCTATTCAATTTAAGCATTACTCGCTTTAAGATTTATTTATTCATTTATGTAATTACTTTTGGTATTTTTTGCTATGATTGTTTATTTAATTTCTTTTCGTTTTGGGTTTCATTTAATCTTTAATAGTAATTTCTAGTCGTTTTGAGTTTGAATTTTAGGAGATATTTGTATCTGCTGATCTTAAGTATAAAATGGTCTTCATTTTTCTTTGAAAAACTTTTTTTCGGGTTAAGAATGTCGGTTTTCATTGGAAGCTTCATCGAAAAAAGCTTAATTCCAAGGCCTTATCCAAGGGGAGAGGGGGGGGGGTTTACCCGGTTTGGACCCCCCCCCCCGAAATGTTTGTTTTGACTCGTAAAACGTAACAAAAATGGACATAAACAAATTTTGTATACGTTTTTTGAGGTTTTTTGTGTAACCCCCCTAAAAAAATTTAGTAACCCCCCTCCAACCCCCCACCCCCCCCGAACAAAAATCCCGGATGTGCTTCTGCTTAATTCCCTCATCCTCTCAAAATTCGGAAGTTTCGTACTAGTTTGAAAAGTTTGTTGCATTGTCACAACATTCTGTATTTTTTTATGATTCGAATTTGGCAATATAAAGCCATTTCATGATAAATGTTACCTCCAGAGAATAAAATGACACTAGTAAAAAGTAAAATGATCTATTATGTTATAAGTACTAATTGTTTTGAAGGTTTCACATTTTAGTTTGTTTGTATTTTCCTTCTTCTCTGGTTATTCCTTTTGTTAAATCAATCAACCTTCTGTTTATTTTTCTTTCAAGGCTCTAAGTCTCTTAGCCTCTAGTCTTTAAGTCTCTTTGTTTACTTCTTTCTTAGTTTCTAGTGATTCGACTGATATTCTAAGCTTTGGAGGTTGAAACAAGGTGATATTTTGTGTGGTTGAAAACTCTGGTTGTTGACAATTACATCTTTCAGGCGTTTCATAACCAGGGGGGTTGACATCTCCCCGTAATGTGAGAAATCGCATAATATGCCCACTCCGTTGTTTTTTAGTTGGAAATTATAAAAATGACGATTCCAGTATAAATGGCTTCCCGCTCCATAAAAATTCAAAAATTTGGTCTTGGCTAGATTAGTTGAGGAACCATATCCCGACATTTGTCTTTTTTATGATTATAATTTTAGCAATATAAAATCTTGTCATGACAAAAAATTTAATTAAAAAATGAAATGATATTAATAAGAAAAAGTATTGGGTTTTAAGTTATCTTTGTTTGGCACGTTATTATTAGTTTCTCTCCTTCTTCTCGGGCTAATCCTTCTGTGAAAGCAATCAACTTTTTAATTTTTTATAAGTCTCGGGCTGTTTTTTTTTGCTACTGTTTGGTTTCTGATGAGTTTATTGTTTTTTCTTAGCTTAGGAGGTTAAAACGAGGTGACAGTTTGTTTGATTGATAACCCTTGTTGTTGACAATTTACCGTTTTTTGTTGAGTAAACCAATTAGTTTTCAGGGAAACTGAAAGACTTTAGGTGGCATGCAAAAAAAGAGCAAGAATTTCTTGTTTTAAATTAAGATGTTATGTTGAAAATAGGTAGGATATAAAGAAACAACAAAGCTTACAGCTCTGTGTCAAATCAAATTTTTGCTGTGAAGAAAATAAGGAAGAAAGAACAAGGAGTTCTTTCATTGTATTTGTCAACAATTTATAAAAAGGGTTAGTTTAAGGTTAAATTTTTTTTAAACAGTTTTGTAATATATTCAAATATAGAATGATGTAACTACAGAAAGCCAAAGATTAAAGACAATTAAACGTTAATACTATCAGGGACATAGACAGTGAGTCCTGGAGCCCAGGCTCCGGAACTTTTAAATTTTCCAAAATTTTTGGTTATCTTTATTGTTCAGATTATCGAATAAAATTTGTGTTTTTATTGTTGACGTTCTCCCCGAAAAGACTCGTCCTTACGCGCCTGAATAGTTTATCCATGTTTCCAACTTTCTTGTTAATAACTATTTTCTCGTTTTCACTGAATATGTATAGCAAATAAAGTAAAAGATATTAAAAGTTTAACACCAGAGTCATGGAGTAGCGCCAGAAGTCAAACACATTTATTCAGGGTTTAATAATTTAATGTAGGGAGATAAATCATATACCTCATAGGTAGGGGGGATAAAAAAAAACTTTAGATTAATTGAAATATTTAGAAAGTAAGGTATTGCGCTAAAATCCAGGACAAATGCGAGAAGTGAAAATGCTAACATCAAATTAAAACCTGATAGTCTGCAATGGATAAGTGATTGAATGAACATGGATGCTAAAATTACCACTTGGGATTTGCCAAGGACGATTCTGAAGGAAATTTCTGCCTTCTAGGCGCAGTTTTTGAAATTATTCTCTTTGAACTATTATATTTTTGTCCTATTTTGTTTTATATCTTTAGAAACCTCACTTCGCGCGTTATTCAGCGTGTTCCGTATTTAATATATGTTATGCTTTACCCCCACCCACACCCCTAATGTGCAAATATATAGCCCAAATTTGTTCATAAACTATTATTTTTTCATCTTATTTTGTTTATTTCATTAGCATTAACCAAACTTCACTTCTCGCATGTGTTCCGGATTTTTAGAACAGTAGCGAAAGAAATCAGTAGAATTAAAAATTTGGGTGGGATACCCTCCAAATATGGACTCCCCTTTAGTATTTAACATAGTTCAGTATCCTTACTTCCACATCGGAGTATGCCTATCCTAAATTAAAACAAAATAAACGTATATCTTACAAATGGTGTTTGATTTTTAGGAAGACTGATTTATAAGAAATGTATATCAAACATAACTGGCCTGAACCCCTCCCCCTCCTTCTCCTCTGTGTGTGTTCCTGCTCATTGGTACTGTCATCTTGAATTTCGAGAACCACGATCTGCACACATCTACAACTAATAGAAATAGAGCTATAAAAGAAAAAAAAAACGTATTTTTCCCTGAGACAGTTTTAGTAGTAGGATGTTAATGTCCTTTGGGAAGTCTGATAATTGGCATTTGATAACTTTATGCCTCATAGTAGGGACAGAGATTAACTATCCGTATCATCGTAATTATTTTCTAGGATGGGGAGTCAATTACGATTGGATGGGACCGTTATCGTACCTCTAATCAAATTCTAAGGATCAAAGAAGCTTCTCAAGAGGATTCGGGACTGTTTGAATGCATTGGAGTTAACGGATTTGGTAGTGAGACTGTAAACTTCAATGTTATAGTCCTAGGTAAGTTTAAACATGCATAACCTTATTGTTCCGAAGGGTGCATGCCAATGAATAAATTCACTGAATGAACTCAATAGTGCTATTATTAGAAAAAAAGGAAAAAAAAACAGCAAGAAAAATGAATGAACTCAATAGCTCTAATATTAGAAAAAAAGAAACAAAAGAAACCAGAAAAAAGAAAACAAAAGAAAAAACTATGTATCCTATCTTATTATACGAACGGTAACTGTATTTATGTAGGGTACATTTATTTTCTTATCTGTAATTTTTTTTTCTCGAAAACGGCCTTATAGTTTTTTTTCCTGAAAAATTGGGATTGTTCTACTTGGAATGATTATAATAAGTTTCTAGTGAAGATGAGTGTTCTGGGTAATTTGAAAAGTACATTCTAGTTTAATTTGATTGTCAAACAGTTCGTGGTAACGAACTGTAAGTAAGGAGCGACCCGGCTCAATAGTAACTGAAACTTTAAAAGACGGAATTTTGATACCAATAGATATATCAACATAATTAAATTTTTATGCTGATTTCAAATATATAAGTTTTATAAAGTTTAGTCTTACCCATCAAAAGTTAGGAGCCTGAAAAAAATTCCGTTATTTTTGAAAAAAAGGGAAACACACCCTAAAAGTTAAAGAATCTTAATGAAAATCAAACCATCAGATTCAATCTATGATAAAACCCTATTGTAGAAGTTTCATGCTTCTTTCTGCAAAAATGTGGAATTTTGTATTTTTTGCCAGAAGAAAGATCACGGATTCGTTTATTTGTTGTTTTTTTTCCAGGGGTGATCGTATCGATCCAGTGGTCCTACAATATCGTGAGAGGGCTCATTCTAACGTAAATTAAAAGTTCATGCCCTTTTTAAGTGACAAAAAAATTGGAGGGCAACTAGGCCCCCTGCCACGTTCATTTTTTTTTCCCGAAGTCACCCGATCAAAATTTTAAGATAGACATTTGTTCAGCATAGCCAAAAATTTAATAAATATGTCTTTGAGGATGACTTAATCCCCCACAGTTCCCGGGGGAAGGGCTGTAAGTTATGAACTTTGCCCATTGTTTACAATTAGTATTGGTTATTGGGAAGTATACACACGTTTTCAGGAGAGATTTTTTCTGGTGTGGAGGGGGGTTACGTGGAGGATTTTTCCATGGAGTATGCTTTCATGGGGGAAAGGACATTTCTGTGAAGGGGGTGCCGGATTTCCCAGCATTATTTAAAAAACGATCAGAAATTAAGTAAGAAAAAACAAGTTTTTTCAACTGAAGGTAAGTAGCAACATTAAGATTTAAAACGAACAGAAATTATTACGTATGTTAGGCGGTTTGCTCCCTAGTAAATACCTCGCTCTTTACGCTAAAGTTTTTTTTTATAGTACATTCAAAAGAGCTATCTGTTTACGGCCTTTGTGACTCAGGGGTTTGTGATTCGAACAAAATTTGAACTTTAGCGTAAAGAGCGAGGTATTGACTAGGGGGCGAACCCTCTCATATACGTAATAATATATTTTTATTAAAAAAGCGATAAACAAAACAAGCGATATGGCTCAATTGTAATCGAAACTTTAAAAAACGGAATTTTGATGTCCATAAATATATCAAAAGAATGGCCTTATAATGCTGATTCTAAATATATATAAATTCATTTGTATTTAAAAATACAAATGAATGTGCATTGTCAGTTTAATATACATTTACTGATATCTAATAATCAAAATTTTAATATTATTTGATTTATTAAAGTTATAAAAGTAAAAAACACTTATATTTTTTTCAGTAAAGTGCAAATTTTGTTCTGGCCTTGGGAAGGCATAGGGGTTTTGCGTCCAACTTATGTTAATTTGTAATCGTTTTGATTTTGACTCGATTACTTATTGTAATTTCTGTTCGTTGAGGGTTTCGTTGATGTATCGATGCTGATGTATGGTAGTTTCACGCTTGGTAGATTATTTGATTTTATTTTTGCTCATTTTTTGTTCAATGGAGTTCTTTACTTTTCTTTGAAAAGCTTATTTTGTGGAAAAAGTTTTTAAAATTAATACTTACAAATAGCCCGAGTTGAAACAGTTAAGCTGCAATCCACACATAATCTAAACTTTAGAAAAAAGAAATTAAAGACTATACTTTAAAATATTATCGGAGAATTTCAACAATAGCAGCAAACACAAGTAAAAACCGGGGGGAGTGATAAAAATATCCCATGAGGAGCCTAATCATTAAAACAGACCGTTAGTATACTATAATTTAATCAAATGTCATAGATAAGCTGCCCCCTCTCTGGTGCCTGAAAAAGAAAAGTTTTGTACCCATGTAAGGGGTTTTGTGCCCCTGAAAAGTTTTGTACCCATGCCGTTCTTTGGAGGATACACAATACTATCTATAAAAAAAAATAATAAGTTTTTTCAACTGAAGTAAGGAGCAACGTTAAAACTTAAAACGAACAGAAATTGTTACGTATATGAGGGGAGTTGTCCCCTTCTCAATACCCTGCTCTTATGAGAAGACTAATTAAAGAAAAATTCCGCACAACAAGTTTTTTTTTTTAAAGTAAGGAGCTCCATTAAGCCAAGAAAGAGCAGAAATAGAGTCAAATAATCTTCCAAGCATAAAACTACCACAAATCACTATCAATGAAAAAATGAAACCCAAGACGAACAGAAATTACAATAAATAGCCGAGTCAAACTCAAAACAAGCAAAGATTAACATGAGTAGGGCTGATAGCCCCTAAGCCTTCTCGAGGTCAGAACACAATATGCGCTTTACTGAAAAAAAAAAAACACAACAAAAAAACAAATGACCGTGGATTGTCAGTTTAATTGACTTACACTGATATTTATTCCTCAAAGTCTTGATAATTTTTCATTTATGAAAGTAAGAAAAGTGAAAACATTTAAAATGTATTTTGTTTTCAGTAAAGCGCAAATTATGTTCTGGTCTTGAGAAGGCATGGGGTTATTAGCCCTACTCATGTTAATTTTTGCTTGTTTCGACTTTGACTCGGGTGTTTATTGTAATTTCTGTTCTTATTCAGTTTTATTCATTTATTGATAGTTATTTATGGTAGTTTTACGCTTGCGGTAGTTTATTAGTACTTTTGAAAAAAGCTTCTTCCAATGCTTGTTCCATTTAAACGACCCTTGTGTTTCAGGAGTCGTTCTTAAGGAATTGGGACAAAATTCAAACTTTAGCGTAAAGAGCGAGGTGTTGAGGAGGGGGCAGTCCTCCTCATATACGTAATAGTTTCTGTTCGTTTTAAGTTTTAATGTTGCTGCTTACTTTCAGTTTAAAAGACTTGTTTATTTATTTAATTTCTGATCGTTTTTCAAATAATCCTAGGAAATCCAGCCCCACCTCCCCGTAGAAATACCCTTGCCGTGGATATATCCTCTAGAGAATTTGATCCAAGTGAAGATTTACCCAGGACAATTACCCTTAACAACTCAACGCGTAAAATTGAGACGGAAAAGAGAAAGCGAGAAAGACAAAAATTTTTTATTGGAATTCTGGCAAATTCCCCCAGTGTATAATTTCCTCTGATAAGATCACCATCTGGAAACTTCCCTGCTCATAAAAAATTCTCCCGTGAAAAACCCCCAGCAGAAAATTTGTCTTCCTACCCTAAAATGTGTGAATGCTTCCTAATAAAAAATACTATGCGTAAACAATGAACAATTTTTATCATTTACATCCTTTCCCCATGGGCTGTTGGGGGGAGTCATGTTATGTCCAATGGCGAAGCTATTAGGCATTTCTACTTTGATGAACAAAATGGCTATCTCAATATTTTAATCGGACAATTTTGGGGGGAAAAGGAGAGGGGGAGGGGGCCTAGTTGCCCTACAATCGTTTTAATCACTTAAAAATGGCACTAGAACTTTTAATTTCCGTTCGAATGAGCCCTCTCACGATATTCTAGGACCATTGGGTAGATACGATCAGCCCTGAAAAAAAACAAAAAAATAAACACTCATCCGTGATCTTTTTTCAGGCAAAAAATACAAAATTCCACATTTTTGCAGATAAAAGCTTGAAACCCCTACATTAAGATTCTCTGATTCGCTGAATCTAACGGTGTGATTTTCTTTAAGATTCTATTTATTTTAAGGAGTGTTTTCCACTTTTTTCGAAAATAGGACAAATTTTCTCAGGCTCGTAACCTTTAATGGGTATAGTTAGACTTAATGAAACTTACACATTTCAAATCAGCATAAAAATCTGATTCTTTTGATATATCTGTTGGTTTCAAAGTTCCGTTTTTTAGAGTTTCGGTTACTATTAAGCCGGGTCACTTAATAGTAATAGTTTGTTACCACGAACTGTTTGAAAAAATCTGTACGAAATTAAGCTACTTTTTGGCACACGTGAGCGAATATTCAGTTCAATTACAATATCCTTAATAAAGTACTGAATTATCTATTAAAATGCGTTTGTACAAAAATATGCAAAACATGTGTCAACATATTAAATGCCGAGATGAAAACTGGCCATGTTTCAGAAATTTTTATTTTCAATGTATGCGCCAGCTAATTAGAAAGAGTAAAATTATGATCCAACGTAAAATTTTAAACTAGACAAGATTTTAGCGCGTATTATATCATTGTATGATTTTTTTTACGAATGCAAATAAAGATTTATTTCCTTGTTTCGTGAGATTTGTGGTACATTATTCCATTTAGAGATACCCTTGATGAATAAATGAATATCGTTTGAATAAAAGTAAAGAATGGAAACTTGAATGAAAGTAGTGAGTTTTCCCGGTGTTATTACTGATTTTTCGCTTGTTCTCTCCGCATTTTAATAGTTCATTCAGAAGAGTAGAAGAAATTCGGGAAAAATGTATTATGTTTTGTCTAGTTGCTGTTTGTGGGGATGTCAGACAAAAGATGTTCTTTTTCTGTGTATGTTTTGGGGATTTCAAGCTTGCAGTTATGCATAGGATTTTGAATAAAGTCACGCGTTATGTCAATACATATATAATGCCAACACATGCATAATGTCAAACATTACGTCAATGCACGTAATGTCAATACATGCATAAAGTCAATTTTACAACAATATCTGTTAAGGGGATTTTATACCTTAAACGATAATCCTATCACGTGTTTTATATTTTTTTTTTTTTTTTTAGTTCTTGACAAAATTATTTAGAATTGATGGAGGGATCTTGTCATAACTTGTTAAGCTTGGATAAGAGACCCGAATTAAGCCTATAGAGGCAATTGTTGTAAAAAAAATAACACTGTACTTTTCGAGCTTAAAAAATATTGCTTTTAGCAGCATCTTTTGATGGTACAGAAAGATGGCTGTCGATCTGGGAGCTGCCGTGAGACATGTTGCCTAAGCAGTGAGTAACCAAGCCAAGGGACAAGAAAAACGAATGAAAAGGTAGGCATTTTCTAAGCTAGAAACTGGAAATAAGACGAAAAGGTGGGAGATGCTTTGCATATCTTATGTGTATAAAGTATGTACTATCTTCAACTACTGTAGATGAAATTCACGATGTGTGCCAGAATTGGGATCAGTAGTAAGATACATTTCCTTGTGTTGTAAAAATACAACATCGGACGATCATGGCTCAAAATTGTGAAACGAACAACAAAATAAGAAAAATAAAAAAGGATAAAGAAAACAGTATAATTTTGCATCGGCTATTATTTAGGTGGGGTCCCTCCTACATAATAGCTCACGCCCCCCCCCCCCCCGGGACGGTGGATCATTGAGTAAGCAGGGTGTGTCATATGCCTAATTTTCGTTTTCTTTCTAGATGGTGGAATCATACGACAGACTACGAAAACGAGCTCAAAATCCTCAAATTGACGCAGAAGAGGCAGCCAAGTATAGAGATGTTCCATTCCAGAAGATATGTTGTCGGACTTTTCGGATGATGATGATGACGATAATCCAGACTTCATGTCTCCAGAAGATTTTATTAATGAACCTGATGCGGACTTTTTGTCTCTACTCGACAATCGCTACTTTTTTTTTAGAAAAGGATGAGGTGGAGAACAGCAATGAACCCATTGACGATGACTGGGGGGAAACTACCCTCTAGTGAGCTCCAGCAACTGGTAGTACCAAGTACTGAAAAATCAAAGGAGAAATAGAAAGTCTAAGAATAATTCGGCTGGAGAAAAGTAGAGATATAAAAAGGTGATCTGTCTTGGAAAGGAAGGCCTCGCCAAGTTCCAAGCATCTTGGAGACTCCACTGAAATACTTCCAAAAATTCTTTGACAATGTAATTCTTAAGTTGATAGTTGAACAAAGTAACGTCTTTGCTCTTCAAGCTGAGGGATGCAACCTCTGCCTCACTGACGAAGAGCTAAAAGTTTTCGTGAACATTATTCTGTTATTGGGGCTGATAAAAGTTCCCTATTATCGAATGCATTGAGAAACAGCTACCAGATACCCTGCCATTGCCAACAAGATGGGCCAACAAAGGTTTGACAAGATCAAACGTTTTCTTCATTTCAACGACAACAAAAAAGCTATTAAATCTGGAGAACAAGGATTTGACAAGCTCTACACGATTTGACTCGTCCTGGGTCATATCCCTTCCAAGTTATGCGAAGTCAGCCCCAAAGAACACCATTCAATTGACGAGCAAATGATTTCTTTCAAGGGGCGAAACAACTTGAGACAATATCTACCAAAAAAGCCGACTAAGTGGGGAATAAAAGTGTTCACAAGAGCTGGTGTGTCAGGTTTTGTTCATGGTTTTGAAGTTTATAAAGGTAAGGGCACTCTTGCTGAGGATGATATAGAGCCAGACCTTGGAGTTGGAGACAACATAGTTTTACGTCTTGTGAATACCTTACCAGTGAAAATGAACTATAAAACTAACTTTGAAAACTGATTTTCGAGATTGAAACTAATGAGTACTCAAAATTAAAGGATCCCATGTATCGGTACGATGAACAAAGTGCGGCAGAAGGGCTGCCCGCTCCTCATAGATGGTGAACTGAAAAAACAAGAGAGAGGAACCTCCGCTTACAGGAATGAAATTCATTCTGGTGTAGTTGTAGTGAAACGGTTAGATAACAACACGGTCTGTTTGGCTTCGACGTATAGATGAATAACGCCACAGGAAACGTGTAGACGCTAGAAAGTTAAGGATAAATCCAGAGTTGAAGTTTCAAGGCCAGCCAGTGTTTATGAGTACAACCGTCATATTGGTGGCGTAGATTTAGCAAACATTCTAGTGGAGATGGGCCGAACTCATCTTCGGAAACAAAAATGGTATATGAGAATCTTCTGGTGCCTTATTGACACAACAGTCTGCAAAAGTTGACTTTTTTTCAAGTCAGACGTCAAAGCGCTCACTTCAAGGACAGACGAACCGATGATCTTGAGAGACTTCAGTTATGAAGTTGCAGCAGGGTTGTATGCCTCAGCCCCTGTGATACCCCAATGTAGATGTGGTAGGCAATCTGCAGATGTCGAAGAAAGCCCTAGCCCCATTTGAAGTCGCAATCGAATCCGACCAACAACATCTGCTCAGGCCGATGGACTTGATCAATGGCCAAAAAAGACTGAAAAGTAGAGCCGCTGCAAACAGTGCAATCAGGATCTACCACTATTGAGTGCTAAAAACGTGAACTTCCACTCTGCGTTACTGCCAAAAAAAATTGTTTTAAAGCCTTCCACAGCAAGTGAAAATGCTTTATTTTTATAATAGCAGAAGACTAAACGTCGACACCTACTTTCCCAGAAATCTTAGAAAAACCAATTAACTTCTTCCATTTTGTGCCCGAGATCTTCAGTTTTAATGAAACTTATATTATTAGAAAGTGTGACTTGTTTTTCGATTAAAAGGAATATCATTTTTTTTCTTTAAAGTTCAGGAAAGGGCAGTCCCTAGAATGGTTCTATCATACCTGCTAGGAAAACACTAAAAATCAGATAAAAGGAAATACTATTTGAGTAGTTTGGCGGCTTTGGGAGTTTTTTGTGGTGCTATCTGCTTTGAATTAAAAACGCTCCGGTCACAGAGGACATAAAATTTCACATCTATTCAATCAAGTTTCATTGTCCAACCCCAGACTCTCAATAGCTCTCGGTGGTGGCTAGTCCTCAGGGTGAAATTCCTAATGGACCCTTTTCCTTGAGATGTTCAGCCGAACCTGAGGCTCGCAAAATGTTTTGAGTCATCAAATCCCCTTAAAAAACCTCTATTTCTCGGAACACTAACAACCCACTTTATGTATTCTCACCGCTAGTGTAGCCAAGGTTGGGATAAATGATGGCCCGGTCTACACAGCAACTTTTTTTGTTGACACGGAGTGGTGCCACAGAATGGCAAGGAGGAATACATGAAAGATCACAATGTAACAATTTAAGCTCTTTTAGATTGATCTGCATAAATATTTGTTAAAATATCAAAACTGTATCTAGGTTTTATTTCACTCCTAAAATATTATTTTCATTTTTAATTAAAATTAATTAATTGCAACAGCTATAATATACCTTTATGTGGGCTTATCTGATCAAAATTTAACTTTAACGTAGGTTCTTATAAAGTTTTCCAAAAGAGTAAGAAAAGTAAAGAGCAATAATAAAATCTAAAACAAACATAATTAAACCAAATAATAAGCCGAACCTAAAGCGAACAGGAATCGCCACAAATAGAAATGGGAGAACTCCGGTTAATTTCGATGGCTAAGAAGGGCACTAGAACTAGCCCCCTCCTAAATTTTTATGAATGCCCCTTCTACATGTAGTAGCCGAAAAAAATAAAATTGTGGGAAGAACTTTGCTCTTTACTAAGTAAACGCTAGTGCGTTGATTTTGGTTTATAAATGGACCACAAGACGTTAAATCTTAGACTGTCAAATTATATTTAGATCATTTCTATGGTAATTAATTAAACACCTTTGATAGGATTGATTTAGATAGGTTTTAGAAGGTGAGAAATAGAAATCCACCCTGAACACTATCATTCCTAACTGCAAATAAATTTAAGAAAATGTTTTTTTGAAGAAAATAAAAAACAAAATTAATCCTGAAAACTAAAAATTATAGTCCGTAAATAAAGGAGCTGTTCCCTCTTCAACCTACCGTCCTATGCGCTAAAGTTTTATTGCCATTTACTGAGATCATTTATGACCGCTACTAATCTGTTTATTGGACAATTGTAAGTGAGCTATTTACTTATTGCCTTTAAAAGAATTATAACTGAAGCTTTGATTGTTTAAAGCAAATGAGTATCAGCAAACTCTTCCATGATTGAAACAATGTGAAAGATACTTTTTATCCTATTCATTTTAGCCTTGGATTTGAGTAATCGATCTTAAAGTATGGGGGCAAAGAGTCAAACTTTAGTGTGAAGCATGGTGGGGTTAGCAGTCCCCACAATATATGACGTAGTTTTATTAGTTTTAAACCTTAATTTCGTTCTTTACTTTCATTCTTTAATTTCGTTCTTTCCGTTCTTTTCTTTACTTTCTTTCTTTAATTTCGTTCTTTACTTTACTTTCGTTCTTTACCCTCTCACCATTTCCCCAAACACATCCAATCAAAATTCTGAGATAGCCACTTTGTTCGACGTAGTTGAAAGGTCCGGAAATAATGTCTTTGAGGATGACAAAACTTTTTTTTTTAATTTAATATCTCTTCGTTTAGTGTTATTACAGAAAACAGATATTGGAGCCACATCATATCTCTCATTGAGAGGTTGCAAATTTACCCAATTGTCACTACACTTCACTATTAAAGCCGTATTTTGGATAGGGCCTTAAGCAGTGACCTATCCAATTGGTACCTCTGAACTAGTGCCAGGTGGGTTTCAGGAGCTCCTGTAAAAAGCATTTGTCTTCGGATAGACCTTGAATAGGTTTACCACAAGTATAAGGAGGGCTACAACCCTCTCAGTCCCAGTCTTCTCATCAAAGCTTATTTCGGGAAAACAATGCTTTGAGAAA
This sequence comes from Artemia sp. Qi Xiang Cuo, assembly GCF_049724085.1. NCBI lineage: Eukaryota > Metazoa > Arthropoda > Branchiopoda > Anostraca > Artemiidae > Artemia > Artemia sp. Qi Xiang Cuo. Next base: position 11,408,651 of record NC_142797.1, on the reverse strand, counting down.
AATAGCCTATTTAGTGTATTTGCTTAAAAAATAAAGCATAATTTTCCAAAATAAACCTTCGTCTCCGCAATAAGAGAAAAGGTCGTATCTCCATAGTTTGAAATTTTCAGAAGAGCAAAAATATCTCACAACTTTATATTTCCCCTCTGATAACCGTAACACAAAACGGATTGATACGTATTTTTTTGACGTATCAATCTGTTTCTGTATTACGTTTATCGGAGGGGAAGTAAAAAAAAGTCGTGAGGTTTTTTTTTCATTTCTTCTGAAACTTTACAATTAAGTAGATACGACCTTTTGATACCTGACCAACGATATACAAGCCTGTCACGTGCCGAGAACCAGGACCTTGTCAAAGCCTGGGCTCCCGGTACTATATAGCACTCCAATAGACGATGTGCAACTCATGTGATGTTCTGGCTATGTTCTTTTATTGGATAACAGTCTACAACAACTCAATTCTTTTTATGTTTATTTTATCAAAGTTCCTTTTAAAGTCACGGTTACTATTAGTAAGAGTTACTCCTTACTTACAGTTTGTTAATATAAACTATTAGGTACTGATACACCGTAGTACGATGCTACAGATGTAACGGTATTGAGACATTGAGACCTTTTCATTAAAAACAAATTGATAAAAAACAATTTTTGTTAATTAATTATAGTTATAACAAATACAATAACAGCTACATAATTTATGCTTATTTACAGTTGTGAAAGACTGCTTATGCATGGTACCTAAGGTGTTAGCAAGTTCCTAGTTAAGGAGCCAACTTATCGTCAATTGTAAGGATCGCAGTCCAAATTTTCAGAAGAAGTATTTTTATAATTCAGCCATTGAAATTTTTGCATCTTTTAGGGCACAAATTGAAATTTCATCTTCTCCCTTATAACTTTTATGTTAATTTAGCTGTACGAGCGTAATTTGTATTTCGACTCATTTTATTCAGTATATTTTGCATGCCTACGGGAATATGCTTTTCACTCTTAACAAAATCTCCGTGATAAGCAGAAATATGTCTATTCCTCACTTATCATCTTTGAGATTATATTTTGCTACGTCATACATACAATTATGAACTTTTCAAAGCATTTAAAATTGCTGAATCATTTTACAATCTCCGTAATGTTACTTTCAACAGCCTACTTGTACTGACAGATGTACTTTTCGAAAATCTATTCAAAAGCTGTCTCAAAAACTCCAGACTCCACCAAATGAACTGCAAATCATTGATGTATTATCTTCCTACCATATATGCCCGAAGGAGGGGGAAGTGGGAACCACGAGTTATTTGCCTCTTCTGCTGCTGAAACGCCAAAAACACAGAAAACGGTAATATTTGTAATATTTGAGAAATTACGAAATTTTTGCAACAAATGTCATTTAAACCCTCTTACCTTTTTGAATAATTAATGCAGTCTTGCCGACGTGGAAAATAGCTACAAGCTACTGCAGTAGCTAGGGGAGTAGCTCCAGCATTTTTATTGTGAGGGGGCAAGAGGGGTCCACATCCGAAGAGTCAAGGGGCAAGGGGAATGTACTAACTTGTTCCTGCAAACTATTAGGGGGAACTGTACCCCCTTCCCTTTGCTCCCCCTCCAAACGAAGCCACTGTTAGTAGCCCAGAAGTAGTTATAAACACATAAACCATCTTTTGGGCTTAGGCAAGTAGAATGATAAGGAAGATGGCTCAGGAATTAAGACTCTTCGCCTTCGGTGAAGTTTTCCAGTATTGGATATATTTTTTATAAGTTTTTAACTTATAATGACGTAATTAATTTGACGTAATTTTAATTTGAGCCAATTTTCCCAAATCAGGTGAAAATGAGAGTGAAAAATGAAAAATGAGCCAAAGATAAAGACAAAGATATACTAAAGAAAACTAACCTGTTTCTCTGGATACTTGAACTATCCAGGCTTATCTTAATTTTGACATAAGTTTTTTATAATCTTGGAAAAATTATTTTCAAACCTAATTGTTTGGTTCTAAGCTTTAACTTCAGTGATTAAAGCCCAATTTACGGTAAAACAGTGACAATCAAACAATTCGTAGTAACAAACTGTAGTTAAGGAATGACTCTCCTCCATTCTACCAGCGCTCTAAAACAAAGGAATTTTAATTATAACTAATTGATCAAATAAATTTGCTTTTTATGCTAATACCAAATATATAAAATTCATTCAGTTTAATGTTGCTCATCAAATGCTACGAGCCTGAGAAAATTTGTCCGATTTCTTAAAAAGGGCAAAACACCACCAGAATCAGCATACCAGAAAACCTTACTGTAGGGGTTTCAAGTTTCTACTTACAAAAATGTCGAATTTTGCACTTTTTTTTTTTGCTAGAAGAAAGATCACAGGTGCGTGTTTATTTATATTTTGTTTGTTTTTTTGTTTTTTCCAGGGTTGATCCTATCAAACCATTGACCCTAAAAGATCAGGAGAGGACTGACTCAATCGAAAATTATAAGTTCTGGTGCCTTTTTAAGTGACCAAAAAGATTGGAGGGCAACAAGCCCCCTTTCCCACGTCCTTTCCCCCCAAAATACATTCGATTAAAATCCCGACATTAGCATCTGGTTCAGCATAGTTAAAAAGTCCAGTAACTATGCCACAGGGGATGACATGAACCTCGCCTCCCCCCTCCCCTCACAGACCCTAGGGTAAGGGATGTAAGTTAGGGAATTTTTCCAATTGTTTATGCTAGTTTGGCTTATTGGGAAATATACAGAATTTTTTTGAATTTTTTTTCGAGGTGTTGAGGACTTTCCACTGAGAAAATTTGCCTGGAAAAGTTTTTCACAGAGGGGGGGGGGGTGATTTCCCGGTATTGTTTCAAAAACGATCAAAAATTAAATAAAAACAAGTATTTCAACTGAAAGTAAGGAACAAAATTAAAACTTAAAACGCATAGAAATCATTCCACACATTAGAGATATAGTTTGAAAGCCTGAAACTTGAAATGTATCCAAATTTTCTTTACTCAGATAATAAGCTATTTTCTGTATTGTCAACACTTTTTGACAAGTAATTAAACTCTGATTTTTTTTTCAATTTATTGCAGATGCAACTGAATGAAATCAGGTACATGTGCAAGTACTTATAATGTGGGAGAGGAGGTAGAAAAAAGCTTTAGTATGGAAATTATATAGGCCTACAATATATCAGAAATTGTGTGAAAAAAATACCTCAAAATTTCTGTGGTGAACGGGCTTAGAAGTCCCTTTGCATACGCAGCTGAAACACCCGCAGAAATAGTTAGTAAAGCAAGCCAAGGTTTGAGAATATGTAGTCTTTTCATTCGACTTGCTATTATATAACGTTTTTCCTTATATATTATAACGTTTATAACGATATTATAACGTTTATGACGATATTACGTTTATAACGATATTATAACGTTTTCCTTATATATATATTGGTGCCATCAGGGGATATCTTGGGGAGCCAAGCGCTACAATCAGTTTTGTTTTTAAAAAGACTTCAAGGAGAATATTTCTCATTTTTCCTAATTCTGTACATTTTTAAATGTCTTCGTGTTTCACAGGGAGGATATTCACAGCACCCGCTACTACCAAGGATGACATAAGTGCATATAAAAGTCTTTTACATTATAAATTGAGTTCCCAATTTTTCCTTATTTCTGAAGATATTTTTCCTTACTTGTAAAGACAGACAAAAATTATTACAAAAAGTCAGACTTTAGTGAAATGAACTAGGGATTGAGGAGCACCATCCCTTATATACGGAATAATTTCTGCTTTTTATAAGTTTTAATGCTGCTCCTTACTTTTAGTTGAAAAAACTTGTTTCTATTCAATCTTTGGATATATACATTAGTACCATCAGGGGATTTGCTGGGAAGCCAAACGCTACAATCAGCTTTGTTTTTACAAAAATTTAAAGGAGGATATTTCGTATTTTTCCTATTTTATACATTTTTAATGTCGCATGTTTTATAGGGAGGATATTCACAGCACTCGCCAAGAATTGCATAAGTGCATATGTGAGTCTTTTTCCTTATAAATTGAGTTCTTAATATTTTCCTTATTTTTGAAGTAATCCACTTAACCTGTTCAAACTGCCAAAGTTCATTTTCACTGCTTTTTATACTTAAATGTTGTGCAAAGTAAAACTGGGTTTATAGGACCTTGCATCAAATACGCTTTTAGAATTTTAAAACAAGAATCAATTTGCAAATTTTTTCAGAGATAAGTTTAATAAGTGTTTGTCTAGAAAACACTATCAGAACTGAAAATCATTCCAAAGTTTCAAACCAAATTTGGAATTGTATTTGTGATAGCATCGTTAATTACCCGTTGTTGAAACTTGGTAAATACCATTTACACAATTGTGAACCTCAACAAGATGGGGTTATGCCTCGTTGGATCTCCAAACCGCAGACCAAAATTACGGGTTGTAGGCATTAATAACTACCTTTAGTTTATGAGTTTGTTTTTAAAGACGTGGTTATGAATGAATAGTGAGAGACAAAGGTGGTAACAAATTTTTATTATAGCTATTCTTACAGCTCCTAACTTCTTTCATTAATGGACTGTTTTATGTTGTCATACCTGGAAATTTTGTTAAAAAAAATATATATCTGGAAATTTTGTTAAAATATATATATATATATATATATATATATATATATATATATATATATATATATATATAATAAATAAAAGTTCAAATAGGGAAAAAATCCTTTTAATAGACAGTGATGATAGAAATTCACAAAAATACCAGATATTTCGGTCACATATACAGTGACCGTATTTGTATAGTGACAGTATCTGGTATTTTTGTGAATTTCTATCATCACTGTCTATTAAAAGGATTTTATCCCTATTTGAACTTTTATTTATCGTCATGGAAAGGCAGTGTGGTCTCCGAAATATATATATATATATATATATATATATATATATATATATATATATATATATATATATATATATATATATATATATATATATATATATATATATATATATATATATATTTTTTTTTTACAAAATTTCCAGAAACCTCGCTATTCTTCTATAATTTTTAAGTGGCTATATACCTAGAAAGAATTGTTTTCTGACTTAAAAATGTCCAAATACTTTACCCCTCGGTAAATACCCCCCCCCCCCAAAAAAAATACCCCCCCCCCCCCTAGGAAAAGAAGGCTTTCCAAATTTAAGATTTTTTTAGTTTTATTTTTTTAATTTCCGTAGGGGGAAGGAGTTTTGTTACTTGTGTATTATGGACAACTCACTGAAGTTTACGCTGTGTAAAACTCAAGAACAAAACCGATTTCTTTGTTGGTTTTTTCAGATTTGCACTTATGTTATTTATGCCTTTCATTTGTGTTATTTTACTGCGTTCATGGCCGTATATTTGGCTTTAAAATACACTTATTTATTTATCTATCTAATATGCCAAATAATTGTACCAAACACATTTTGCATGCAGACCCGCTTTACTTTACCCCCCCCCCCTCCTAATGTGCAAATCTATACCCCAAATTGATTCCTAAAGTAACGAAGAAACTAACAAAAAACCCGGTGTGTTCTCGAATTTTACGCAGTGTAAACTTGAGTGAGTGGCGCGTAACACACAAGTACCAAAATTCCTTTCCCCTACGGAAATTAAAAAACAAAACTCAAATAAAATTCTCAAATTTGGACATCCTTATTTTCCACGAGGGTATTTTCCGGGAGGGGGGGGGGTGCGTATTTTCCGGGGGATATTTTCGGCGGAGTGTGGGGGAGTGTTTTCCGTGGTGGGTATTTTCAGGGGGGATATTTTCCAGGGGGTATATTCCGGGGGTATTTTCCTGCGGGGAGTTATTTTCCGGGGAGTATTTTCCGCGGGGGGTATTTTCCGTGGGGGTATTATTTGGTGGGGTATTTTCCACGGGGGAGGGGGGTTAAACGCTGGCCACTGTATTTTTCATTATAATTTGATTTTCCAATTTTTCCTTATTTTTGAAGATATCCAACTAACCTATTCAAACTGTCAAATTTCATTTTCACTGCTTTTGGTACTTAAACGTTGTGCAATGTAAAACTGGATTTATAAAACCATGTATCAAATACGCTTTTAGAATTTTAAAACAAGCGTCAATTTGCAAATTTTTTAGAGATTAGATAATAAGTATTTGTTTAGAAAAAGCTATCAGTACTGAAAATCCTTCCAAAATTATGTACCAAATTTGGGATTTGTGTTGTGATAGCATCTTTAATTACCAGTTGTTGAAACTTGGTAAATACCATTTACACAATTGCAAACCTCAGCTAGATGGGGTTATACCTCGTTAGATCTCCAAACCACAGACTGAAATTACGGTTTGTAGGTATTAATAATTACCTTTAATTTATTAGTTTGTTTTTAAAAATGTGGTTATGAATGACTAGTGAGAAGCTAAGGTGGTAACAAATTTGCATTATAGCTAGTCTTACAGCTCCTAAATTCTTCCATTCATGGATTATCTTATCTTGTTATACGTTACCTCCTGTAAAGGGGCAAACTGCTCATGGTAAAACTAAAACTATATACATAGATATGACACCGGCAGGGGGGGGGTAATGACTTCCATCATAAATTTTTAGAAAACAATGCTAAAAATTCTAATTTTGAAACAAAAGTTCCGATTTTGTTTTTGGATTTTGATATTTACCATATTTTAAGCGCTTAATACAACAAAAGGTAAGCAAGAAGACATGCACTCCTCTATATTCCAAAATAAACTGTACACAAAGAAATAATTTCGAAAGTTGTCATCGCATATCAATTTCCTTGACATCCTAGAGGTATTTTTTTTTTTTATACAACAAGTTATAATTTTTTTTCCATGGCGGATGAACAAATCTTGATCTTCTGAGGACTGGAACTTGCATTGGTTTTCCAGAAATAAAATTCCTTCTATGACTATTTCTATCTTGAAGCTATGATTCAACGAATACCTTACATTTTGTCTTAAGTAAAATGACCCTGTTTCGAAGCTTAACTTTTTAGAAATCAAATACCTCTGAGCATTGATAGAACTCTACATTATTTGTTTCGACAACTTAAGCGATTTCCGTATGTCTCCTAAATTATTAGGAAATATTACCAGAAGTCTTGATTTCGAAACAAAAGTTCCGATTATTTTTTATTTTTTTCCAATTTTTATTTTGAAGTTGTGTAAAAAGTAAACAAAAAGGCGAGCACTCTTTTACATTTGAAAATGAACAATACACTAGAAGTGTGTGTAACCATACACTAGAAGAGCCTGTGAACTTAATGAGTATATAGCTACTTTTAATACCGTTTCTTCCTGTGTTTTAAACCACATTTCTGTATTCACCTTCAGAAGTTCTGCTCAGAATTGCAGTGCCATTTTTTAACATTAATGGGGTTAATAAGGGTATATGAATTTATTTACTTTAGTAAGCTTTATACGGAGTGTAATTACTTCTATTGCAGTTTTGCATTTACAGTATCATGGTTGTAACCAAACCATGATCTCCACGTTTAAGTAAAAACAACTCTGATGATCGTAAGTGAATATAAATTCTTCTTGCAAAGGAAAGGGAGTGAAAGTGGAAAAAATATTTCCAGGCTATGGTGCGAAAATATTTGTTTTCATTATAGAAACTTTCAAGGGTGTATCCAGGATTTCTGTTCCAGCAATTTTCATACATTTTCCATATTCGTCAAGGAGAAGGGCTAGACACCCCTTAATTTTCACTCTAGATGACTTTGACCCACTCTGTTCTCGTTTTTAGCAAGCACTTTAGCAAACAATTTGGGAAACTCCGCTTCGAGATAAAATCAACTTTATTATCCCAAATTTTAAACAAGTAATAGTTGATTTTAACATATCCATGTTTAAATGTTTTTAATTGTCCTCATAATTAAGTGAACTTTGGGATTATGTGAAAAATAAAATAAATATATTTTCCTAGATATTTACCACTTAGAACCCAAACAGTTTTCTAATACACTGAAATATGAACAGACGAGAAAAATACCAATTTTTATTGTCATATAATGTCAGCCCAAGAGCCAACTTTTCAAATCCCCAGCTAATTTCTGTCAACGTTAATATCGTCCATTCTATACGGGAGCTACTGTTGATTTTTCCATCTTATTGCCCCAATAAAAAAAAGCTGTTTTCCTAGCCTAAATAATAAAAAAAATCCGTGTCAATTTTCCAGTTGGAGCTATAAACACCTTAATGACTTGCGGCAATGAAACACCGGGTCTTGGGAAATTTATGATGCCCGGCAGTTCGTTTCATTGAGAATATTGTGGCGCTGCAGAACTAGGGAATCTGACCGTGTTATTGTCAAATTATTACGTAGTGTAAACACGTGTTGTCGTAAATATCTGGAAAAAAAAGAAATCAAAGTTCAAATATTTAGAGTTGTTCTGTGGCATTTGGCGTCTAGACAATCGAAATACCGAGGACAACCAAAATGAAATCTTACTGTTTGAATTGGTTAAGTGGCATCTCACAGAACCATACAAATCATTAAAAATGGAGAAAAATCCGGCAACAAATTTTTAATGAATAAGACGTCCACATGCAGCTATGCACTTTTTGGTAGTCCACGCCAAGTTATAAAAAAAAACGGGGAAAAAATTGTGGTGAACAATCAGCAAAAGAAAAAAAAAACAATCTGAAAACACATAGCACCAAACAGATTTAGATGGTGTAGCTTTCTTTTGAAGGTTAGTTGTCTTTTGGAAAAAAACAGATCGTTAATAACTGAATTTCTACGAGCGATAAGCATTGCCGAACTTAACTAATTAATTTTGTTTATTATTTTCACGATTAAGCCTGGCAACACTGAAAAAAATGGGTTGCTTCCCTAAACTTTTAAATAGCCAAAAGCAAAAAAAATTAGAAAATCACGGTTTTGGGGCATGAACAGAGCAAAGGTGCGTCTAGGACCTAAAAATATTTTTATTTCAATGTATTTGGTGCGTTAGAGAAATGTTATGGAATGAAATGACTTCACTTCAAGATAATGTAGGGGAAGGGAGGCGATTTTTTTTTGAACTCCCAGGCAATTTCGTTTTTTTTCCAATGAACACCCAAAAACGCATGTTTCAATAAATGTACAAACAAAAGTATTTTCCAAAATCTAGGGAGGGCAAGGCAAGCCCTCCCTCACAGATGGAAAGGGATTCGTTGTCTCTAAGAAAAATTGTTTGAAGGAAAGGTAAAGAAGAGCAGTAATAATGGAGACTTAAGAATATATCTTGGTATAGATTGCTTCTTCTTTACAGAGAAAACAAAGTCGAAACAAAGACTTAAATTTCGAAGGCTTAACAAATTTTGAATGTACTATTATAAAATGATAACTGTCTGAGCTGTCTTTCTAGCGATGTGTCGTCTTAGAATTAAAACTCTTAATTTATTCAGTAGCTTTCAGTTGTTGATTTCTGATAATAATTCTAGAAAAACTAGATAGGAAAAGTAAAAAAAAAAGTTTGATCGTTTTTGTTCGGTAGAAGATTCGGTAATCTACGTTTTGCAGTGTAAACGTAGTTCAAGTCCAGGTATAACCAAAGAAGACTGGGGCTTATGAAACCTCAGTTATTGTAAGAATATATGTTCGTTGTAACATCGTATTTTTAGTCACTTTTAGAATACGAAGACTTGAATGCTCACTTCAGTCCTTTAGGTTCCAAATCTCACATTCCCATCTACAAATTAAATTTTGGTTAAATAAGGACCATATTATAAAACATTTCTTTCACGCCTGAAGCTTGTATCTCCAATTTTTACGCCACTAGAACTGTTGCCAAAAATTATTCGCTGAGCTGTTATCAAAGGGAGGATCAACAGGTCAATGTAGACCAGGAAAATCAAAGTATGAACAAACTATACCCTGCTGACCTTCCATTTGAGAACGGCTTAGAAAATAGTATTTGAAAATTATCTCTGAAGAGTGAAAATATAAGATGCGATATATAGGCGTGCAAGGGCAGACAAAGTTAGTGTTTCACGCTAAGAATTCAGGTTAAAACTGACTTTAATGTTTTATTTGTTTAGTGCTTTATCTTTTATTGTAACAGGAACTGCCTCTTCTCATGGTCATTCATGGTCTCTTCTTTGGCTTTATAATAATTTATTCTTAGTTGAGCATAGCAATCTATATATATATATATATATATATATATATATATATATATATATATATATATATATATATATATATATATATATATATATATATATATATATATATATATATATATAATTTATGTAATAAATATATTAATTAATAAAAATGTATTTAAATATGTATTATAAATTTAATTTTTTGCTGTAAGTTAAATATTTAATAAATGTTATATAGACTTTTGTGAAATCACAAACTCTCATAGGTTTTTCTCCAGCGCAAAAGTGATGTTTTTTATTTATTCTTTTGTGATTGTTAAAAATTAGAATTTGAACTTGAAAACTTGTACATTTAGGAGATGGGCGTCGCAACGACGATTACAAGGTAGAAGAAAAACACCCCAAAAGATTTGATTTTTTGGCTCAAAATAAACCTCTGGGAAGCTGCGAAGCAAAAATAACAAAACGAGTATATTTCAAACAGATCATGGTAACGAACTGTAAGTAAGGAGCGACCCGGCTCAATGGTATCTGAAACTGTAGAAAACGGAATTTTGATAGAAATAGATACATCAAAAGAATTAGATTTTAATGCTGATTTCAAATATATAAGTTTCATCACTTTTAGTTCTACCTATCAAAAGTTACGCGCCTGAGAATATTTGGCTGATTTTTGAAAAGATGGGGAAATACCCCATAAGAGCTATATAAATTTAATGAATACCACACCATTGTATTCAGTGTATCAGAGAACCTTACTGTAGAGGTTTCAAGCTCTTATCTACAAAAATGTGGAATTTTGCATTTTTTGCCAGAAGAAAGATCACGGATGCGTGTTTATTTGTTTTTTTTTTTTTGTTTTTTTTTTCCCAGGGGTGATCGTATTGACCCAGGGGTCCTAGAATATCGTGGGAGGGCTCATTGGAATGGAAATAAAAAGTTCTAGTGCCCTTTTTAAGTGACAAAAAAAATGGAGGGTAACTAGGCCCCCTCTCACGCTCATTTTTTTCCCAAAGTCACCTGATCAAAATTTTGAAATAGCCATTTTGTTCAGCATGGTCGAAAATATTATAACTATGTCTTTTAGGATGACTTAATCCCTCAAAGCCCCCAGGGGGAGGGCTGAAAGTTATGAACTTTACCAAATGTTAACATATAGTATTGGTTATTGGGAAGTATACAGACATTTTCAGGGGGATTTTTTTCTGGTAGTGAGGGGTGGGTCGGCGGTTATATGGGAGGATCTTTTCACGAAGGAAGTTTTCATGGGGGAAGGGACATTGCTATGAAGGGGGCGCCGGATTTCCCATCATTATTTTAAAAAATCAGAAATTAAATATAAAAGACAAGTTTTTCCACTGACAGTAAGGAGCAACATCAAAACTTAAAACGAACCAAAAAATATTAGCTATATGATTGTTTTCACCTTCTAGTCAATGCCTCGCTCTTTAAGCCAAAGATTTTTTAGTACTTTCATAAGAGCTATTTATTCTAATTAACGGCCTTTGGGATTAAGGGGTCATTTTTAAAGAATTGGAACAAAAATTTGTTTACTTATTCAATGACGTTTAACCAAAATAAAAGCTGCATTAACTAAAAAACTATCATAAATTAAAAAAAAAACAAGTTTTTTAAACTGAAAGTAAGGAGCGACATTGAAACTTAAAATGAACAGAAATTATTCCCTATATGAAAGGGACTGTCCCCTCCTCAACGCCTCGCTCTTTACGCTAAAGTTTTTTATTGTTTAAAAAAATAAAGTTGTGAGACAGAGTCAAACTTGAGCGTAAAGAGCGGGGCGTTGAGGAGGGGATAGCCCCTTTCATATACGGTATAATTTCTGTACGTTTTAAGTTTTAATGTCGCTTCTTACTTTCAGTTTAAAAAACTTGTTTTTTTTCTTTAATCTTCTTGTAGAAATGGTAGTAGAGTAGTTCGAGAACACGATCAGCCAATTAAAATAGACTGTGATTTTGAACCAGTGATTTCTGCAATTTTGATAAATAAGAGCAATAGTACACAGAGGAAAGAGCACAAAAATAGAGCTGTAGTCTTAGTAATATGAATGCAATTTTAGATCCAAAATATGGTAATGTGTCACCTTCAGAATTTATACCGCCGTCAATTACGGAGTTCTTCAAAGCACCAGATTCACCTGTACAGATTAAGACCGGTAGCACTTTGAAATTGAAATGTGGTGCTGAGGGATTCCCGGAGCCTACTCTGACTTGGTACCGTGTAAGTAATTTATAATATAGAACCATGAAGTATTACAGAATGCTGAGATTAGTTACACAGAATTTTGAGTTTTAATTAAGCACCATGGAAATTTAAGTTTTTAAGCTCGAGCCCTTAGATACACCTTAGGTTGTTAGATAATTCTCTCATCAGAATACTGTAGGAAAAAGGATGCTATGATTACTTTGGCTTTTGTCCGATGTACCCTTTTTGGTAAAAAATATTCATGGTAACCTATACTTGAAGTTTAGATAGAAATTTGCAATCTTTGTGGCAGGGCAGATCTATTAGCCCATGGTTCGAGGGTTGGGCCTCACTGGCTTATTGCTTCGTCAATTAGTAAGAGAAAATTATGAAATACCTTCAATATGGGTTCTTGCAAAAAAAGTTCTTCATTGTAGCTAAATTTTTTACAGACTCTTCTTATGGCTAGTATTTTTTTCAGAAAAGTACAGTAGCCTTGCATACTAAGATTGTGCATACCCAATGCATAGTGTGCATACTTAGATTGTGCATGCATTACAGGTGTGCATACTATGTATGTTCAGTATAATACTGTTTAATCTTTATTGTCAGACTACTTCGTTAGCTGAAGTTCAATTTTAACATTCACTTCTCTTTAGTATAATGTTCGGCTTCTTCTAAAATGCCAATATGCTTCTGCTTCTTGTATAATATTCCGCCAACTTCATTTATAAACTCGAATTTGTGGAAATATTTATTGAATTTTAATCCCTGATATTCGGTTTTGCTGGAAATCACACGGGCTTCTTACTTACTTAGACTTAGATCCTCCTACGCCTGGGGGCGCATAGGGCAGCGACTATTGACCTCCAACTTGACCAATCTTGTGCCAAAGACCAAAATTCTTTCAGAGTGGTTCAAAATCTTGTCGCCTCTGTCTACAGGGATCGACCAAGTGTGTTGCGTTGTCTTCCAATCCTTCGAAAGCCAGATGGTCCAACACGATAAGTGGAGTAGGAGGCGTCCTTCGCTCATGCGGGTCATATGCCCCCAGTAATTCTATCTCCCTCATTATGACCTCATCAGTCACCAGTGGTTGTTCGGTATCAGCCCTTATCTGGGCGTTCGTTACTCTATCGGTCCAATGTACTGCAAGGATTCTACGCAGGCAATTATTCTCGAAGCCAAGTAGTCTTTTCTCAGCATTCTTTGAAAGGCTCCAGGACTCACATCCATATAAAGGACAGAGAGTACATTAGTCCTAAACAATCGCAATTTCAACATCTGAGAGTAGTATTTACATCTCCAAATATTCTTCAGCTGAGAAAATGCTCCAGATGCATATGCTATGCGTAGCAACACTTCTCTGTCACAATTCTCATATTGGGTAATTGTACTACCGAAGTAGTTAAATTCTCTGACCTCTTCTATATCAGTGCCCTTGAATCTACTTCCAGCTGCAATGGTCGTCACAACTCCGTTTGACATACTTTTCGTTTTATCAACATTAGTCTTCAGGCCTATGGGGGCAGCTTTCGCTGCTAGCTCATTTATATTATATTGAATGTCCTCTTGGCAGTGAGCTGCGAGTGTGATATCGTCAGCAAAATCACAGTCGTATGTTTGACGCTCGGGGCTTAGTTGTATGCCTCCTCTAAAGTGGCAGGCTCGAAGCACAAAATCTATAAGTATTGCAAATAAATCGGAGATAGTAAACATCCTTGACTTACACCGAACTCGACAGGGAACCATTCTGACAGCCCACTCTCCTTCTGGACTGCAAAAATCTGCGTCGCATACATAGCTTTAATCATATTCACAATTTTCGGAGGCATTCCATACGCTAGGAGAATTTTCCACATTGCCTCTCAATGCACAGAGTCAAATGCTTTTTCAAAAAGCCTTTAAACTTTAAAATAAGGTACACTTGCTATTCGTTTGAATCCTGCAGTAGAACATGTAAGCTAAATATCAGGTTGCAGCAAGAACGATTTGGGCGGAAACCATGTTGCTAATCCCTTAAAATTAAATCAACTTGAGTCTGAATTCTACTGAGTATAATCTGACATAGAACTTTACTTCCGACTGTCTGGAGTGTGATACCTCTCCAGTTATCACATGATGTCTTTTGACCTTTTTTGAAGAGTTTCACGATAATGCTTTTATTACAGTCAGGAAGGACAACCTTGTCGCCCCACACCCTGCCAAGCAACTTAAATAGTGGGCCGGCGAGAGATTTTTTCCCATATTTCTACAGCTCCGGAGGAACTCTGTCACATCCAGCTACTTTCCAATTTTTTAGCGACTTGAGGGCTATTACAACTTCCTGAAAGAAGATGGGGTCCGAATAGATATCCAAGCTAAATAGTGACAAGTCAGGGACCAATAGTGGCTCATTTGGTATCGGCTGGTTCAGAACATCCGAGAAATATTCACTCCAACGGTTCTGGACATCTACCTGATTGGTAAGCAGCTGTCCTATTTTATCTTCTATGAAGGGGCAAGGGTTTGTTTGCGCGCCGGAAAGCTTCTTAGTAATAATATAGACGGTTTTACTATCATCCCGACTGGCTGCTCTTTCAGCCTCACCTGCTATTTTCTTACCTAAAGAAATCTAAGAAAGGTAAAGAGGAAGGGTGGGTGAAAGCAGAGGATGGCTGGTCTCCAACAGCTCATTACACTTCCTGACTGAAGGGACATGAAATGGCAAGCAGCATCGCCGGTACGGATTGTAAAAATCCAATGACGTATTCTTTACCTCTTTTATTCAAAAGAAGGATCAGCAGGGCAATGTATGTTACTCTGTATTACCCGGCATACATTGCCCTTAAGGGCAATGTATGAGCTGCATTTGAAGGGAGGATCAGCAGGGTGATTTATGTTAAGTCATAATTCAATCTTCCTATTCGACATCACCCCACTGGTTTTCCTGTTGAGAACAGCTTGACAAAGGTTTATTTACAATTATCTCGGAAGTGTTAAGATGTCAGATACGACCTTCAGGTATAACAGCAAGAATGTGAGAAGCTTCGTCCCCTTGACCCGGTTGACTTGGTGCCACGCAGGGCATCCAGCAATTTATTAAGCATGCTGTTATTTCTATGGAATCCACATGATAATCTGTGGCTCTAGATTTTTATCATTGATCATTCTACTGTTTTGGTGGTAACCAGTTTCTGTCGTTACAGAGAATATCTAAGTTATAGTGTAGAAGAATTAGGGCTGACCGGTGTAAACACGTTGCTAAATCGTTTCTACTTGTAGAGAAAGAAGACAGAGTAGATCTGCTATCGAATCCAGTTGACGGTGAAAAATCCAAATTTTAGTTGAGTTTTAGCAGATATGGCAATATTTTAATGGTCTTAGGATAATCTATAGTAATTCCTAAATCACGCTATGGTAAAATTTTTGACTTCATTCTTTACGAGCGAGTATCACTTTACTTCGGCCTCAATTTTCACTCGCTCAAAACGCAGTAGTTAGCAACCCTGGCAAGTACAGCCCCGTCGTTGTATGCAGGAGAGCTCACGAACGTGACCTAAAGTCCACCATGAAATCATTGGACTTCCCTGATGTATTGTCAGGTGCCTAACTCGCGAAAATTTAGGAAAGACATGGATTTTTCAATTTTTTAAATGAAGATGCCCAAAAAATTTATTTTAAAAATCTAGAGAAGGGAACATTTCTGACTATTCAATCTTTTTTAATGAAGATAAAAAAACCATTTTTCAAAATCTAAAGGGGATAATTGCACCTCCCCATGTCTTAATTGGTTTACTTGTGTAATATTTAAAACTTTCATAATTTTCCCTTTTTGTTATTATCTCTGGGAGGAAAATATTACAGCTTGAAATAATAGTCCAATCTCTTGCCTAGTCCAATTTTCCGTTTCTATGAGAGGAACACTTATCACAGAATGAAAGTTATTCCTGTTCCATTTCAAATCTCATCTCTTTTATTTCTCCCCTGTCTCTTACACAGGAACAGTATATTCTGGCTTGTCTTGACAATTGGGTGTAGATCCTTCTAATATGAAACTCTTTTATAGAGGTTTATAAAATGATAACCTGCATCTGAATTTGAATGTTATTTTAATTTATAATATGTATTCTAAAAGACAGCAATGAAAGTTGACGTTTGGAGTAGCTAAAAAGAGGTTGAGTATCTTCCATTAAAGATATTTTCTATTAAAACATATAAAACATTATATATCTCACGCAGAGTACATCGCTACAGTTTAGATAACTTAGTACCTTAGACCCTATGCTCTATCCTTCAGAGCCTTCCTTTTTTCTGTTCCTCTGTTTTAAAATTCCTAAAGAAATGACACGTTGCTAAAATTCTTGAAGACGCCTCTCTATCTCTGATTCCTGAGTAAATTTAAGTTTTGGATCCAAGAAGTTGAGCAAGCGAAGAAAAGAAACCAGAGACTCGTCACCAGGTTCCTTGCTCAACTTCACTTACTCAAATCCTTGCATCCATAACTTAAATTTACTCAGGAATCAGAGGTAGAGAGGCGTCTTCCTTTCTTAGATGTTCTGGTGCACCGAAATCATACATGTTTGGAGTTTGGTGTCTATAGAAAACCCACACATAATTACTGTTACTTAAATTATTCCTCCAATCAATCTCCTGCTGTGAAAAGAGGAGTTGTCACTTATCTAGTTGATTGAGCATTGAAAGTTTGTTCAACACGCTTCTTCGATTTAGAGCTCAACCACCTTAGAGATATTTTATTTGGGAATGGTTATCCAATTAGTTTAATAAATTTTGCAATTGCAAAACGCATTAAAAGATTATCAGATAGATACACAGAAAACATAAATCGAACGGAAAATTCAGTTTATCTTGGTCTCTCATACGTTAAAGGGGTTTCAGACCACATTTCAAACAATCTAAGAAAAAATAACATTTACACTTACTATAGATCCAGAAAAACTATCAGTTCCCAAATTTATCAAGGTAAAGACCATATTCCAATAGGTGAAAACTGGTGTCCACAGAATTCATCGTTCGTATGGTCTTTGGTATATCGGAAGAACCGATCAGCGACTCACGAATAGATTAACTCAGCAGTCTAGTTCAATTAATAATACACTTAAAAAGCGGAAGAAACCAGAAAATTTTGACTCTGCCGTTGCAGAGCACGTTTTGAAAACCCAGACCATACTATTTTATTTAATCAAGCTAGCCTAATTTTGCATGACAAAGGTATTGTCCAGAACTACAGAGAAGCTGTTGAAATTATAAATACCAACATTTAGGTCTAGCTTTAAACAGAGATTCCGGTGATATAAGAATAAACGAGTCATATTTCGGTTTTCTCAAAAGAGAAGCAGATACTTTAATAATCCTTGAAATAAACCTTGAACCACTTTCCCAGTCATATAATCAAACACGTGAACAACCCCCTAGGTCTCGAAGGGTGTCTGCAAGAAATGTAATAATTAAAATCTGATATCAGATGACATAGTTCTCCAACTTATTTAATTGCTGGTTCGTTTTGCTTTTGAGTGAATGAATTGTTTTCTTTTCTTTTATTCTTCAGTTGTTTGCCAGTATTCGTCGATGGCAATTCAGAATTTCTTGGGTTTTATGCAAATCACGGATATTGGCGAATAACTCGCTTTTATGGTTGTTAGGAATTTGGTTTTAATTCTTATAATTTTTGGCTTTTATTGAATTTTATTCATCTTTAAGTTTTTGGTTTTTTCTTTGTTTTTTTTTGTTTCTTTTCACATTGACTTTCCGCATTTGTTTTTGTTGTTTTTTTCTTCGGCACTTACCTTGGATACATTATTTCGTTTTGCTCTGAAGAAGAGAGGCGTTTTTCCTGTCGAAATATTCGCTTTTTTTGTGTTTTTACAGTATTTTCATTTGGCCTTTAAAAGCCCCATTTTTGCTCGTTTTTCTTTCTTTATGACAAGGTCTTGACATTACTTATCCATGCATTCACCTAGGAAAAAACAGTATAACGAATCCATCAACCAAATAAACATGTCCTAATTCGTGCAAAGTTGTATAAGTTGTTATACAACTACATGCAAAAGCACCTTAAGTCTAAAATATTCTCAGTGGATCACCTCACATGAGGACTCTCAGAGGAATACACACTTGCCAATATGGGTTTCGGCGCATTAAATTCCTTACCCTAGCAAGTGGCATGCCTGCCATAGTAATTTATGGCGTCCCCTTGTGTAGTGTCACCTAGGAAGTATATGTAAAAATAAAAATAAAAACAAATATATCCATCAATTTTTAGCCATATTAAGTTACAATGATAAATACATAATTGCAGACCATAATAACCATTTAGGCGTAGTTTTAAGTCAGGTTTTAACTTCAGAAGCTGAAATTTTAACATTTATATTCTAGACTTGGTTCGAATTAATACTAAAATCCAATAAATATGTTCTAAATCTTGCCCTACAAAATCACTATTAAATTTACTTCAGTTTCATTTAATCGACGTTCCTTACTGATATTTCTTAGAGTACTAATGCTACAAACAAACTGTGCACTCTCCTCCTCTACGTCTAGCTTTATGATATCCGATTCGCTCGAGAAAAATCCATTTTTTTTATTTCCATTTAGTTTTTGGAGCAAAACTTTCTGGGTTTTTTTTCCACTGATCCTCTTCGAAAGCTTTCATACTGAAAAGTTCAGGACAAAAAAAATGAATTTATTAAGTATGATTTTTGCTAACAACTGAGCTATTTTAATTAGAAGCTTTACAGCTTTAGAAACTTCCCCTTGCTTAAAAAGAAGCTCATGTTGAGATCAGTTTGATCTTCATTTTCTTTTTAAAGTTAAACTTAGGGCTTTTGGAAATTATGAAAGCCTAAAAGTATGAGGGAAGATCTTGGCAAACGACCATGTATTTTCCTCTTAATGGCAGTTCAGTTATGCAAACTGGTTTCATGCTGTAGAGACTTGGTATATAAGCAAAGCCTTATCGAACAACAGTCATAAGGAGGAAAATGAACTAAATTGCATACTCTTTTGTAAGGATCGGAATAAAATCATCTCTCTCTCCCCAAGACAAAATTTATAGCCGTCTCGGCCCCACCTCTCTTCCAACAGAAATGTCCCTGAAAGTTTGTAGTAGGTCCCCCAGCAGTGAGATGAAACAGAGTTGAATTGCAAAAACTATCACTTAGAAAATATTTATTTACACAAAGAAAAGATACCCTCCCCTTCAACCGAATTCTTTAACCGTAAAATAATCTAATACTGATTTTTCCCACAAGTGGGTTTTTTTTGGGGAGGGGGGGCTGTAATTTTCCTTTATACGGTCTTCGACTATGCTGATTCAAATGGTAAACTATTCATTATGACCTGACGCCGTTCGCGAGGGGTTTTCAGGCCTTTTTTGCGAAATCACGATAAATTTCTTTTCACAATAAACTTTTATGTTTAAGACGAACTGAAATAATAGTTACCAATCTTGAATCAGTGTCAGATGAAAATTTTTTTCAGTAGGCAGTTTTTTTCTAAACGTATTTTTTAACTCTTGGTTATTATGGGCTGTTGTTCGCTCCTTACTAGGTTGCAGCTACCGCTGCAACCATGATTTGGAGTTTAGAGAAGGTGTTGGTCCACGAAGAACCCCTGCTTACGTCCCTGATTTGTATTATGTATCTTTTTATTAAATTATAAATTTTACATTATTTTTTTGATAAATTTTACACACTATTTATAACCTTTGCTACACATGTTCAGTACCTTTCTAGAATCTCTTTGAAGAACCATACGTACTTCTAGTCATTCCATGGAAGCAGAGCCAGGAATATGTTGGGCGGTAGGTGCCTGAAAACTCTGCTGTGGTTCCTTTGCAGTTTCCACTTGCAGTCTCCTAGGAATAGCCCTCATATTACTTCCCTGCTCATTCTCCTAAAAACAAATAAGAGAAAAACATTATAAGTATTAAAAAAGCAAAGACGCAATTTCGATTGAACTTATTGCTATAGAAAATTCGTCTTATATGCATGATACCACATTTACATAGTGTGTTTTGATTTTGTATGGTGGATAACGCTCAAAGAAGGAGGACTAAATCTCGATTAGTAATAAAACAAATGGAATAAATTAAAATTTACAAATAAAACAAATAATTCAAATACATGAATTATAGTTTATTACGATATAAATCAAAATAACCAAATTAAATTTATAAAATTTCTGAAGATGAAAATGTCGATAAAAACAAAACAGATTTTGGTGAATTTTCTTTCAATACCTATTTGTTTTTAAGGTTTCCCGAGAAAAATGACAAAAATTCTTCACTTATCACAGAAAAATGTATGAAAACCTATTACTTTTGAGGACCTTGCTTCTTGGGATAAATTGCTGCCAAAATCTTGTTTGTTGGTACCAGCAGCACTGCCTAAATATCATTAAAAATGACTTTTTTATGCTTGAAATATCACTTTTCACTTGAGTCCAGAACGAATGATTTGGTGTTAACCGGGCTAGGAATGGTATCAGCTTTTATCCTATGTGTGTGGGGATGATGGAGGAGATATCTTTCATTTCATCTGCCGGTGTAAAGCATGATTCGTGAAATAGATTATTTAGGGATGCGATTTTTACAGGTCTTTGAGAGATTTATATGGTTAGGAAACAATGTATTGTGAACATTAAAAGCTAAGGATGTACCTGGAGCTATCAGTTGAATGCGATGAGTTGGTATTGGCGATTATTTATATTGTTGTATTTTTTTTATCTCTTGTTTTACAGAGACGTTTATATTTATTTGTTGTTGCAGCCAAACCTGTGTTGTAACTGTTAAAAACACCTTAATGACTCTGTAAGGTGTGAAAAACCCCTTACAACTTTGTGTTGTAACAGAGTAATTTTTCTTATTTTGTTATAGTTATTTTGTTAATTATTAATTGTTTCTAAATTGTTTTTTGTTCATAATTTTCGCCTTTTTAGACCCTACAAAAAAAAATGCAATGAAAACTAGCTTTAAATTTATCAGAATATACATAAATTGAAAACCATCATATCAAATTAAACAAAAGTGTATTTGTTCATTTTTTTTTATTCTGAATTTTTGTTTTAAAATAGTAAAATCCCATAATGATAATTATCAAGATTGATAAAAAAAACAAGGTTATTGATTTCACAATTAAATTGAAATTTTGCAAGTGAAATAAAAAATTGTGATCTCTATTGCAGCAGAGAACCCTGCAAAGGCGTGCTGTATAAGAATTAACTAGAGTTTCTCTACAATAAATTAGGGAATTATAAAGTAAAAAAGTATATACAAAGAGAATAGCCCCCTTCCCGAATTGGGGCCCAAAATAACCAGGAGCATCAAATTTGTTCATTTCTAAAGCGGTCTTGCTTTGAAAATGAAAATAGAATGAGTTGAATTGTCATATGTGATATTTCAGAGCAAGAAAATCGAGGAAAGCGAAAAAGAAAATGGCGTAAATCAAAAAGAGAGAAAGTGAAAATGAAAGAGAGTGTAAAAAGTAGAGAAATTTGCGGAAAAGTGAAAAAAAGGGAAAAAATTGAAAAAAGAGACAATTACTTGGGTTGTCATATGTATGTGATATTTCAGGACAAGAAAACCGAGGGCAGCAAAAAAAAAAAAAAAAAAATCAAAGCGAGAGAAATGAGAAAATGAAAGAGAGAGTGAAAAAGGAGTGATATGTGAATATTTTTGTCAAAATATCTGCTCTACCTTCCTCAGTGCCAGAAGAAGAACAAAAAAAAATAGTTAGAAATTCACAGAACGAAATAAGAAGATACACCTTAAAAAACCAGATATAAAATAGAAGAGGCCCTTCACCAAACAGCGGTGAAAAAGCAATCCCTTTTATCGTTGTGTCAAACTTAGCCAGTGTATTCTTAGAAATTATAGACAGTAAGGTCTTAGAAAATATTTATGTTTCAGGATGGGCGACTTCTTCATGAAGATAAAGGGTCAAATCGTTGGACATTGCAGATTAACAAAGTCCAAATCGAGGACTCGGGAGAGTATTTATGTGTGGCTAAAAACGCCCTGGGTTCTTCCAGTGCTACTTTTCTCGTAGAAATCACAGGTAAACTTTTCATTAAACAGTGATGTTGATACAAAGGTAAACTAACCGTTCGTGCAACTAAATTGAACTATTTCCACTGGTAAAAAAGTAAACTACAGGTTGCAAAGAGGTTGCAACCAAAGAAAGAGGGTCGAAAAAAGAAAAAAAAAGTGATATAATTTCCTATGTGATATGAATTGTGCTTTGGTTTCCTAGGTTTACATCTATATCATATTTTCGTAAGCCCGTTACATTGTTCTTTAAGCTTATATCTGAACAAGAAGTCAGATAACGGGGTTAAATAAAAAATCTGATTCGTTCTTCTATGTTTTTGTGTGAAATTTTAAGCCAATGGAAAGAACAAAACTCATATTTCATCTGACGTGCATTCCCTGCGTGAAATGTCGAACCAGTGGAAATAGCGAAAAGGTTTTGAGTCACAAGATTTGTACGAGTAAGCTTAACTTGTTTTTCTGTGTTTTAATCACCGTAATGGTGCCTTTTTCCATATTTAAGGGCCAGAGAAATCGAGCTAATGACTGTCGGTGGAAATTTCAGTTTAATTTGTATTTTTTTCAAATTTGACGCAAATTAACTGTGAACCTGTAACCGTTTATTTACTTTATATGCATTATAAAGATTATTAAAATATGAGCAATTTCAATGAGTAATGGGTAAAATATGAAATAAATGAGTATTTATTAGATTTTATTTTTATAATTAATTTTAATTAGATTGGTCATTTGCTTCCGTTTTTCCCAATTTGATAATGATTTTGCAGAAGTTAATACAATAAGGATGGTAGTTAACCATGATGACAAATCTTAAATTCACAATTTAATAAGAAGTTAATTTTCGATCGTTCCATCTGTTAATTTGCTCTCACTTGGAGCCTAACCTTTAATTATTGTTAAATACTTTTAACTTTTTGTCGAGCCTGGAATGTGCCCTATGTTAGTGAATGTCAACCTTTTGATTTATTAAACTAAATTAGTGAACCTTCAATTTTTCTCCTGAAAAATTGGTGAAAACTATTTGATGAAAGCCCCAGACTAGCATTTATCCCCTTGACGAGCCATGTGAGCTCTTTGCATTTGTATATATAATAGTCTACATTATAGGCTATAATAGTAAATAGCCTGTGTAGATCAAGACCAAGAAAGTTCGGCCTGAAATATAGGACTGTTTACGAATTATATCTTGCAAAATGCTAAAGACGACACACATTCTTCTTGAATCTATTACTGTTGTGTATGATTCTACGTTAAACAAATTGCAGAGATTAATGGTTTTGTTACACGAGCCCTGTCTAGGTAAGAAAATGAATCGTAAACATAAACATATGTCCGTGTTAGTCTTACCCAGGGCTACAAAGAGGGTGCCAGTGAGGGGGTAGAACCCTAATGCTCTTGGGTATCAGAAAGTCGAAGTTAGTAATATATTGCTAATAATATCTACTCGCAGTTTTAATTTTGTTTTAAAAACTTCAAGTTATAGTAATTTTCCAAAAAACGTACTGAACAGCCAGGCACATGCTTAAGAATATTTTACTGATAATTTTTCTTCCCCCCTTCTCATGAGATATTAAGATTATTTCAACTTTCTTCTGATTTCCATAATTTATAATTAGCCATTTTACCGTTTTTTCTTCTCCCAAATACCTATGGTACCCTCTAAAATGATTACATTTATACGTGCCAGAAATAGGTGTTAGTTTAAATATAGCTTTAAAATTTTAAATACAGCTTTGATAGTTTGCTGGATATTATTTTAATCAAACTAAATAGTTCGCAAATCTGCTGAAAATTCATCAAAATTTTGTTAAGCTGTAAAAAATTGTTTAAGAAACTGAAAATGGTTCATGGGGGAAGGGACATTGCTATAAAGCGGGCACTAAATTTCCCAGCATTATTTAAATAAACGATCAGAGATTAAATTAAAAAAAAAATTCAATTGAAAGTAAGGAGCAAAATCAAAACTTAAAACGAACAGATATCATTACGTATATGATTCGGTTGGCCCCTAGTCAATACCTCGCTTTTTACGCTAATTTTTTTTTGTCATTTCATAAGAGCTATTTATTGTAATTAACGGCCTTTGTGATTAAGGAGTCATTATTAAATTTAATTTAATCATGATTAAATTTAATCAGGAAATACGATCTAAGTCAGATCCTTCTCATTTCGGGGACCAATCAACGTGCTACTATTTAGTTTTCCTTATTTATGCCTCTTGTTTTCTTGCACTTAAACTTATAAAATTGGGAATGGTTTGAGCAAATCCTTTCATTCATTGCTTCGTGTTTTCTATTTTCCCCAAGAGGGATTACTCTGTAGGGATTTTGGAGAGAAAAAATAAAGAGAAAAGATAAAACAAAAAGATAAAACGAAGAAGATGAGAACGAAGAGAAAAGATAAAAAGGAAAAAATGCAGTAATAAGTTCCCAATGCAAGAAATTATCATTACATTACCCAAAATAACATAATTATTTTATTGAAATTATATCAGTCGCAGAAACTGTAGCATTATGAATGAAAAACGAAGAAAAAAAGAAAGAAAAAGTCAAGCAGTAACAAGGGTCATTTTTAGCCAGTGACTGAGAAATGAGGATAAAATTAGATATTTCGGCACGAATTTCCGTCAAGCTGTTTTCAGCTCTAAAAAAAAGATGGGAATGGCAGCTTTTGGAACCACTCAAGAGATAAACTAAACAGTTTCCCTTAAAAAAAATAAATAAAAAAAAACAAGTTTTTTTTTCAACTGAAAGTAAGGAGCAACATTAAAATTTAAAACGAGCAGAAATTATCACGAATGTCAAGGGGGTTGCCCCCTCCTCGAAACCTCGCTCTTTACGCTAAAGCTTTTAGTACTTTTAAAAAAGCTTTTTGTTGTTCTAATTAAACGATCCTTGTGTCTCAAGAGTTGTTCTTAAAGAATTGGTATAAAATTCAAATTTCAACGTAAAAAGCGAAGGGTCGAGGAAGGAGAAATGCCCTTCATATACATTAGAATTTCTGTTCGTTTTAAGTTTGAATATTGCTCCGTACTTTTGGTAGAAAAAACTTGTTTTATTTTTATTTTCTGATTGTTTTTTAAATGATGCCAGGAAATCTGGCTCCACCACCATGGAGAAATCCCCCTCCCCACGGAAATATCCCTTAGACAATTCAATCCCGGTGAAAATTTACCCCGGACAATTACCCTTAATAACTCCACGCGTAAAATTGAGACTAAAAATAGAAATCAAGACATGAAAAGAATTTTGTTTAGGAATTCTGGCAAATTTTACCAGTGTAAAATTTTCCCTGACAAGTACAGTCCCTGGAAACTTCCCTCCCCATAGAAAATTCCCCTTTGGCAAAACCCCCAGCAGAAAGTTTCTCTACCCGAAGTTTTATGCATACTTCCTAATAACAAAACTATGCGTAAACAAAGGGTAAATGTTATAACTTAAAGGTCTTCCCCCGGGGCTGTGGGGGGGTTATGTTGTATTCAAAGGCATAAGGGCTTTTCAACTATGATGAACAAAATGGCATTCTAAAAATTTTGATCGGAAGGTTTTGGGAAAAAGGTTTGGGGAAGGGGGGTTAGTTGCCCTCCAATATTTTGGTCACTTAAAAAGGGACTAGAACTTATAATTTCCATTCGAATGAACCCTCTCCTGATATTTCAGGACCGCCGGGTCGATACGATCATCCCTGGAAAAAAACAAACAAACACGCATTCCACATTTTTTTCAGATAGGAGGTTGAAACCTCTGAAATAAGGTTCTCTGATAAGCTGAATTCCATGGTGTGGCTCTCATGAAGATTGTTCAACTTTTAAGAAGCATTGTCTTAAGAAGCATTGTCTTAAAGAAAAACAAGCTAAGCGTGGAAGAAAAAATGCACCAAAAAGCCCGTGGTTTACTGAAAGCTTACTGAGATGCATCAACAACAAGCAAAATCTATGGACCCCATACCGTAAGGGGCTGAGTATAGCTATAGCCTGGAAATCTATGAATCTTACAAAAGTGCCTACAGTTAATCATAGGCAGCGCGCTAGCGCTGCCTATGATTAACGATTTGGGCATAATGTGTTTGTTTTTTTTCCTCCATACCTGGGCACTTCGTATCGAAGGAGTTGTCACAGAAACTTTGAAAAGGGATTGTTCGATTGGAAATTAGAGCGGCTAGTGCCCTTTTTAATAGTCGAAAGTTATTGGCGGGCAACTAGCCCCCCCCCCCCCCACGCCCATCATTCCCCCAAACACATCCAATCAAAATTTTGAGATAGCCATTTTGTTCAGCGTAGCTGATTTCAAGAGAGAAAATATGTTTTTGAGGAGGAGACTCCCCCAAAACCCTTGGGGCAAGGGTTTTAAGTTATGCCCTGACGGTATATAAGAACGATGTTGGCACAATGTACAATTTATTATTTTTTCCCTTAGAGCAGGGCACTTCATATGGAAGGGGTCGTCGTAAAAACTTCAAAAGAGACTCATTCGATTTGAAATTGAGAGTTCTAGTGCCCTTTTTAATAGTCAAAAGTGATTGGAGGGCAACTAGCCCCCCCCCCCCACGCCCATCATTCCCCCTTACACATCCAATCAAAATTTTGAGATAGCCATTTTGTTCAGTGTAGTTGATTTTCAGATAGAAAACATGTTTTTGAGGAGGACACTCCCCCACAACCCGCAGGGCAAGGGTTTTAAGTTATCCTCTGGGGGCATATAAGATTTTTATAGAAGGCGTTGTCATAGAAACTTCAAAAAAGGCTCATTCGACTGGAAATTCAAAGGGCACTTCATATGGAAGGGGTCGTCGTAGAAACTTTAAAAGGGACTCATTCGATTGGAAATTGAGAGTTCTAGTACCCTTTTTAATAGTCGAAAGTGATTGGAGGGCCACTAGCCCTAAAAAAAAAAATGGAGTTATTTACTTTTCTTTGAAAAGCTTATTTTGTGGAAAAAGTTTTTTCAATTAATTTTAAGAAAAGCCAAAAGAGACTACTTTAATAAAAAACTAGTTGAAAGTGGTAAGGATGGAAGGAAAGTTTGGAAGACCATCGATACAGTGCTGTGACCCAACGACCAGGAACCGGAACTACCAACAAAAATTAGTATTGATGGGAAAGGAAACAGCGAAGACTGCAACAATCCCAGGCAAATCCTACAAGGATTTCCTGGGCCCAGCGTGTGCCAAGTCAATGGCAATTCTTTCTGTAGCTTTCATGGAGGTCTCAATGATAATTAAAACTTTGAAAGGTGAATGTGCATCTGCTTTCGACCGCATTCATACAAAAGTGTTGAAAGCAGTGTTTCCAGCCGTGTTGAAACCGTTGTCACACTTGATAAACCTTCTTTTTACAGAGGGGGGTATTTCCATCCCTCCTTAAGAAAACACGAATTGTCCCACTCCATAAAGGGGGCGCTCAAGATGACCTGTCCTACTTTCGATCCATCTCAATTCTCTCAGTGTTTCCTAAAGTCTTTGAAAAGCCTATGAAGAACCAACTGTACTCTTTTCTCGAAGCGAAGGGATTCCTGAATCAACAGCAATTCGGATTCAGACCAGGACATTCAACAGAAGATGTGCTGAGGTCACTGAGCTTATTTATGAACAAAGCACTTTACCTGGGACTTGTGCCAGCTGCTATCTTGCTTGAAATTAAAAAAGCATTTGATATTATGGATCATCAAATTTCACTAAGTAAATTAAGTTACATTGGAGTTAGAGGAGAGACACAGGAATGGTTCTAGTCTTACCTTAGCAACGGGTGCATTTACAATAGGAGAAGATCCGTTGAATGATATCATGGTTAACTTCGGAGTACCGCAGGGATCAATCCAAGGTCCGCTATTATTTCTGGTTTATGTAAATGACCTAAGTAGTCTCCTAGACCCATATTTCAGAGCTTCAAGGTGCTGCAAACTAAGCTGTGGTGAAAACACTTCCAATTATGACAGTGACTCTGATGAAGTAGTGGCTTTCGCAGATGACACTACCATGGCCTCCTGTTGTACTAACATGTCAGCAATCCAGAGTAAACTACAAGTCATCTTGGAGGAAACTTGCACGTGGATGGACGCGAATCGATTTGTAATTAATGTTGATAAATCGTGTATTCTTTTTGAGGATCGGAACTCTTCATCCAGAAATAACTGGAATTACGACTTCTCGAGGAACGATTCAGAGACCAGAAATGGATTTTGCCAGGTATCTAGGTGTACATTTGGACAAAAACCTCTCCTTTTTCCACCATATCCAGACTGTGGAACTGAAGCTCTCCCGAAATCTTGGCATTATCAGAAAACTAAGGTACACATTTCCACAAAAAACCATTCTTTTCCTTTACAACAGATTTCTGAAACCTCATCTCCAATATTGTGCAACAATTTGACAGTCAACGTTCAAATCACACTTGAAGAGACTTGATTCAATCCATAGGCGTGCACTGAAAATAATTGGAAGTATAGATGACTGTCTCTCTCTTGGTTCACTCTACTGTCTGTCATGCTCAGCTTATGTTTTTAGGTTATTTTCTGGGTCACTTCCATCTCCTTTCCGCTATCTCCTTATGAGTACATCTGAACAACATAATCAAAACCCCCGATCTGCTTTTGGCATCTGGGTGAGACGAACACCAATGGTACGTTCGGATTCTTCCCCAGATGTGACTTGCGCTATAGAGTGGTACATGATTCCGTAGAGCTGAGATGTAAGAGCTCATCTGGGTCCTTCAAAAATAATTTAACGAAATATTTAGTGAAAGGTCAATTAATTACAAGTTAATTTGGATTAAAACAAGTTTAGTATTTAAGATTATTTTTATTATTTTATAGTATTTTCGGTTAGGTTATTGTGCATCTGGGGGGGGGGGAGGGGGAACCCAATAGTTAAGAAAATAATAAGTAATTTCGGAGGAGGCGTGTGGTTGTCTTGGGAGTGAAGTGGGAGCCGTTCTGCATGATAGAGATAAATATTTATAGATTTCAACGTTCAATGTGTGACAGAGCAGCGTCTTTTATGTTATTGTATTTCGTTTTCTTTTGAAAATAAACCGTGATTGATTGATAAGGGGTGTTTTCCCCTTTTTGGAAAATCAGGAAAATATTAACAGGGTCTTAGCTTTTTATATGCAAAACTAAACTTAAGGAAGCTTACATATTTGGGATCATCATAATAAGTCGATTCTTTTTATTTATCTATCGGTGTCGAAATTCGGTTTTTAGAGTTTTGGTTACTATTGAGCCGAGTCACTCCTTACTTACAGTTCGTTACCACAAACTGTTTAAAAAAAGTCAAAGAAAAGAGCCACCTTATAAGAAGGGAGCAAACGTATGAGATCAAGACAAATGAAACTCAGAGAGGAAAGAAAAAAACAAACTGAACAATAAAATAAAAAAAGGTGAAAAAACGAGGATTATGACACCATCCCAAGATAAGGAAAGAAGGGTTATTCAAAATTATGGTTTGGTACAAATTCCATCCATGGCCACTGATAAAGCCTGTTACCTCGTTTCTAATGAACTGTAAGTTCTACTGTAATTTTATACGTATTATCGACTACCCCAATATTATCAACTCCATTTTGACGGACGTAAAGCAGAGCTACCATTTATAATTTGATAGTATCCAATGATCCACTTGCAAAAATACCAAGGGTAGAAACAAAACCCCAAGATATAAAATCAGGGGGTTAACTGCGATGGCGAGATAATTTTTTCCCAAACTAGATTAGAAATACTCGTTTTTGGCGTTTTCATAGAAGATTATAAAAAAAACTTCACCGGAATTTTAAAAAGTATGTTTTACTTATATCCTTCTAAAAATAACATATTTCCATGAAATGACGTCACTGAAACTTATCTGACTTAAATATCAAAAATTTAATAAAAGCACTTTTGAGCACAACAAAATCAGCTAGTTGATAAATTCCGCGTGTTTTAGTTGCTGACTGAAGATACAAAATCTAATAAAAGCACTTTAGTGTACAAAAAACTCAGCTAGTTGATAAATTCCGTGTGTTTGGCTTGCATGCGGAGTACAAAAAATTTAATGACAGCGCCTTTGAGTACTAAAAAATTCAGCTAGTTGATAAAATCTGATTCTTTTAGTTGCTGGCTGAGTAACAAAAAAATTAATGAAATCATGCTCGAGTATAATAAAACCATATGAATCGTAAATTCCGAATGATTTACTTGCTTACTGAATATCAAATATTTAATAAAAGCACTTTTGAGTGCAACAAAATCAACGAATTGATAATTTCTGAATGTTTTAGATGCTGACTAAATATTCAAAAGTTAATACTGGTTGGTAAACTCCGAATGCTTTAGATGGTAACTGAATATCAAAAACTTAATAAAAGCACATTTGAGTACAACAAACTCAGTTAGTTGGTAAATCCCGAGTGTTTTAGTTGCTCATTGAGAACCAAACATTTAATAATAGCACTTTTGAGTGCAAAAAACTCAGCTACTTTATAAATTCCGAATGTTTTACTTACCGATTTGGTATCAAAAATTTAAAAAAAAGTACTTTTGAGCATAACAAATTCAGCTAGTTGGTAAACTTCGAGTGTTTTAGTTGCTGACTGAGTAACAAAACTTAATGAAAGCCCCAATGAATACAAAAAATTCAGCTAATTGACAAATTCCGTATGTTTTTTTTTCGGAATGAGAAATTAAAGTGTTAAATTTATGCTGGTCATTAATTTTTTTCTTTTTTTAAAGATTAAAAGATTATTTGTGTGTGTTAGTTTGTTTGTAATCAGCAGTGTGAGAGTCAATTGAAAATGAATAAAGTGAAAAAAATCAAAAAATCTTCGCCACTTTAGATTTTTTCTATTTTAGATTACTTTAGATTTTGACAAGTCTCGCTACTTTAAATTTTTTGGTTAGTTTATGTTACATTACGTTAACTGCTTTTACGTTAGGTTCATTTAGGTTAGGTTAGCGTTTCCGAACACGCTAGCCGAGTTTGTTGTGCTAAAAGGTACTTTTATTATTTCTTTGATATTCAGTCAGCAACGAAAACAATCGAAATTCACCAAGTAGTTGAGTTTGCTGTACTCAAAATTGCTTTCATGAAATTTTTTTGGTACTTAGCCAGCAACTAAAAACATTCAGAATTTATCAAGTAGCTGATTATTTTGTACCGAAAAGTGCTTTAATTAAATTTTTGGTACTCAGCCTCCAACTAAAACAAACGGAATTTTTAAATTAGCTAAATTTGTGGTACTCAAAAGTGCTTTCATTAACTTTTTGTTACTCATTCAGCAACTAAAGCACTCTGAATTTACCAGCTAGCTGAGTTTGTTGTACTCAAAAGTGCTTTATTAATTTTTTTTATATAGCCAATCAGTAAGTAAAACATTTGGATTTTTTTAACTAGCTGAGTTTCTTGAACTCAAAAGGACTTTTATTAAATTTTTGATAGCCAGTCATTAAATGAAACATTCAGAATTTATCAACTTGCTGAGTATGTTCTACTCAAAAGTGCTTTTATTAAAATTTTGGTACTCATTCAGTAACTAAAACACTCAGCGTTTATCAAGCAGCGGAATTTGTTGTATTCAAAAATGACTTTATCAAATTTTGATATTCAGTCAGCAACTAGAACACTCGGATTTTATCAACTAGTTGGGTTTGTTGTACTGAAAAGTGCTCTTATTAATTTTTTTTTATTCAGTCAGCAGCTAAAACACTCGAACATTATCAACTAGTTGATTTTGTTGTGCTCAAACGTACTTTTATTATTTATTTGATATTCAGTTAGCCAGAAAAACACTCAGAATTTACCATCCAGATGGGTTTGTTGTACTCAAACGTGCTTTCATTAAATTTTTTGTCACTCATCAAGCAACTAAAACACTCGGAATTTATCA
Organism: Artemia sp. Qi Xiang Cuo; assembly: GCF_049724085.1. NCBI lineage: Eukaryota > Metazoa > Arthropoda > Branchiopoda > Anostraca > Artemiidae > Artemia > Artemia sp. Qi Xiang Cuo. The sequence continues at coordinate 11,376,439 of NC_142797.1, read as the reverse complement.
CCTAGCTGAGTTCTTTGTACTCAAAAGTACTTTCTTTGAATTTTTGGTACTGTGTATGTAAGTAAAATATACGGAAATTATCAACTAGCTGTTTTTGTTGTAAACTAAAATGTTTTTATTAAATGTTTATATTCAGTCAGCAACTAAGCACACGGAATTTATCAAATAGCTGAATTTGTTGTGCTCAACAGTGCTTTTATTAAATTTTTGATGTTCAATCAGCAACTAAAACACTCGGAATTCACCAACTAGTTGATTTTGTTGTGCTGAAAAGTTCTTTCATGAAATTTTTGGTACTTTGCCAGCTACTAAACAATTTCGGATTTTATCATCTAACTGAGTTTTTTGTACCCAAAAGTGCTTTCATTAAATTTTTTGGTACTTAGCCCGCAACAAAAGCATGCGAAATTTATCAATTAGCTAAATTTCTTAGTACTCAAAAGTGATTTCATTAAATTTTTGTTACTCAGTAAGCAGCTAAAACGCTCAGAATTTACCAGCTAGCTGAGTTTGTTTTTCTCAAAAGTACTTTATTAAATTTTGATAGCACTTGCTAAGTAAAATGTTCCAAATTTATCAATTAGTTCAGTTTTTTGTACTCAAAAGGGATTTTTATTTAATTTTTGGTAGTCAGTGAGTAACTATAAGACTCGAAATTTATCAACAAGCTGAATTTCTTTTACTTAAACGTGCTTTTATTAAATTTTCATAATCAGTCAGCAACTAAAACACTCGGATTTTATCAACTAGATGAGTTTGTTATGCTCAAAAGTACTTTTATTAAACTTTTTATATTCATTCAGCAACTAAAACACTCGGGAATTACCAACTAGTAGATTTTGTTGTACTCAAATTGCTTGTATTAAATATTTAATATTCAAATAGCAACTAAAACACTCAGAATTTACCAGCCAGTTGAGTTTTTTGCCCTTAAATGTGATTTTATTAAATTTTAGGTACTTTGTCTGCAAGTAAAACACTTAGATTTTAACAAATAGCTGAGTTTGTTGTAAACAAAAGTGCTTTTATTCAATTTTTGGTACTCAGCCTGCAACTAAAACACACAGAATTTATCTACTAGCTGAGTTATCACTTTTATTAAATTTTGATGTTCAGTCAGCAACTAAAACCCTCAGAATTTACCAACTAGTTGAGTTTGATGAACTCAAAATTGCTTTCAATGATTTTTTGATATTTGGTCCTAAATTACAGCTATTATATTTTTTGGTACTCAGCCTGCAACTAAAACACACAGAATTTATCAACAAGCTGAGTTAGCACTCTTATTAAATTTTCGATATTCAGTCAGCAACTAAAACACTCGGGAATTACCAACTAGTAGATTTTGTTGTACTCAAATTGCTTTTATTAAAAATTTGATATTCAGTTAGCAACTAAAACACTCGGAATTTACCAGCCAGTTGAGTTTGTTGTACTCAAATGTGCTTTCATTAAACTTTTTGGTACTCAACCAGCAACTAAAACACTCGGAATTTATCATAAAGCTTAGTTTTTGCACCTAAAAGTGCTTTCATTAAATTTTAGGAACTTTGTCTGCAAGTGAAACGCGCGGATTTTATCAACTAGCTGAGTTTGTTGTAGACAAAAGTTGATTATATTAATATTTGGGTACTCAACCTGTAAATAAAACATACAGAATTTATCAACAAGCTGAGTTAGCGCTTTTATTAAATTTTTGATAGTCAGTCAGTAACTAAAACACTCAGAATTTACCAACTAGTTGAGTTTGCTGAACTCAAAAGTGCTTTCAATTATTTTTTATACTCGGTCCTAAATTTTGGCTATAAAATTTTTGGTACTCAGCCGGCAACTAAAACACACGGACTTTATCTACTAGCTGAGTCAGCGCTTTTATTAAATTTTTGATATTCACTCAGCAACTAAAACACTCGGAAATTACCAATTAGTAGCTTTTGTTGTACTCAAATTGCTTTTATTAAATATTTAATATTCAATTAGCAACTAAAACACTCGGAATTTACCAGCCTGTTTAGTTTTTTGCACTTAAATGTACCTTCATTAATTTTTTTGGTACTCAGCCAGTAACTAAAACACTTGGAATTTATCAACAAGCTTAGTTTTTGTATCCAAAAGTGCTTTCATTAAATTTTAGGAACTTTGTCTGCAAGTAAAACACACGGATTTTATCAACTAACTGAGCTTGTTGTAAACAAAAGTGATTTTATTAAAATTTTGGTACTCAGCCTGCAACTAAAACACACGGAATTTATCTGCTAGTTGAGTTAGCGCTTTTATTAAATTTTTTATGCTCAGTCAGTAAATAGGACACTCAGAATTTACCAACTAGTTGAGTTGGCTGAACTCAAAAGTGCTTTCAACAATGGTTTGATACTCGGTCCCAAATTTCGGCTATTAAATTTTTGGTACTCAGCCTGCATCTAAAACACGCGGAAACTGTCTACTAGCTGAGTCAGCAGTTTAATTAAATTTTTGTTACTCATCAGCAACTAAAACATTCGGAATTTACAAACTAGCTGAGTTTGTTGTGCTCAAAAGTGCCTTTATTAATTATTTTTTTTACACATAGTCGGTAACTAAAACACTCGGAATTTACCAGATAGCTGGGTTTGTTGTACTCAAAGGTGCTTTTATTAATTTTTGGTACTCAGCCAGCAACTAAAACGCATCTTTGGTGAACATGGTTTTTGGATTTTTTTTTTTGTTATACGGCCGTTTTATTTGTACCCTGTGCTTTGTAATTGACCATAGTTGGTTTATTTTACGTTTTCAATCAATATTAATTACGCTTTGGAATGATATAAGAAACCATAATCACTGACTAGGTATCATATATTTGCACGTATCTTGATAAACAAGTTCTAAAATTTATCATCTAAAAAATATTGGCCAGGAAAAATGCAATGCTCTTAAACGAGAGGGTTGAGACTAAGGACATTTGATGGAATTTGGTCGAAGAATTTCATCGACAATAAAGATCTCGCAAATGCTGGATTCTTTTTTGTTGGTGACAGTGACCAGGTTCAGTGTGCTTTCTGTGCAGGCGTAGTTGGAAAATGGGGAGAGGGCGATATGCCTATAGATGAATATAGAAGACACTATGGATCATGTTCTTTTGTTCAAGGAGTTGATGAGGGAAAATTTCCAGTGAAACCCCCTGCTTTTACTGGAGGCTATGACATTTGTAAGTAATACATAGGATGAAGAGGCTGTAGTCAAAACTATATTAATTTTCATCTGCAAACACGAGGGTATGTCTCCCGACCTTTACTTTTACAAGAAGAAGGTAGTTCTCTTAAACGAGAAGATGTTAGACTAAGGATATTTAATGGAAAGTGGTCAAAGAATCATTTCGATATCAAAGAACTTGCAGAAGCTGGATTTTTTTTTGTTGGTCACAGTGACCAGGCTCAGTGTGCTTTTTGTGCAGGTTTGGTTGGAAACTGGGTAGAGGGTGATGTGCCTATAGATTAATATAGAAGACACTTTGAAGCATGCCCTTTTGTTCAAGAGATGACGTTGGGAACATTCCATTGAAATCTCCTGCTTTAACTGGAGGCAATGACATTTGTGAGCGATACATTGAATCAAGAAGATATAGTCAAAACTATATTAATTTTTGTCTGCAACCACCAGGGTATGCCCACCGATCTTTACTTTCACAAGAAGAAGTTAGTACTCTTAAGTGAGAGGATGTTTGACTAAGAACGTTTAATGGAAGGCGGTCAAAAGATTTCCTTGATACCAGAGAACTTGCAAAAGTTGGATCTTTTTTTGTTGGCCACAGTGACCAGGTTCAGTGTGCTTTTTGTGCAGGTGTGGTTGGAAATTGTGAAAAGGGGGATTTGCCTATAGATGAACACATGAAACACTTCGAACCATGACCTTTTGTTCAAGGAGTTGATGTGGGAAACATTCCAGTGAAACCTTCTGGTTTAACTGGAGGTTAGGACCTTTGTGGCGATACACGTGACTGCGTTCCTTTTTTGCAAACCAAAATTCAAAGTCCTAAATTTATTGGTTCCAAAATAATTCTAAGTTCCAAGAAAATTAAAAAGGGCACTAGGCCTTTCGATTTCCAATCGAATGAGCCCCTTTTGAGTTTCTACGACAATACTTCCTATAAACACCTTATATGCCCTCTGGGCATAAATTACAACCCTTACCCTAAGGTCTCTGAGGGTGGTTGTCATTATCTAAGACCTAATTTCCAGAAATTTCAAATACGTTAAACAATATGGCTATCTCAAAATTTTGATTGAATGTGTCTGGGAAATGGTGGACGTGAGAGGGGCGTTAGTCTTTCTTCTTTCACTTTCAACTATTAAAAAAGACACTAGCCCTTTCAATTTCCAATCAAATGAGCCCTTTTGAAGTTTCTACGACAGCACTTTCAATAAAAACCTTATATGCCCCCAGGGGATAGCTTACAACCCTCGTTCTGAGGGCTGGGGGGGGGGGGTTGTCATACTCAAAGACCTAATTTCCCGAACTTTCTACTACGTTGAACAAAATGGCTATCTGAAAATTTTGATTGGATGTGTTCGGGGGAATGGTGGGCGTGAGAGGGGGTTTAGTTACCCTCCAATCACTTTCAGCTATTGAAAAGGGCACTATCCCTCTCCATTTCCAATGGAGTGATCCGCTTTTGAAGTTTTTACGACAACTCTATCATTAAGAACCTTGTATGCCCCCAGGGTATAACTTACAACCTTTGCCCTGGATGTTCGCGAGGGTTTGTCATTGTCAAATAAATAATTTCCAGAACTTTCAACTACGTTGTAAAAAATGGCTGTCTCTATACTGTGATTGAATGTGTTTGGGGAAATGGTGGGCATGAGAGGGGGGTTAATCACTCTCTACTCACTTTCGACTATTAAAAAGGGCAATTTCAATTTCCAATCAAATGAGCCCCTTTTGAAATTTCTGCAACAACTTTCTATATAAGCCTTATATGCCCCCAGGCCATAACTTATAACCCTTTCACTGAGGGTTTTGATGGGGTTATCATCCTAAAAGACCTAATTTCCAGAACTTCCGACTACTTTAAACAAAATGGATATCTCAAAATTTTGATTGGATGTGTTTGGGGAACTGGTGGGCGTGTGAGGGGAGTTAATTGCCCTTCAATCATTTTCGACTATTAAAAGGGCACTAGCCCTTTCAATTTTCAATTGAATAAGCCCTTTTTGATGTTTTTACAACATCGCTTTCTACAAAAATTTTACATGCTCCCAGGGCTTAACTTACAACCCTTGCCCTGAGGGTTTGGGGGGGGGGGGCATGGGTTGTCATCCTTAAAGACCTAATGTCCAAAACTTTCAACAACGTTGAATAAAATGGCTATCTAAAAATTTTGATTGGATGTGTTTGGGGAAAGGTGGGTGTGAGAGGGGGGTTAGTTGCCCTCAAATTACTTTCGACTTAAAAGCGCACTAGCCCTTTGAATTTCCAATTGAATGAGCCCTTTTTCAAGTTTCTACGACAAAGATTTCGACAAAAACCTTATATGCCTCTAGGGCATAACTTATAACCCTTGCCCTGAAGACTGTGGGGGGAATGTCCTGCTCAAAGGTATGATTTCCTGAACTTTAAACTGCGTGGAACAAAACGGCTATCTAAAAATTTTGATTGGATATGGTTGGGAAAATGGTGGGCGTGGAAGGGATTTTAGTTGCCTTCCAATAACTTTCGACTATTAAAAAGGGCAGTAGCCATTTCAATTTCCAATCGAAGGAGCCCTTTTTGAAGTTTATACGACGACGCGTTCTATTAAAACCCTATATGCCCTCAGGGCATAACTTACAACCCTTGCCCTGAGGGCTCTGGGGGAGTGTCCTCCTCAAAAACATAATTTCTGTCTGAAAATCCACAGCACTGAACAAAATGGCAATATAAAAACTTTGATTGGATGTGTTTGGGGAAAATGTGGGCGAGAGAGCTAGTTGCCCTCAAATCACTTTCGACTATTAAAAAGGGCACTAGACCTTTCAATTTCTAATCGATTGAGCCCTTTTTCAAGTTTCTACGACAAAGATTTCAATAAAAACTTATATGCCCTAGGGTATAACTTATGACCCGTGCCCTGAAGACTGTGGGGGGTATGTCCTGCTCAAAGGTATAATTTCCTGAGCTTTAACTGCTTGGGACAAAATGGCTATCTCAAAATTTTGATTGGATGTGTTTGGGGAAATGGTGGGCGTGGAAGGGGTGTTAGTTGCCTTCCAGTTACTTTCGACTATTAAAAAGGGCACTAGCTATTTCAATTTCTTATCGAATGCGCCCTTTTTGAAGTTTGTACGACAACGCATTCTATAAAAACTTTATATGCCCCCAGGGTATAACTTACAACCGTTGTCCTGAGGGCTCTGAGGGGGTTGCCATCCTCAAAGACCTAATTTACAGAACTTAAAACTGCGTTGAATAAAATGGCTATCTGAAAATTTTGATTGCATGTGTTTAGGAAGAAGGTGGGCGTGAAAAGGGATTTAGGTACCTTCCTATCACTTTCAACTATTGAAAAGGCCACTAGACCTTTGAATTCCTAATCGAATGAGCCTTTGTTGAAGTTTCTAAGGCAGCGCTTTCTATGAAAACCATATATGCCCTCCAGGGCATAACTTACAACCCTTGCTCTGAAGGCTGTGCGGGAGTTTCCGCCTCAAAAAAATATTTTCTATGTGGAAATCAACTACGCTGAACAAAATGGCTATCTCAAAGTTTTGATTGGATGTGTTTGGGGGAATGATGCGTGTAGGGGGGGGGGGGCTATTTGCCTTCCAATCACTTTTTATTATTAAAAAGGGCACTAAATGCCCCCATGGCATAACTTACAACCCTTGCCCTGAAGGCTGTGGGGGAGTGTCCTCCTCAAAACATAATTTCTATCTGGAAATCAACTAAGCTGAACAAAATGGCTATCTCAAAATTTTGATTGGATGTGTTTGGGGAAATGGTGGGCGTGGAAGGGGTGTTAGTTGCCTTCCAGTTACTTTCGACTATTAAAAAGGGCACTAGCTATTTCAATTTCTAATCGAATGAGCCCTTTTTAAAGTTTCTACGACAGCCCGTTCTATAAAAACTTTATATGCCCCCAGGGCATATCTTACAACCGTTGTCCTGAGGGCTGTGAAGGGGTTGCCATCCTCAAAGACCTAATTTACAGAACTTAAAACTACGTTGAATAAAATGGCTAACTCAATATTTTGATTGGATGTGTTTGGGGAAAAGGTGGGCGTGAGAGGGGCGTGTGCCCTTTTATTAAAAAGGGCACTAGACCTTTGAATTTCCAATCGAATGAGCCTTTTTTGAAGCTTTTACGACAACGCCTTCTATAAAAACCTTATATGCCCCCAGGGCATACCTTACAACCCTTGCCCTGAAGGCTCTGCGGGAGTGTCCACCTCAAAAAAATATTTTCTATGTGGAAATCAACTACGCTGAACAAAATGGCTATTTCAAAATTTTGATTGGATGTGTTTGGGGGAATGATGGGTGTAGGGGGGGGGGGCTAGTTGCCTTCCAATCACTTTTTATTATTAAAAATGGCACTAACCTTTTGGATATCCAATCGAATGAGCCTTTTTTTAGTTTCTACGACAACAACTTCTATAAAAACCTTATATGCCCCCAGGGCATAACTTACAAACCTTGCCCTGAAGGCTGTGGGGGAGTGTCCTCCTCAAAACATAATTTCTATCTGGTAATCAACTACGCTGAAAAAATGGCTATCTCAAAATTTTGATTGGATGTGTTTCGGGAAATGGTGGGCATGGAAGGGGTGTAAGTTACCTTCAAATCACTTTCGACTATTAAAAAGGGCATAAGTCACTTCCATTTTAAATTGAGTGAACCCTTTTCGAAGTTTCTGCGACAACTTCTTCGATACGAAGTGCCCTGCTCTAAAGGAAAAAAATAATAAATGATAAATTGTGCCAACATCTTTCTTATATGCCCTCAGGCATGGGTGCCCATAAGCTGAATTCCAGAGGGGGGGCAAACCTCGTCTAATTGGCACTTTTAATGCTATATAATAGAAATCTCAGAACAAAAATATATAAATAAGTCAGCATCATTCAACCAGGGGAGGGGCGGGCGGCCCCCCCCCCCCCGATATGGGCGCCCATGCCCTCAAGGCATAACCTAAAACCCTTTTCCTGAGGGCTGTGAGGGGGTTGTCATCCTCAAAGACCTAATTTACAGAACTTAAAACTACGTTGAATAAAATGGCTATCTCAGAATTTTGATTGGATGTGTTTGGAGAAAAGGTGGGCGTGAGAGGGGGGTTAGTTGCCCTCTAATAACTGTCGATTGTTAAAAAGGGCACTAGCCCTTTGAATTTCCAATCGAATGAGCCTTTTTTGAAGTTTCTAAGACAACGATTTCTATAAAAACCTTATATGCCCCCAGGGCATAACTTAAAACCCTTGCTCTGAGGGTTGTGGGGGAGTGTCCTCCTTAAAAAAAATATTTTATATCTGGAAATCAACTACGCTAAATAAAATGGCTATCTTGAAATTTTGATTGGATGTGTTTGGGGGAATGATGGGTGTAGGGGGGAAGGCTAGTTGCCTTCCAATCACTTTTTACTATTAAAGAAGGGCACTAGCCCTTTGGATATCCAATCGAGTGAGCCTTTTTGTAGTTTCTACGACAACAACTTCTATAAAAACCTGATATGCCCCCATGGCATAACTTACAACCCTTACCCTGAAGGCTTTGGGGGAGTGTCCTCTTCAAAACATAATTTCTATGTGGATATCAACTAAGCTGAACAAAATGGCTATCTCAAAATTTTGATAGGATGTGTTTCGGGAAAAGGTGGGTGTGGAAGGGGCGTTAGTTACCTTCCAATCACTTTCGACTATTAAAAAGGGCACAAGTCACTGCCATTTCCAATTGAATGAGGCCTTTTCAAAGTTTCTGCGACAACTTCTTCGATACGAAGTGCCCTGCTCTAAAGGAAAAAAATAATCAATGATACATTGTGCCAACATCGTTCTTATATGCCTTCTGGGCATAACTTAAAACCCTTTCCCAGAGGGTTGTGGGGGAGTGTCCTCCTCAAAAACATATTTTCTATGTGGAAATCAGCTACGCTGAACAAAATGGCTATCTCAGAATTTTGATTGGATGTGTTTGGGGGAATGATGGGCGGGGGGGGGGGGCTAGTTGCCCTCCGATCACTTTCGACTATTAAAAAGGGCACCAGCCCTTTGAATTTCCAATCGAATGAGCTTTTTTTGAAGTTTCTACGACAACGCCTTCTATAAGAACCTTATATGCCCCCGGGGCATAGCTTAAAACCCTTTCCCGGAGGGTTGTGGGGGAGTGTCTTCCTCAAAAATATATTTTCTATCTGGAAATCAGCTACGCTGAACAAAATTCTTATCTCAAAATTTTGAATGGATTCGTGTGGAGGAATGATGGGCGTGGAGGGGGGGGGGCTAGTTGCCTCCAATTACTTTTGACTAAGAAAAAGGGGGCAAACCACTCCAATTTCAATTTGGATCGGTCCATTTCAAAGCTTCTATAACAACTTTTTTGATACGAGTAGCCCAGCTCTGAAGGAAAAAAATAATAAATGATAAATAATACGAACACTAGTACTACACGCCTTCAGGGCATAACTCGAAACCTTTGCCCCGAGGGTTGTGGGGGAGTGTCTTCCTCAAAAACATATTTTCTATGTGAAAATCAACTATGATGAACAAAAGGGAAATCTCTAAATTTTGAGTAGTTGTGTTGGGGAATGATGGTTGTGGGGAGGGGGCTAGTTGCCCTCCAATCACTTTCAACTATTAAAAAGGGCACTAGCCACTCCAATTTCCAATCAAATGAGCCCTTTTCTAAGTTTCTGCGACAACTCCTTCGATACGAAGTGCCCGGGTATGGAGGAAAAATAAATAAAACATTGTGCCCACATCGTTCTTTACTTAGGCAACGCTATCACGCTGCCTATGATCTTAAATCAGAAGTAATATTTTAAATAAATAACAGTATTTTAAGTAGAAAAAGAGTAGGTGGAATTTAAAATAATATTTTATGTATCTGTTTTAAAAGTTTGAAATGCTATGCCACTAAGAGAAGAGGAGATAGGGTTTAAAAACTAAAAAGTAAGATATAAATGAAGTCATTTTATTTGACATAAAAAGCATTTGTAGCAACCATAAAATTTTGATGAGCCCGTGCTAAGACGCCCTTTCGCCCTTACCACGTGCCTCTTGAATTAAGGACATTTCTTCGCCTTTAACATTTCTAGTAGCTTTTTTAGAGCTTTTGGACTAGTCCTGTACCCATTTCGAAAATTTGAACTTTTTTCAATTTTTCTTTTATATTAGAAATATCAATTCTTTTAAAAAATTTAGTAAATGAACTGAATTTTTTGAGCTAAATTAAATGAATTGAGTAAATTGAGTAAAACTTGAATTTAGCAAATTTGAGCAATGAATGAATTTTAAGTAGTAGGAATGGAATCACTTGACTAAGCCCCTCTAGTGTCTTATGACCAAAATCAGGTCTTTTTAGTAGTACAAAAAAAAAAAAAAAAAAAGAAAAATCTCTTTATATTGAACCCTCCTTGGTGATAGGCTAAGTAAAGAGCTACCATTGTCAATAGTAATTGAAACTGCATAAAAATGAAGTTCGGAAACTATATAGTTTTAAGAAGAATTTAGTTTTTATTGTTATTCCTAATACGTAAGATGTATTGAGTTTACGGAGCGGATATTGTTCATAACGTAAGCAGCTCCTAGACTATAGCTCTTTACAGAATTTTGCCGTATGTTGGTTTATTTCACGTTATTGAAAAGTCAACATAGTATCAAAAAATTATAATTTGTGTATAATTTGTGTTTCATGCTTGATCAGAGCATGACTCTCCATCTCCATTCCATATTCTTAATAATTTTCTTATGATGATTTCTATGATTTTAGACAGAAAATATGATGCTTTTATGGTTTTACATTAATTTACTTTAAAAGGAACTGTTTATATGTGAAACGTTATACTTAATGGAACACAGCTTAACTAATTGGTATATTAAATTACGTACGTAGTGTGAAACCACTTATTTTGAGCCTGCTAACGTTAAAAAAAGGGGCTTTAGTCTTTGAAAGGATAAATTTTTGCCAATTTTTTGTTACTAACACATCCTAATTTTATTGAAGTTTGAATTTTTTTTTCATAGATTTGAACAATACGACAGGGTAAAGAGTCGAGCAAATTGAAAATTATAAAGAAAAATCTGAAAAATCTTTCTAATTTGAAAATTTGAAAAAATAATAAACAGTTTCATTTTCTGGAAGGGTCAGGAAAATAAAGTTATCAGTTTGCTCTCTGGAGTGCAATCTCTAAGAATCTATAAGAAAAATTAGCCATCAATTCTTCAATGGTGAAAAGAGAACTAGTGAAAGCATTTTTACACTTGGAAACAACTGAGAGAAGGTTATACAAGTATACTTTTAACTTGAGACGAGAAACACAATCTCTCATCGATCTTAAACAAATTAAAGAAAAAAAAAACAAGTTTTTTTAACTGAAAGTAAGGAGCGACATTAAAACTTAAAACGAACAGAAATTAGTCTTTATATAAAAGGGGCTGTGCCCTCCTCAACGCCGCGCTCTTTAAGCTAAAGTTTTTCATTGTTTTAAACAAAGAGCTGTGACAAAGTCAAACTTTAGCGTAAAGAGCGAGACGTTGAGGAGGGGACAGCCCCTTTCATACAAGGAATAATTTCTGTTCGTTTAAAGTTTTAATGTCGCTCCTTACTTTCAGTTAAAAAAACTTGTTTTTTTTTATTTAATTTTTGAACTTTTTTGAATAAATGCAGGTTTTGATCTTGGCTCACCGTACATGAATAATTAAAACAAAATTTTCATATTAAATGGCTTTCTCGAAACTTGTTTAATTTTATCTACGAACGTTTTTATTAGTAATAAATATTTGTAACTTACGAATTAACTTACGTAACGAACTTCTATATTCATATATTTTTAATACATATATTAGGGGGTTCGCCCCCTAGTCAATATCTTGCTCTTTAAGCTAAACTTTGAATTTTGTTTGAATTCTTTAAAAATGACCGCTTTATCACAAAGGCCGTTAATTAGAATAAATAGCTCTTATGAAAGTACTAACAAATCTTTGGCTTAAAGAGCGAGTTATTGACTAGGGGGTGAACTCAATCATATATGTAATATTTTCTGTTCGTTTAAAGTTTTGTTGTTGCTGCTGTTGCAGTTGAAAAACTTGTTTATTTTATATTTAATTTCTGATCTTTTTTTAAATAATGCTGGGAAGTCCGGCGTCCCCTTCGTAGCAATGCCCCTTCCCCCATGAAAACTTCCTTCATGGGAAGATCCTCCCACATAACCCCCGACCCCCCCCCTCCCCGGCAAAATCTCCCCTGAAAACGGCTGTATACGTCCCAAAAATCAATATGATATGTCAATATTGGGTAAAGTTCATAACTTTCAGCCCTCCCCCCGGGAACTTTGGGGGATTAAGTCATCCTAAAAGACATACTTATCATATTTTCGAACATGCTCAACAAAATGGCCATCTCAAAATTTTTATCGGGTGACTTTGGGAAAAAAATGAGCGTGGGAGGGGGCCTAGTTGCCCTCCATTTGTTTGGTCACTTGAAAAGGGAATTAGAACTTGTAATTTCAATTCCAATGAGCCCTCCAACTATATTCTAGGACCACTGGGTCGATACGATCACGTCTGGGAAAAAAAAACAAAAAAAAAAAAAACAAATGAACACGCACCCGTGATGTTTCTTCTGGCAAAAAATGCAAAATTCCACATTTTTGTATATAGGAGCTTGAAACCTCTACAGTGGGGTTCTCTGATACTTGGAATATGATGGTGTGATTTTTATTTAAGTTTTGTAGATTTCAGGAGGTACTTTCCCCTTTTTTTTAAAATCAGACAAATTTTCTCCGGCGCATAACTTTTGTCGGGTAGGATTAAACTTGATGAAACTTATATATTTGAAATTAGCATTAAAATATAATTCTTTTGATGTATATATTTTTATCAAAATACCGTTTTCTAGAGTTTCGGTTACCATTGAGCCGGGTCGCTCCTTACTTACAGTTCGTTACCACGAACTGTTTGAAAGACTTCAACGCTGAAAGATTGATTTACAAGATTCAACTCATAATTTCAAAGTAGAAACCCAGACATCGATTTAACTCTAGAGAAAATCATTTGACATCGATTTCTTGTCGTTGTTGTCTTGTCGATCTCTCATCGATCTTAAACAAAAAGACTTCAACGCTGAAAGATTGATTTACAAGATTCAACTCAAATATAATTCAGTCCATCTAAGCCAACATAACAGGAATCAATGGACGCCAAACTTGCCTACCCCTTCATGAAACCCAGTAAAACTCAACCTATGCACAATCAACCCACACAAACCTAAACTTATTAAAATTATACCCAGTAAAACACGTGCGAGCAAATACATTCAGTCCCCACTCTTGAATCCCCTCAGAATTCCTGTGTTAAATTCTAATAATTCTGAAAAATTTTGCCCGAAGGATTTAAAAATCCCGCAAAACAAAATCCTGTTGGAACTCTATGTCTACTTTATTAGTTCCATTTTTTTGAGTTGGTGGTATAAGGCTGGTTTTGCATGCTTTTTGGATTGATTGTAAGAGCCTGGGGTCACCTTCCAATCTTTTATTTGTGATTTGCTGTTCTGGTGCTTGGAGCCCACCATCGTCTAAGTTGATTAATTGATTAATATCATCTGACAAATGGTATGAGGTTGCTCTTTTTCTTTTTATTGTTTGATTTATTTTTTATTTTTCGTTCCCTGTTTTCAGTCAATGGAGTCCACTGGGGGATGGCTATTTTTATTGTTGTTGCTGTACATATAATGTTAATAAACAAACTACCTGAGGGGATAGCTACCACCAGGGTTCTGCCCTTCTGAAAAGGAATAGAAGTTCTCTCAAGAACTCTTAACAAGCACTAAATAGCACCTTTTAAAATTTCACTCTCGCCACACTTCTAGTTGCTGCATTCTTTGCACCTCTTAATATTCCACTTTTGCATCTCTTCCCTCTTGCGATACTTTGTATTACTTGCATTTTTCATACTGATATCGCTGAATACCGAACTGAAAGGGTGTCTCTAGAAATTGTACATGTTTGCTTTGAAATTACAACAAGGTTCTTTTAAACTCTTTGAGAGAACAATTATTTGTTTCATCATTGAAGGGCATACATATTCATTTAAAAATTACCATGGCTAGCGAGATTTTTGTCGGTAGGTATAAATCATGTTTTTAACTTAAAGTTTCGGCAGTTTTTGGAGCTCAAACGTCACAAGATGTTAAGAGAAGAGATGTGGACCGGGCCCAAAGAATGCAACTGATATTATGGTTTTCCACCATGTTTATTCGTTTCTAAATCTCAAATCTTTGATGAAGTCAGCAGTAAAGTCATAAACAAACCGTAAAAATTCCAAAAACCTCAAGAAATCCTGGATTCTCGAAAATCCTATCCAAGCCCGAAATTCCTGAATGTTAGGATAAATCCTGCAAAGTGGAAGTACTAAAACAGCCTACACAAAACTTTGGCCAACAGAAATTTTGATTATTTGCAACAAAGGCTTATTGGGTTTTAATAATCCTTTAGGAATTTTTTATATTTTATCTTTTTTTTGGTATTCTGAGCTACTCCGTGAATTTTTCCGTAAGTTACCTACAATCCTTTAAGACTGTATTTTTACCTTATTTTGGTTGAGCTCATGTAATATCTTTTTTGGTAAAAGGAGTAATTGGAGCATCAAAAATGATGTTGAAAGGAGCAATTCACAAAAAATAAATGAGCGTATTTCGCAGCCTTAGCTATAGCATCATCTGGTTTAATTCTATAAAAAGTGACATTCAAAACCTTCTAACGCTTTTTAACACCCTGTTTAGTTTAGTTGTAGTTGTAGTTCAACCAGGCTAGTTTTAGTACTGATGGAAAAAGAGGGTGTTTGAAATCTTTCGTAGGTAAGGGGCTAGGGATTTAGATTTCGCTCCTAGTTTATCTAGATATTGGATAGTTTAGATAAAAGTAGCTATTTGGGGTACCGATACCTTTTTTGCGGGATCGGAGTAGAGATGCCTTATTGACTCCGATCGCCCACCCCTGCTGCCACCTACAACTTTTTTTTACATAATTTATGTCTGTTTGTTGTCAGTGAGAATGAAAAAACAGGAATTTTGTCACATTTATGGATGTTTTCTTGGATGGTTATGTGTGTTGCTCGATTTATTTGATGTTTTTCATGGATGTTTTATGGTTTTTGTCAGTGAGAATTTGAAAAACAGGAACTTTTTCACATTTTTGTCTGTTTTTATGGTTTTTGTCAGTGAGAATGACAAAACAGGAACTTTGTCACATTTGTCTGTTTTCTTGAATGGTTATGTGTGTGGGTCAATTTATTTGATGTTTTTCATGGATGTCAACAGCAATTTATGGCTTTTGTCAGGTGAGAATGGAAAAACAGGAACTTTCTCACTTTCATGGATTATTGAGTCATTAATCAAATTGTTTCTGGGCAAGGTTAATTAATGTCTGACAGATGACGTCAAGTTAATTAATGTCTTTCATGTATTTCCAAAGAGAATGTTTCCGGGGCAAAGTTTAGATCACACATGACAGATGATGTCATGATTGATTGATTGACATGGAAGGGGAATTAATTTGTTGTTTCTAAAGAGAATTGATTCACGAAAGGGGAATTAATTTGTTGTTTCTAAAGAGAATTGATTCACGAAAGGGGAATTAATTTGTTGTTTCTAAAGAGAACTGTCTCCGAGCGAATGTTTAGATCTTAGCGATGAAGAGATTGATTCACGAAAGGGTTTCCAAATAATTTGAAATGTGACAGCGCAGAGATGCCAAACAAAAGGAACACGCTGAAATTACGTTTAGGGATTATTTGGGCGAAGCCGTTTTAGCCATTTTATGGAATTATTTCGGTGAAACAGTTAGAGACATTTTAAAAGATGATTTAAAAGATGATTTTAGAAGAGAATTTAAGGGTGAAACTCTGTGGTCGTTATAATACACAAGTTGTATTTTAACAGCGTCGTGAGGTCCCCTACCTCAACCCCAAAGGGTTCCGATCCCCCTACCCCAACCCCAAAGGGTTCCAATCCCCCTACCCCAACCCCAAAGGAAGCCCCCGGTACTCAAAGGTCCCCCAAGCTCCCAAAGGGCCCCCAGACTCCCACAGGGCCTCCCCAGACCCCCCCAGACCCACACCGGGCCCCCAAAAGCCCCTCCGGCACCACACCGACCACTGGGCTCACAAACGGTCCCCCCGACCTCCCCAGGCCCTCCCATGGGCCTGCCAGGTCCCCTGGCCGACCCAAGGACCCAACGGTCCTCCAGGGCCCCCAGACCCCTACAGGCCCCCCCCAGACCCCCAAAGGCCCTCCCCGGACCCCCAAAGACCCTCCCCCAGTCCCCAAAGGTCCACAGGGCTCTCAAAGGGCCACCCGGCCCTAAAGGGCCCCCCAGACCCCCAAAGGACCCCGCCGCCCCAAAGGCCCCTGAGCCCCCATTTTTTAATACTTTTTTATGGCTTTATTATATCTTTTCAGAACAAGTTATTTTCTTAATGTCCATCCTAAACCCATTTTACAAGTTGAATTTCCCATCCTTTTCACCCACAACTTTACTATACTGATTTTTGAATGCTCCAACACCAAGCAATACTTTTCAATGGCATTTCAGAACAAGTTCTTTTCTTAATGTCCCTCCTAAACCCATTTTACAAGTTGAAGTACCCATACTTTACACCCATAACTTTATTTTACAGCTTTTTGAATGCTCCAACACCAAGCAATACTTTTCAAAGGGCATTTCAGAACAAGTTCTTTTCATAATGTCCATCCTAAACCCATTTTACAAGTTGAAGTTCCCATTCTTTTCACCCACAACTTTACTTTACAGCTTTTTGAATGCCCAAGACCAAGCAATACTTTTCAAAAGGCATTTCAGAGCAAGCTCTTTTCTTAGTGACCGTTCTAAACCCATTTTATAAATTGAAGTACCCATCCTTTACAACCACAACTTAGATATAGGTAAGAATTTGAAGTTTTACCTTAGAGACTTAGCTTAGAGTTTTAGTTTGGTTTAGTTTTAGTTAAAAGTTTAGAGGTTTTTTTTTATCATAGACTCTTAGCTTAGAGTTTTTGTTAGAGTTCTAGTTTAGTTTAGTTTTAGTTAAGAGTTTAGAGTTTTTAGCTTAGAGTCTTAGCTTAAAGTTTTAGTTTGGTTTAGTTTTAGTTCAGAATTTAGAGTTTTAGCTTAGAGTCATAGCTTAGAGTTTTTGTTAGAGTTCTAGTTTACTTTAGTTTTAGTTAAGAGTTTAGAGTTTTTAGCTTAGAGTCGTAGCTTAGAGTTTTATTCAGAGTTCTAATTTAGTTTAGTTTAGTTACAGTTCAGAATTTAGAGTTTTAGATTAGAGTCATAGCTTATAATTTGACTTAAAGTTGTAGTTTGGTTAAGTTTTAGTTAAGAGTTATGAGTTTTAGCTTAGAATCTTAGCTTAGAGTTTTTGTTAGAGTTGAAGTTTAGTTTAATTTTAGTTAAGAATTCGATGTTATACCTTTGAGTTTCAGTTAGAGGTCTAGTTTAGTTTACTTTTATTTTAGAGTTTAGAGTTTTTAGATGTTATTATTTTATAAATTTTTTTTATTTGGGTTTCTTAATACAAATTCCTTTAGTTTTTTTTTTTGCTTATTGTCCCGTCTTATAGTTTTTGTTAGATTTCGATGTGAGATTTTTTTTTTTTAATATGTTATTGTTTTTATATTATTTTAATTTCATAGATTTTTATAATTATTTATCTGTTATGTTATTTTAGCTACAGTTCGGAATTTAGAGTTTTAGCTTAGAGTCATAGCTTATAATTTTACTTAAAGTTGTAGTTTGGTTAAGTTTTAGTTAAGAGTTTAGAATTTTAGCTTAGAGTCTTAGCTTAGAGTTTTTGTTAGAGTTCTAGTTTAGTTTTGTTTTAGTTAAGAGTTTAGAGTTTTACCTTAGAGTCTTAGCTTAGAGTTTTAGTTAGACTTGAAGTTTAGTTTAGTTACAGTTAAGAGTTTCGAGTTTTAGCTTAGAATCTTAGCTTACAGTTTTTGTTAGAGTTGAAGTTTAGTTTCATTTTAGTTAAGAATTTGATGTTTTACCTTTGAGTTTCAGTTAGAGGTCTAGTTTAGTTTACTTTTAGTTAAGAGTTTAGGGTTTTTAGCTTAGAGTCTTAGCTTAAATTTTTAGTTTGGTTTAGTTTTAGTTAAAAGTTTAGAGTTTTTTTTTTGCTTAGAGTCTTAGCTTAGAGTTTTATTCAGAGTTCTAGTTTAGTTTAGTTACAGTTCAGAATTTAGAGTTTTAGCTTAGAGTCATAGCTTATAATTTTACTTAAAGTTGTAGTTTGGTTAAGTTTTAGTTAAGAGTTTAGAGTTTTAGCTTAGAGTCTAAGCTTAGAGTTTTTGTTAGAGTTCTAGTTTATTTTAGTTTTAGTTAAGAGTTTAGTGTTTTTAGCTTAGAGTGTTATCTTAGAGCTTATGTTGAAGTTCTAGTATAGTTTAGTTTTGGTTTAGAGTTTTAGCTTAGAGTCTTAGCTTAGAGTTTTTGTTAGAGTTGAAGTTTAGTTTAATTTTAGTTAAGAGTTTGATTTTTAACCTTTCAGTTTCAGTTAGAGTTCTAGTTTAGTTTAGTTTTAGTTAAGAGTTTAGAGTTTACCATAGAGTCTTAGCTTAGAGTTTTAGTTAGAGTTATAGTTTAGTTTAGTTTTAGTTAAGAGTTTAGAAGTTTACCATAGAGTCTTAGCTTAGAGTTTTATTTAGAGTTCTAGTTTAGTTTAGTTTTAGTTATAGTTTAGAATTTAGAGTTTTAGCTTAGAGTCATAGCTTAGAGTTTTACTTAAAGTTATAGTTTGGTTAAGTTTTAATTAAGAGTTTAGAGTTTTTAGCTTAGAGTTTTTGTTGAAGTTCTAGTTTAGTTTATTTTTAGTTAATAGTTTAGAGTTTTAGCTTAGAGTTTTAGCTTAGAGTTTTTGTTAGAGTTGAAGTTTAGTTTAATTTTAGTTGTAAATTTTATGTCTGAACGTTGATTTTCAGTTTGTTCTTTATTATATTTTTCTCCTTTTTTATAACTTTCGGTTTTTTAGCTTATATTCATAGCTTAGTTTTTTTGTTAGACTTCCATTTTATGTTATCTGTGTCTAAGAGCTGATTTTTCCATAATAGAGTATTTGATTTAATTTTGGGATCGATTACTAGTTTATTTTAGTTTTGTGTTGTAGTTTAGTTTAAGTATAGTTAAGAGTTTGGAGTTTTACCTTAGAGACTTAGCTTAGAGTTTTAGTTTAGTTTAGTTTTACTTAAGAGTTTAGATTTTTTTAGCTTAGAGTCTTAGCTTAGAGTTTATGTTAGAGTTTTAGTTTAGTTTAGTTTCAGTTAAGAGTTTAGAGTTTTTAGCTTAGAGCCTTAGTTCAGAGTTTTAGTTAGAGTTCTAGTTTAGTTTAGTTTTAGTAAATAGTTTGGAGTTTTAGCATAGAGTCTTAGCTTATAGTTTTTGTTAGAGTTCTAGTTTATTTTATTTTTAGTTAAGAGTTTAGAGTTTTAGCTTAGAGTCTTAGCTTAGAGTTTTTGTTTTAGTTATATTTTAGTTTATTTTTAGTAAATAGTTTAGAGTTTTAGCTTATAGTCTTAGCTTATAGTTTTTGTTATACTTGAAGTTTAGTTTAATAATAGTTATGAGTTTAGAGTTTTAGCTTATAGTCTTAGATTAGAGTTTTTGTTAGAGTTCTAGTTTAGTTTAGATATAGTTAAGAGTTTGGAGTTTTACCTTAGAGACCTAGCTTAGTTTTTTAGTTTAGTTTAGTTTTAGTTAAGAGTTTGGAGTTTTTAGCTTAGAGTTTTAGCTTAGAGTTTTTGTTAGAGTTCTAGTTTAGTTTAGTTTTAGTTAAGAGTTTGATGTTTTACCTTAGAGTAATAGCTTAGACATTTAGTTAGAGTTCTAGTTTAGTTTAGTTTTAGTTATGAGTTTAGAGTTTTATCTTATATTATTATCTTATAGTTTTTTTTATAGTTATATTTTAGTTTATTTTTATTTAAGAGTTTAGATTTTTTATATAATATTATTATATTATTTTTTTTCTAATTTCTATTTTATTTTATGTATATTTATTAGTCTAGAGTTTTATCTTATAGTCTTAGCTTAGAGTTTTTGTTAAAGTTGAAGTTTAGTTTATTAATAGTTAAGAGTTTAGAGTTATAGCTTATAGTCTTAGCTCATAGTTTTTTTTAAAGTTTAAGTATATTTAAGTAATATTTATGAGTTTTGAGTTTGAGCTTAGTTTATTATATTAGAGGTTTAGTTTAGTCTATTTTTAGTTAAGAGTTTATAGTTTTTTAGAATAGTCTTAGATTAAAGTTTTTTTTAGAGCTCTAGTTTATTTTAGTTATAGTTAATAGTTTAGAGTTTTTAGCTTAGAGTCTTAGTTTAGAGTTTTTTGTTGCAGTTCTAGTTTAGTTTAGAGTTTTAGCCTAGACTTGGAGTTTTAATTAGAGTTCTAGTTTAGTTTAGTTTTAGTTAAGAGTTTAGAGTTTTAGCTTAGAGTCTTAGCTTACAGTTTTTGTTAGAGTTCTAGTTTAGTTTAGTTTTAGTTAAGAGTTTAGAGTTTTAGCTTAGAGTAAAAGCTTAGAGTTTTTGTTAGAGTCCTAGTTAAGTTTAGTTATAGTTAAGAGTTTGAAGTTTTACCTTAGAGACTTAGATTAGAGTTTTAGTTAAGTTTAGTTTTACTTAAGAGCATAGAATTTTAGATTAGAGTCTCAGCTTAGAGTTTTTGTTAGAGTTTTAGTTTACTTTTAGTTAAGAGTTAAGTGTTTTTATCTTAGAGTCTTAGTTTAGAGTTTTCTTTGAAGTTCTAGTTTAGTTTAGTTTTAGTTGAGAGTTTTAGCTTAGACTTAGAGTTTTAATTAGAGTTCTAGTTTAGTTTAGTTTTAGTTAAGAGTTTAGAGTTTTTAGCTTAGAGTCTTAGCTTAGTTTTATTTAGAGTTCTAGTTTAATTTAGTTTTAGTTAAGAGTTTAGAGTTTTACCATAGAGTCTTAGCTTGGAGTTTTAGTTAGAGTTAAAGTTTAGTTTAGTTACAGTTAAGAATTTAGATTTTTAGCTTAGAGTCATAGCTTAGAGTTTTACTTAAAGTTATAGCTTGGTTAAGATTTAGTTAAGAGTTTCGAGTTTTAGCTGAGTCTTAGCTTACAGTTATTGTTATAGTTCTAGTTTAGCTTAGTTTTACTTAAGAGTTTAGAGTCTTAGCTTAGAGTTTTTGTTAGAGTTCTAGTTTAGTTTAACTTTAGTTAAGAATTTGATGTTTCACCTTTGAGTTTCAGTTAGAGTTCTAGTTTAGTTTACTTTTAGTTAAGAGTTTAGTGTTTTACCTTAATGTCTTAGCTTAGAGTTTTAGTTAGAGCTCTAGTTTAGTTTAGTTTTAGTTAAGAGTTTAGAATTTTAGCTTAGAGTCTTAGCTTAGAGTTTTTGTTAGAGTTCTATTTTAGTTTAATTTTAGTTAAGAATTTGAGGTTTTACCTTTGAGTTTCAGTTATAGTTCTAGTTTAGTTTACTTTTAGTTAAGAGTTTAGTGTTTTACCTTAGAGTTTTATCTTAGATTTTTAGTTAGAGTTATCGTTTAGTTTAGTTTTAGTTAAGAGTTTATAATTTTAGTTTATAGTCTTAGATTAGAGTTTTTGTTAGAGTTCTAGTTTATTTTAGTTTTAGTTAAGAGTTTAGATTTTTTGGCTTAGAGTCTTTTGCTTAGAGTTGTTGTTGAAGCTCTAGTTTAGTTTAGGTTTAGTTAATAGTTTAGAATTTTAGCTTAGAGTCGTACCTTAGAGTTTTTGTTAGAGTTCTAGTTTAGTTTAGATATAGTTAAGCGTCTGGAGTTTTACCTTCGAGACTTAGCTTAGAGTTCTAGTTTAGTTTAGTTTTAGTTAAGAGTTTAGAGTTTTAGCTTAGAGTTATAGTTAGAGTTGAAGTTTAGTTTAGTTATAGTTAAGAGTTTAGAGTTTTTAGATTAGATTAGTAGTTTAGAGTCTTTGTTAGAGTTCTAGTTTAGTTTACTTAAGAGTTTAGAGTTTTATCATAGAATCATAGCTTAGAGTTTTTGTTGAAGTTTTAGTTTAGTTTAGTTTTAGTTAAGAGTTTAGAGTTTTTTTAGCTTAGAGTACTATATTAGAGTTTTTGTTATAGTTATAGTTTATTTTAGTTTTATTTAATAGTTTTGTGTTTTACATTATAGTTATAGCTTAGAGTTTTAGTTAGAGTTCTAGTTTAGTTTAGTTTTAGTTAAGAGTTTAGAATTTTAGCTTAGAGTGTTAGCTTAGAGTTTTTGTTAGAGTTCTAGTTTAGCTTAGTTTTAGTTAAGAGTTTATAGTTTTAGCTTAGAGACTTAGATTAGAGTTTTTGTTGAAGATCTAGTTTTGTTTAGTTTTAGTTAAGAGTTTATTGTTTTAGCTTAGAGTATTATCTTAGTGTTTTTGTTGGAGTTTTAGTTTAGTTTAGTTTTATTTAAGAGTTTTGAGTTTTACCTTAAAGTCTTAGATTAGAGTTTTAGTTAGGGTTGAAGTTTCGTTTAGTTTAGTTATAGTTAAGAGTTTATAGTTTTAGCTTTGAGTCTTAGCTTAGAGTTTTAGTTAGAGTTATTGTTTATTTTAGTTTTACTTAAGAGTTATAGCTTAGAGGTTTAGCCTAGAATCTTAGCTTAGAGATTTAGTTAGAGTTGTAGTTTAGTCCAAACTAGCATAACCACAAAATTACACAATATTGCATAGAAATACCAAAACCATAGGTTAGATTAGGTTAGGTTAGGTTAGAGGTTAGGTTTCTCCACGTTTAAGTTAGGTTAGATTAGGTTAGCTTATCATGAGCGGTCATGATAATCTAGCCTAATCTAACCTAACTTAAACGTGGAGAAACTCTAACTAGAACTCTAACTAAAACTCTAAGCTATAACTCTAATTTAAAACAAAAAACTCTTAACTAAAACTAAACTAAACTATAAGTATATCAAAAAATTTAAGATAGTACTATAAGATAAAAAAAACTCTAAATTCTTAAATAAAACTAAACTAAACTAAAACTTCAACAAAAACTCTAAGCTATGATTCTATGATAAAACTCTAAACTCTTAATTAAAATAAACTAAAACCCTAACAAATACTCTAAACTACGATTCTAAGCTAAAAACTCTAAACTCTTAACTATAACTAAACTAAACTTCAACTCTAACTATAACTCTAAGCTAAAACTCTAAACTCTTAACTAAAACTAAACTAAACTAAAACTCCAAGCTAAGTCTCTAAGGTAAAACTCCAGACTCTTAACTATATCTAAACTAAAATAGAACTCTAACAAAAACTCTAAGCTAAGACTCTAAGCTAAAACTCTAAACTCTTAACTAAAACTAAACTAAACGAGAACTCTAACTAAAACTCTAAGCTAAAACTCTAAGGTAAAACACTAAACTATTAACTAAAATTAAAATAAACTAGAACTCTAACTGAAACTAAAAGTTAAAACATCAAATTCTTAACTAAAATTAAACTAAACTAGAACTCTAACAAAAACTCTAAGCTAAGACTCTAAGCTAACATTCTAAACTCTTAACTAAAACTAAACTAAACTAGAACTCTAACTAAAACTCTATGCTAAGACTCAAAGGTAAAACACTAAACTCTTAACTAAAAGTAAACTAAACTAGAACTCTAACTGAAACTCAAAGGTGAAACATCAAATTCTTAACTAAATTTAAACTAAACTAGAACTCTAACAAAAACTCTAAGCTAAGACTCTAAACTCTTAAGTAAAACTAAGCTAAACTAGAACTATAACAAAAACTGTAAGCTAAGACTCAGCTAAAACTCGAAACTCTTAACTAAATCTTAACCAAGCTATAACTTAAAGTAAAACTCTAAGCTATGACTCTAAGTTAAAAATCTAAATTCTTAACTGTAACTAAACTAAACTTTAACTCTAACTAAAACTCTAAGCTAAGACTCTATGGTAAAACTCTAAAATCTTAACTAAAACTAAATTAAAATAGAACTCTAAATAAAACTAAGCTAAGACTCTAATCTAAAAACACTAAACTCTGAACTAAAACTAAACTAAACAAGAACTCTAATTAAAACTCTAAGTCTAAGCTAAAACTCTA
Organism: Artemia sp. Qi Xiang Cuo; assembly: GCF_049724085.1. NCBI lineage: Eukaryota > Metazoa > Arthropoda > Branchiopoda > Anostraca > Artemiidae > Artemia > Artemia sp. Qi Xiang Cuo. The sequence continues at coordinate 11,352,202 of NC_142797.1, read as the reverse complement.
AACTAAAACTAAACTAAACTAGAACTTCAACAAAAACTCTAAACTTAGACACTAAGCTAAAAACACTTAACTCTTAACTAAACTAAATTAGAACTCTAACAAAAACTCTAAACTACGACTCTAAGCTAAAAACTCTAAACTCTTAACTATAACTAAACTAAACTTCAACTCTAACTATAACTCTAAGCTAAAACTATAAACTCTTAACTAAAACTAAACTAAACTAGAACTCTAACAAAAACTCTAAGCTAAGACTGTAAGCTAAAAACTCTAAACTCTTAACTAAAACTAAACCAAACGAGAACTCTAACTAAAACTCTAAGCTAAGACTCTAAGGTAAAACACTAAACTCTTAACTAAAAGTAAACTAAAATAGAACTCTAACTGAAACTCAAAGGTAAAACATCAAATTCTTAACTAAAATTAAACTAAACTAGAACTCTACCAAAAACTCTAAGCTAAGACTCTAAGCTAAAATTCTAGACTCTTAACTAAAACTAAACTAAACTAGAACTCTAACTAAAACTCTATGCTAAGACTCTAAGGTAAAACGCTAAACTCTTAACTAAAAGTAAACTAAACTAGAACTCTAACTGAAACTCAAAGGTGAAACATCAAATTATAAACTAAAGTTAAACTAAACTAGAACTCTAACAAAAACTCTAAGCTAAGACTCTAAACTCTTAAGTAAAACTAAGCTAAACTAGAACTATAACAAAAACTGTAAGCTAAGACTCAGCTAAAACTCGAAACTCTTAACTAAATCTTAACCAAGCTATAACTTTAAGTAAAACTCTAAGCTATGACTCTAAGTTAAAAATCTAAATTCTTAACTGTAACTAAACTAAACTTTAACTCTAACTAAAACTCCAAGCTAAGACTCTATGGTAAAACTCTAAACTCTTTACTAAAACTAAATTAAACTTGAACTATAAATAAAACTAAGCAAAGACTATAATCTAAGAAATATAAACTATTAAATAAAAATAAACAAAAAATATAATAAAAATTAGATTTATAATATAAAAATATAAACTAAAACTAAAATAAACTATAACTAAGCTAAAACTCTAAACTCTTAAGTAAAACTAAACTAAACTAGAACTCTAAATAAAACTAAACTAAGACTCTAAGCTAAAAACACTTAACTCTTAACTAAAACTAAACTAGAACTCTAACAAAAACTCTAAGCTGAGACTCTAAGCTAAAATTCTATACTCTTAAGTAAAACTAAACTTAACTAAAACTCTAAGCTAAGTCTCTAAGGTAAAACTTCAAACTCTTAACTATAACTAAACTTAACTAGGACTCTAACTAAAACTCTAATCTTTGACTATAATCTAATACTATAAACGATACATTAAAACTAAACTAAAATAAACTACAACTCTAACAAAATCCCTAAGCTAAGACTCTAGGCTAAAACTCTAAACTCTTAACTAAACTAGAACTCGAACTCTAACTAAAACTCTAAGTTAAAACTCTAAACTAAACTAGAACTGCAACAAAAAACTAAACTAAGACTCTAATCTAAAAACTCTAAACTCTTAACTAAAACTAAACTAAACTAGAACTTAAAAAAAAACCCTAAGATAAGACTCTATGGTAAAACTCTAAACTCTTAAATAAAATTAAACTAAACTAAAAATCTAAGCTAAGAATCTAAGCTAAAAACTCTAAACTCTTAACTATAACTAAACTAAACTAGAACTCTTAACAAAAACTCTAAGCTAAGACTCTATGCTAAAAAACTTTAAACTCTTAACTAAAACTAGACTAAACTAAAACTCTAAGCTAAGAATATAATATAAAACTATAAACTCTTAACTATTACTAAAATAAACTTCAACTTTAACAAAAACTCTGAGCTAAGACTCTAATCTAGAACTCTAAACTCTTAAGTATTACTAAACTAAACTACAACTACAACAAAAACTCTAAGCTAAGACTCTAAGGTAAAACTCTAAACTCTTAACTATTACTAAAATAAACTAGAACTTCGACAAAAACTCTATGCTAAGACTCGAGGCTAAAATTCTAAATTCATAACTAAAACTAAACTAAACTGGAACTCTAACTAAATGTCTAAGCTATGACTCTAAGGTAAAACACCAAACTCTTAACTATAACTAAACTAGAAATATAACAAAAACTCTAAGTTAAGACTCTTTGCTAAAACCTCTAGACTCTTAATTAAAACTAAACTAAACTAAAACTCTAAGCTAAGTCTCTAAGGTAAAACTCCAAACTCTTAACTATATCTAAACTAAACTAGAACTCTAACAAAAACTCTAATCTAAGACTATAAGCTAAAATTCTAAACTCCTAACTATTACTAAACTAAACTTCAACTCTAACAAAAACTATAAGCTAAGACTCTAAGCTAAAACTCTAAACTATTTACTAAAACTAAAATAAACTAAAATTTCAACAAAAACTCTAAGCTAAGACTCTAAGCTAAAACTCTAAACTCTTAACTAAAACTAAAATAAACTATAACTCTAACAAAAAATCTAATATAAGACTATAAGACAAAAATACAAAATCTTAAAAAAAAATTAAATACTCAATAACTATAAATAAAACTATAAACTAATGCTCTAAGAAAAAAAATAGGAATTCTCAACTAAAACTAAACTAGATCTAAAAAATAAACTCTAAAATAAGACTCTAACATCAAAAACTCTAAACTCTAAACTAAAACTAAACTAAACTAAAACTCTATGCTAAGTCTCTAAGGTAAAACTCCAAACTCTTAACTATATGTAAACTAAACTAGAACTAAAAACTAAAATAAACTAGAACTCTAACAAAAACTCTAAGCTAAGACTCTAAGCTAAAAATCTAAACTCTTAAATAAAACTAAACTAAACTATAACTCTAACAAAAAATCTAAGCAAAGACTATAAGCTAAAAAACTCTAAACTCTAAACTAAAATTAAACTAGACTAGAACTCTAACTGAAACTCAATGGTAAAACATCAAATTTTTAACTAAAATTAAACTAAACTTCAACTCTAACAAAAACTCTAAGCTAAGACTCTAAGCTAAAACTCTAAACTATTAACTAAAACTAAACTAAACTAGAACTTCAACAAAAACTCTAAGCTAAAAACTCTAAACTCTTAACTAAAACTTAACCAAACTATAACTTTAAGTAAAACTCTAAGCTATGACTCTAAGCTGAAACTCTAAACTCTTAACTGTAACTAAAACTAAACTAAACAAGAACTCTAACTAAAACTCTAAGCTAAGACTCTATGGTAAACTCTAAACTCTTAACTAAAACTAAACTAAACTAGAACTCTAACCAAAACTCTAAGCTAAGACTCTATGGTAAACTCTAAACTCTTAACTAAAACTAAACTAAACTAGAACTCTAACTGAAACTCAAAGGTAAAAAATCAAAATCTTAACTAAAATTAAACTAAACTAGAACTCTAACCAAAAAAAATCTAAACTATTAACTAAAACTAAAATAAACTTCAACTCTAACAAAAACTCTAAGCTAAGACTCTAAGCTAAAACTCTAAACTAAAACTAAACTATACTAGAACTTCAACATAAACTCTAAGCTAACACTCTAAGCTAAAAACACTAAACTCTTAACTAAAACTAAAATAAACTAGAACTATAACAAAAACTCTTAGCTAAGACTATAAGCTAAAACTCGAAACTCTTAAATAAAACTGAACCAAACTATAACTGAAAGTAAAATTATAATCTATTACTCTAATCTAAAGCTATAAATTCTTAACTTTAAATGAACTAAACTAAACTAGAACTCTGAATAAAAATCTAAGCTAAGACTATAATATAAAAACTCTAAACTCTTAACAAAAACTAAACTAAACTAGAACTCTAAAAAAAACTCTAAGCTAAGACTCTAACAAAAAAAAAAACTCTAAACTTTTAACTAAAACTAAACCAAACTAAAAATTTAAGCTAAGACTCTAAGCTAAAAACCCTAAACTCTTAACTAAAAGTAAACTAAACTAGAACTCTAACTGAAACTCAAAGGTATAACATCGAATTCTTAACTAAAATGAAACTAAACTTCAACTCTAACAAAAACTCTAAGCTAAGATTCTAAGCTAAAACTCTAAAATCTTAACTGTAACTAAAGTAAACTTTAACTGTGATTAAAACTCTAAGCTATGACTCTAAGCTAAAACTCTAAACTCTTAACTAAAACTAAACTAAAGTAGAACTCCAACAAAAAGTCTAAGTTAAGACTCAAAGCTAAAACTCTAAACTCTTAACTAAAACTCAACCAAACTATAACTTTAAGTAAAATTATAAGCTATGACTCTAAGCTAAAACTCTAAATTCTGAACTGTAACTAAACTAAACTAGACTAGAACTCTTAATAAAACTCTAAGCTAATAATATAATCTAAAAACTATAAACTCTTAAATAAAAATAAACTAAACTACAAATCTAACAAAAAATATAAGCTAAGAATCTATGCTAAAAAAAAAATCTAAAATTTTAAATAAAAATAAACCAAAAAAAAACTTTAAGATAATAATCTCAGCAAAAAACCCTAAACTCTTAACTAAAATTAAACTAAACTAGACCTCTAACTGAAACTCAAAGGTAAAACATCAAATTCTTAACTAAAATGAAACTAAACTTCAACTCTAACAAAAACTCTAAGCTAAGATTCTAAGCTAAAACTCTAAACTCTTAACTAAAACTTAACCAAACTATAACTTTAAGTAAAATTATAAGCTATGACTCTAAGCTAAAACTCTAAATTCTGAACTGTAACAAAACTAAACTAAATTAGAACTCTGAATAAAACTCTAAGCTACGACTCTAAGCTAAAAACTCTAAACTCTTAACTAAAACTAAAGTAAACTATAACTCTAACAAAAACTCTAAGCTATGACTCTAAGCTAAAACTCTAAATTCTGAACTAAAACTAAACCAAACTAAAACTTTAAGCTAAGACTCTAAGCTAAAAACTCTAAACTCTTAACTAAAACTAAACTAAACTAGAACTCTAACAAAAACTCTAAGCTAAGAGTCTAAGCTAAAAAAAACCTCTAAACTTTTAACTAAAACTAAACCAAACTAAAACTCTAAGCTAAGTCTCTAAGGTAAAACTTCAAACTCTTACCTATAACTAAGTTGTGGGTGAAAAGGATGGGTACTTCAATTTGTAAAATGGGTTTAGAACGGTCACTAAGAAAAGGACTTTTTTTGAAATACCTTTTGAAAAGTATTGCTTGGTGTTGGGCATTCAAAAAGCTGTAAAGTAAAGTTGTGGGTGAAAAGAATGGGAACTTCAACTTGTAAAATGGGTTTAGGATGGACATTATGAAAAGAACTTGTTCTTAAATGCCCTTTGAAAAGTATTGCTTGGTGTTGGAGCATTTAAAAAGCTATCAAGTAAAGTTGTGGGTGTAAAGGATGGGAACTTCAATTTGTAAAATGGGTTTAGGAGGGATATTAAGAAAAGAACTTGTTCTGAAATGCCTTTGAAAAGTATTGCTTGGTGTTGGAGCATTCAAAAATCAGTATAGTAAAGTTGTGGGTGAAAAGGATGGGAACTTCAACTTGTAAAATGGGTTTAGGATGGACATTAAGAAAATAACTTGTTCTGAAAAGATATAATAAAGCCTTAAAAAATATTAAAAAATGGGGGCTCAGGGGTTTTTGGGGCGCCGGGGGCCCTTTGGGGTCTGGGGGCCTTTTAGGGCCGGGTGGCCCTTTGGGAGCCCTGTGGCCCTTTGGGGGCGGTGGGAGGGCCTTTGGGGGCCCGGGGAGGGCCTTTGGGGGTCTGGGGCGGGCCTTTGGGGGTCTGGAGGGCACTTGAGGGCCGATTGGTCCTTTGGGAGCCCGGTGGACCTTTGGGGACCGGGTGAGGGCCTTTGGGGGTCCGAGGGGTCCTTTGGGAGCTCGGTGTTGTTTTGGGAGCCCGGTGGGCCTTTGGGGGCCCGGGGAGGGCCTTTGGGGGTCTGGGGAGGGCCTTTGGGGGTCTGGGGGCCCTTTGGGAGCTTAGGGGACCTTTGAGTACCGGGGGCTTCCTTTGGGGTTGGGGTAGGGGGATTGGAACCCTTTGGGGTTGGGGTAGGGGGATCGAAACCCTTTGGGGTTGGGGTAGGGGACCTCACGACACTGTTAAAATACAACTTGTGTATTATAACGACCACAGAGTTTCACTCTTAAATTCTCTTCTAAAATCATCTTTTAAATCATCTTTTAAAATGTCTCTAACTGTTTCGCCGAAATAATTCCATAAAATGGCTAAAACGGCTTCGCCCAAATAATCCCTAAACGTAATTTCAGCGTGTTCCTTTTGTTTGGCATCTCTGCGCTGTCACATTTCAAATTATTTGGAAACCATTTCGTGAATCAATCTCTTCATCGCTAAGATCTAAACATTCGCTCGGAGACAGTTCTCTTTAGAAACAACAAATTAATTCCCCTTTCGTGAATCAATTCTCTTTAGAAACAACAAACTAATTCCCCTTTCATGTCAATCAATCAATCATGACATCATCTGTCATGTGTGATCTAAACTTTGCCTCGGAAACATTCTCTTTGGAAATACATCAAAGACATTAATTAACTTGACGTCATCTGTCAGACATTAATTAACCTTGCCCGGAAACAATTTGATTAATGACTCAATAATCCATGAAAGTGAGAAAGTTCCTGTTTTTCCATTCTCACTGACAAAAACCATAAATTGCTGTTGACATCCATGAAAAACATCAAATAAATTGACCAACACACATAACCATCCAAGAAAACAGACATAAATGTGACAAAGTTCCTGTTTTTTCATTCTCACTGACAAAAACCATAAAAACAGACATAAATGTGAGAAAGTTCCTGTTTTTCAAATTCTCACTGACAAAAACCATAAAACATCCATGAAAAACATCAAATAAATCGACCCACACACATAACCATCCAAGAAAACATCCATAAATGTGACAAAATTCCTGTTTTTTCATTCCCACTGACAACAAACAGACATAAATTATGTAAAAAAAAGTTGTAGGTGGCAGCAGGGGTGGGCGATCGGAGTCAATAAGGCATCTCTACTGATCGGAAGGTAGTTCATATCGTTTAAAGTCTTTCCAGCGTTCATTTACATCAACTTTAGTTAAGGAGGGAAAGAAAATTTTCCAAAATTGCCACTATGGTAATTTTAGAGTAAAGGATGATGGTACCTCCCACTGCTCAAATGGGTCATGCATTTCATGAACAAATGGAATTTAGCTGTAAAAAGGAAGTTAGGTGAAAGGAGCACAGATCATAGAAGTTAAGTATCCACTGAAGTGGTGTTTAGAAGAATATATAGATACGTCTAGCGCTGTACCCCTGCATATATGATTGGTATTGTAGGTAACTCCCAACCAGTCACTAATCTGAAAAAAATTTTCGATGCTTTTCAACGGTCATTTAAAGACAAGCATTTATTCCTTCTATTAGAGGTTGTTTATAGTCTGGTTTCAGTAAAATATAACTATTTTGCTGGGTGTGGGTAAGGAGACATTAAACTTTGTGTTTTGGTGAAAGGGAGTAAAGCATTTTTCTCCGATCCTCACAAAAGAGTGTACGTTTTGCTTATTATAGTTATTATATTTCACATAAGGGAAAAACGGCTATACCAAACCATTTTTACGTACTAGTCAGAAGCACGGAACACAACCTACACAAAACTTAGGCCAGAAGAAGTTTTGAATATTTGCAACATAGGCTTTTTGTGTTTTAACAATCCTATAAAACTGTATTTTAAAGGTATTTTATCTTATTTTGGTTGAGTTGGTGTAATATTTACTATTTTAGTATTCCAGGCTACTCCATGAATCGGGACTTGCAACCAATGAAGATATTAACACGTTCAAAAAAATAGTATTGAGATCTTGCGAGGGGATCATCAAAAGATAATGATTTTGTTTTTGGGGGAGGGCAAGAGGGTAAGGAGACATTGATTTTTATGTCCCCAGGGAAGAGGAAACAACAATTCCGATCCTCACAGAAGAGTATACGAAACGTTTTTTTCACTCTTATTCTCGTGATCCGACAGTTTATTTGCCTGGTTTCAAAATAAAGGTAAAGCAATTATACCAAACCATCCTTACAGATCGAGAACCTCGTCAGCCAGAGTTTAGTGAAGAATTGGTGTCCAGCCAAAGTGCAGTAGAAGGGACCACGGTGAAACTTCAATGCAAAGTGAAATCAGATGATGAACCATTTATTCAATGGCTAAAAAGAGTTGAAAGTGATACGTCTAATACACAGTTCTTCCCAATATCAGATGCACCCATAACAGTAAGTTATGATTTTAAAATTTATCTATTTGGAAAAGCTGAACGCTAAGGCAGTAAAGATTTTATGTTGCTTATAAATTCAGAGTTCTCTGTTTTGGTGTGATTCGGAATTTCACTCTTGTATTATATCAAGTTGCATGTTGTGGATAGTCGGGAAACATTTGTTTTAAAATTGTGTTTTCCTAGAAAAAAATCTGTAGAAACCTCTTAAAATCTTAAAATTTGGTTTTCTAGTAATAAGGGAAGCCTTCAGGGCCTGACACAGAAAGTTGGTTTGGGGGAGTCGGGTAGGAGCTCCCCTCTAGAATCGTATTTTTTCCAAATTTCTGAGTAATTCTTATTCAATATTATCAAATAAAATGTTTTTATGTTACTACATTTCCCCCTTCCTCTCCCTAACTGCCCCCCCCCCCCCAAAAAATCTCCCTATCACTTCTGCGTAATTTTTACGTCACCTTAAAACATATCTCAATAGTGGTGAATTTTATTTTTCGATTTTATTTTTTTTGCCTTTTGACTAATTCTCGCCTTCCCATCCTCCATCCAAAATACAACCTGAACAATAACCCCCTGTGTACTCCAACCCAGGAGATTTTTTTTGGGGGCAGAACGCAACAAAAATTTGTTTACATCTAATTTTCTCACGTGGGTATGAATCCAAAAAATCAGGAAGAGGGTCAAACCGGGTAATCCCCCTTTACGAGTCTGCCCCTATCTGCTACCCTTTTTCAAAATTTTGTTATGGCTATCAGTTTTGATCCAAAGATGATCTTACAAATGCGACAAATCACTTTTTTCAGTCAATTTTGTTTTGAAGAGGAAGCAAAAAGAGAAAAAAAAATATGCAACAAAAGCTGAGGTTCCTAGCCAAATGCAGCATAAAAGAATTCAATGTATGCAAAGGAGGATTAAGAATATAATTTTGACGGTTGGAGCTGTAAATAAGGATCAGCGAAAGGGATTGCTTCATACAATTCTATACAAAACAGAGTTCAAAGCAACTTATAGGTAAGAAAACGTGTGATAGCATGTAAAAGCAGGATTTTTAAAGATCTTGAATACCAAAAGGAAGAATTAGAGTTTATGAGGTGTATTCATATGATTGTGAGCTCAAGAGAAGAAAGATTGAGTGGATTAGACGCATTTTCCCATCATCTTCAGTTTCGCTTATTCTGTAGAGGTGGGGGGTTTTAACTGAAATTTGACGATTAAAAAGGCAAAAATTTGAATGCCAAAAGGAAGGATAAAGAGTTTGTAAGGTTCCATATAGTCTCAAGAAAAGAAAGATGGGACGGATTAGACACGTTTTCTCATCAACAGATTCTTCAATATCGCTCATTCTGTAGAGGTGGGGAGTTAAAATCATATGTGACAATTCAAAAGTCTGACATAAGACATAAAAAGAAGGGTTTATTTAAATCAAAGCTTAGCACCGTCATATTTATGTTGTGCAAATGCCAAATACCAGATTATCTGCAGCACTAATTGAGATTTATAATTAACACGCACACCAAAAGCAAAAGAAAATCGATTAAAAGAAGAAGTTAATATTGAAACAATACAAAAAGAAGTCAAAATGAGTTTTTCATGAAAAATTCTCTTGGGAGCGTCGACACTTTTTTTAAAATTTAGACATTGTCAATTTGAGTGAAATTTGAAAATATCACAAAAGAGAAAAATGGGTTTCACGTTAGATTATTATAATTAGGAAATGTAGTTGGTATAAGGAAGGTTCCAGGTGCATAATATACGGCAAAACTATGTTGATTTCAAATGCTCCGTTTTCTAACTATGTCTTTGCTTGAGAAAACAAAATGAAACACGTTTTGAAAAAAAAGTAAATAAATTTTGTATGTCTTGAAAATCAAACAAGATATTAGAATACACCTTGAAGCTATTGATATAGCTTATTTAATTTTATGGAATAAACTTTAAATCTAAGTTTTGATAAAATTTATGAATAAAAAAACAAGTTTCTTCAACTGAAAGTAAGGAACAACATTACAATCCAAAACGAACAGAAATTATTCCATGTATGAGGGGGATGCCCCCCTTCTCTATAACTTGCTCTTCGCGCTAAAGTTTTTTGCACTTTTAAAATAAGCTTCTTATTCTAATTAAACGGCACTTTTGTTTCAGGAGTCTTTCTGAAAAAACTGGGACAAGCAGTCAAACTTTAGCATAAAGAGAAAGGTGTCGAGGAGGGGGTAACCCTCTCATATACAGAATAGTTTCTCTTCGTTTTGAGTTTTAATGTTGTTCCTTCGAGCCGTCCTAGCCGAGTGGTTAGCGCTCCGGACTTGAAATTCTGAGGTCAGGGGATCGAGTCCTGGTGTCGCTGGGTATTTGGTTTGAAACAAGGGTCAATGGTGTGACCCTGTCAGCTCAGCCAGAGTCGACCCACTAAATGGGTACCTGGAGACATATGAGGGGACAACACGGGAAGCGTCGGATGATTTGCCCCCAACCACGCATTGCACTTCCGGCCAAAGATATTGAATCAGGAGATCGGTACCTGTGCAAAGCAGACCTTTAGTCAGCATGCAAAAAAGTTTTTTTTTGTTTTTTTTTACTTTCAGTTGAAAAAACTTATTTTTTTAATATTTAATTTCAGATCGTTTTCCAAACAATGCTGGTATATGTGGCTCGCTCCATGAAAAATTTCTTCCCTCACGGGAGAATCATCCATAGAAATTTTCTCCCACGTAAAACACTCTCCCCCCGTAAAATTCCTACCAGACAATTCCGTCCTCGCTGAAAATTCCTCCCGTGCAAGATTTCTTGCGGACGATTCCGCCTGAAAAATTTTCCTTATGATACTTTCATTTGAAAAAGAATTTATTTCTTATCGTTTTTTCAGTCATTCCGGAAATCCTCCTTCTTCGGAAATTTTTTCCCGGGACCCCCCCCCCCCAGTAGGAAGTTACATCCGCAGAAAATTCCCCCACGGAGAATTTCTTCTGCAAAAAATTCTCCCATGGAGAATTCATTCCGTGTAAAATCCTCTCCCCCACCATTGAAATTTTCCCAGACAATTCCAAGCCCAAGGAAAATTTCTCGCAAAACATCTCCACATACAAAATTGGGTCGGCAAAAAGAAAGTAAGACAAATAAAAATAATTTCGTATAGGAATTTTGTCAAATCCCCCAGCGTAGAATGTTCCCTGTGAAGTTCAACCCCGGAAACTTCCCTCTCTAGGAAAAATTCTCCCAATGGAAACTCACCACCAGTAGAAAATCCCTCCTCCAAAACATCTATATGCTTCCCCATAAAAAATACTGTACGTAAACAATGTGAAATTTTCATGACTTACAGACTTTCCCCAGGGGTTGTAAGGGGGCAATGTTACCCCCAATGACGTATTTATTGGATCTTTCAACTATACTGAACAAAATAGCTATCTCAAATTTTGATCGGATGACTTTCGGGGGAAAAAGGCTTGGGGGATAGGACCTCTCCAGTCTTTTTGGTCGCTTGAAAAGTCTCCAGAACTTTTAATTCCGTCCGAATGCGCCCTTTCCCGATCTTCTAGGACGATTGGTTCGATACGTTTGCCCCTGGGGAAAAAATAAACAGTCATCCGGATCTTTCTTCTGTCAAAAAATGCAAAATTACATATTTTTGCTGATGGAAGCTTAAAACCTTTACAGTTGGGTTCTCTGATACGTTGAATATGATGGTTCAATGTCATTAAGATTCTTCGACTTTTTAGGTCTGTTTCTCCGCTTTTTCGAAAATCAGGCAATTTTTCTCAGGCTCTTAGCTTTTGATGAGTAACATTAAACTGAATGAATCTTAATTATGTGGAATAAACATAAGACAACCAGTTCTTTCGATGTGTCTGTCAATATCAACATTTAGTTTTTTAGCGTTTCGGTTACTATTGAGTTGAGTTGCTCCTAGCTTACGGTTCGTTACCACGAATTGTTTGATTTAGACCTCACTTCTCGCATTAACATATCTTGAATTCTATTATAATGGAAGATACATTGACTTATAGCATTCAAAATTTTGGGTGGGGAGGGGAGAGGAGGCTATCTTGATTGACATGAAACTGCCTCGGTTCTTTTTTTTAAGGCTATTTTATAGATTCCTCATTGTTTAGTGTGTAGCAGGGAAAAAAATTCAGGAAAATATAAGAAAACTTTTCATTAAAAGGAGAAATTCATGTTAGTACTTTATTTTGCTGGTTATTAATCTGCAGAATCCAATGAATGAGTTTGCTTTGGTGTCTTGTGTTTTTTAGATACTGGCTTCAATGGTGGCTTTTCTTAACTGTTACACTTCCTGTAAACAGTGACGGCTACGGTACTGTAGCATCCCATGTCCTGGTCATTTCCTCGCGTATAGCAGAAAAATAATAGACAGCATGGTAAAACCCCCTGTTGCTGTCTGAAAGAACAAAGATTCTTCCACTATGATTCTTCCACATCCCTTTAAGCGGACTGGTATTTAAGAACTGATATGACACTTTGATGAACAGCTTGATCTCTCAGCTAGAATTTCCCCACGGACGTCTCTATTTCATCTTTAAGACGAAGCCGCCTAGAGAGTTGATGAACCTTCTAGAAAACAAACTAGAAAGCTGACAGTATTTTTTTTTTATCCAAAGCCTTATTCTATCTATATCTATTAACTTTCTATGTACGCAGTGCAATAAACAAGTTAACAAACATAGCTGCTCACTTTATGCTGCGGCAGCCGTATCCTAATTGGTCCTCCAAGATAGCATCCTAAGTCCTTATGACAGCATCCTAAGTCCATTTCCTCGCATATGACAGAAAAATAATAGACAGCATGGTAAAACATACCTGTTCAGCAGTTAATGTCATTGTGTCAGATATTCATGTTTAATCCGGGCTCTGTGTCGGAAGGCCAACATTTTGCTCATCCCCGTTTATTGGATTTTATTTAATTATAGTCGAAATTAGTAGCAAAGGCTGAGGGTTTATCTTCAGGAGGTTCAGGTCTGACAGCTAATTACTTGAATTTTTAAGTCTATTTTCTATTTTCAGTTATGCCCAGTTATGTCCAGGGCATAACTTACAATGTCTGCCCCCGGGCCATGGATGGCTTGTGACGACACCTGAGTTTTTGTTATCCGACTTTTGAGCAATTTTAACTTAATGGCTATCTCATAATTTTTTTTTGGATTTATTTGGGGAAAAGAGGCGTGGGGGGGGGGCAGTTGCCCTCCAATCTCTTTTGATTCTAAAACACTGAACTAGAACTTTCAAGTTCTAATTATGAAAGGAACCGAAAAGAACTTTCATTTTCCTTATAATTACTTTATAGTCCCAAATTTTTAGGGAGGACATTCCCCCACCCTTGCCCCCCTTCAGCTTCTCTTGTTGCAAGCCATTACTCTTCTTTTCCTTCTTGCAGGCATTTCCTTTTAACTTTTTTCTTATACACCATCAAGCTCTTACCATCCAGAAATTGAACGGTTACCTGAAGACAGTATTACAGCTGACTTTTTTGTGCAGATATATCACTTTAAAAAAAAGCTTTTCTATACGAGAGTGGCCATCTCTGCTGCTTATCTTCCCGCTGCTAATTCTTTGTAACCATTTTTTAAAACCCCTCCAACTTCAATGACATAGAGCTCAAATACCTGTAAAATTATCTAGGTAAACGTAATATTATGTTTACCTAAAAATAGTATTCTATTGTGTCTTTCCGAATCTATATATCATTATTTAAACATCATCTTTTGTTATTGCAAGCGATTTTTTTATTTCCCGTCTTGCAGCCATTTCCTTGTAACCCTTTTTATAAAAAATTCAATTTTACCAAACGTAATGTTTTATTTTCCTAAAAATTGTATTCTATTGTGTCTTTGCGAATACATGTATCATTGTTTAAAAATCATCTTTTCTTATTGCACGCCTTCTTCGTTGTTTCCCGCCTTGCAGCCATTTCCTTATAACCCTTATTATAAAACATCCAATTTTACCATGCAGATCTTGATCCATTACCAACAAACAGTAGACCTCATCCTGTTGCCTTTTTGTGCAGATATATCACTATTTAAAAATAAAACATGTTTTCTTGGTGAAGTACCCAATGTCTGTTACTTACCCTCTTGCTGCTATTTTTTTTGTAACCCTTGTTGAAAACCTGCAATTTTGACCATACAGAACTTGACTTATTACCTTAAAGCAATGTTCTGTTTACTCTTCACTCAGATGTATCACTGATTTAAAAACGTCTTATCTTAAGATGTTTTGCAAGCCTTCTCTGTCATATATCATCTTGCTATCATTTACCTCTAACTCTTTTCAAAAGCTTTCCAACTTTTACTGTACAGTAATTGAATGATTACCTAAAAACACTATTCTATTGACTCTTTGTGCAGAAAAAAGTAAAATATTTACATAAGAGATGGATTTTAAAATTATAGCACAAATTCTTAAAAAAGGGATCCTATTATTAAATAGTTTCCTACCTCGTTCTTCTTAAGATACCAACAAAAACTGTTCGGAACATAATACGCTTTTTTTGTTCGCCTCTTGTCGCTGTCATCCTGTTATTTAACACTCTAACTGTCATTTTTTTTTTTCTGCATGCTTTCCAGCTGGCAGAGCAGGTTTGTGTGGTGTACGAAAAAAATTGCACTTCTACCCGAAGAGTATAAGTAACTTCCAATAGTTGGAACTAACACTAGTCATGGGCACCGGCAAGGGGGGCGGGGCGGGGGGGGGGATGGCCCTCTGGCAATTTGGGACTATAAAGTAATTGTAAGGAAACCAAAGGAAAAAGAGCAGAATAGGGATAAAATATGGGAAAAAAATGTGTTGCTCCATTGTTGGCTGCCAATAGATCTTGACCCTTGATAAGGAAAATATAAGTTCTAATTTGTGACTGAGTGACCCGCTTCCAGTTTTCCACAAACATTTTTTCTATATGATATGGTTGGAGTAAAAAAAAAAAGAAAAAAAATCAAATTCTTCATAGTAATGAATGGTAAGTAAATAATGATCCTTATGGTATTCACGTGATGGTAAGACAGCAAACCTTATTGATTATGTTATAGTAAACCGAAGACTGGCAGGATCAATACAAGATACTAGGGTATATAAGAGTGCTGTTATTGATGTTAATTTAAAGCTGAAATATCGGAAGGGTAATTACCTCCCGGGAAGTTATGATGTTAGTAGACTCCAGGATGAGAATTTGAGAGAAAATTTCCAGGAACAGTTGAATATTAAACTTGAGTTTAAAATTTGATAATGTGAAAGATGGTTGGAATAATTTTAGGAAAATAATTTGTGAAGTTGCTGAAGGTGCATTAGGGAAGAAAGCTAGAACTGCATCTAAGAATATTAGTGAAAAAGCTTTATGTTTAATAGAAAGTAGAAATGACTTGTACAAGAATTATCCGAGTGATAGATTGTATGAAAACAAAATAAATGTAAAGAAAGTGGAGAAAGCATTGAAATATGAGCTAAGGAGGTGTGAAGTGGAGGCCATGGATAAAATTGCCGAGGATTTAGAAGATGCAGCTAGACGGCATAACAGTAAAATATTGTACTGGCACGTTAACAAATTGAGAGGTAGTAGTCAATCCGGACTTGTCCCAGTGAAAGATAGGAATGGGGTGGCAATTAGCGATAAGGAAAAAGCTGAAGCGAGATGGGCCGAACATTTTGAGAACTTGCTTAACCGAGATAGAGTTGCAGGAAAAAATATAGAGGAAAATGAAAAAGTTTGTGATACCTTGAATGTGAAGGAAGATTTGTTTTATGAAGAGGAATTAGCAACAGTACTAAAGGGATTAAAGAATAATAAGGCTCCAGGTGCTGATAAGGTGGTAAATGAGTTTCTTAAATATGGTGGCTCTGAGACTAAAAATAACTTACTGAAGATTTTGGATATGATTTTTAAAAAAGGGGAAGCACCTAATGATTTTAGAAAAACCTTAATTAAGCCACTTTATAAGAAAGGTTATAAAAGTGAGTGTAGTAGTTATCGAGGCATTAGTCTGGTCTCTGTAGTTAGCAAATTGCTTAGTAATATAATACTTTTAAGACTGAGAGATGCCGTAGACAAAATTATAAGAGAAGAGCAGTGCGGTTTTAGAAAAGGTAGAGGATGTGTCGACCAAATTTTCACTCTTAGGTTAACAATTGAGAAGTGCCTAAGTTTTCAAACACCTTTGGTCCTCAGTTTTATAGATTATGAGCAAGCGTTCGATTCTGTTGATAGAGGAGCTTTAGTAAAGGTTTTATCCTTGTATGGTATACCAGACAAATACATTAAAGTGATTAGTGCTATGTACGAGAATAACACTGCTGCGGTTAAGGTAGGAAATGAGGTTAGCAGCTGGTTTTGTATTAAATCAGGAGTTAAGCAGGGTTGTGTTCTATCCCCCTTTATATGGATTATTTTGATGGACTTTGTTTTAAGGAGCACAGGAAAGGCAATGGGAGACCACGGAATCAAATGGGGAGGAAAAAGTCTCCTGGACCTGGATTATGCTGATGATTTAAGCATCCTAGATGAAAGTGTGAGCAAAATGAATGAAGTTTTAGAGGTTTTGCGAGTTCAGGGTGCTAGTATTGGTTCGAAAATTAATGTTAGGAAGACTAAGTCACAAAGGCTAGGAATAAGTGAAGATGAAAAGGTGACGTTGGGTAATGAAAAGATTGATCAGGTGGGCAGCTTCACTTACCTTGGTAATATTATTAGTAAAGATGGTGGGAGCAGTGAAGATGTTAAACATAGAATAGCCAAGGCTCAGGGTGTTTTTTCACAGTTAAAAAAAGTCTGGAAGAATAGGAAGATAAGTCTGCTAACCAAGATTAGAATCTTAGAAGCTACAGTGATGACAGTGGTCAAATATGGCCCTGAAGCATGGACGCTCCGAAAAGCGGATGAAGATTTGCTAGATGTTTTCCAGAGAAATTGCTTAAGGATTGTTCTGGGTACCCGTCTGACTGACCGTATTTCAAACAATAGGCTATACGAAAAATGTGGTTCAATACCACTTTCTAGGTCTATAATAAAAGAAAGATTGAGGTGGCTAGGGCACGCTGCGCGAATGAAGGATGACAGATTGCCGAAGATTGTTCTTTTCGGCCAGCCATCAAGGGCTAAACGGAAAGCAGGTCGTCCCCGTTTGGGGCGGGAGGATGCCATAAAGAAAGACTTAAAGGAAATTGGAATTTCGTGGGTGGATGTAAAATGGGAGGCTTTGAATAGATTGGGGTGGAGGAAGATTGTGCGCAGCTGTTTTAGCCTCAGGCGGCTTGGTGCTGCGATGAGTTGTTAGTAGTAGTAGTAGTTTTATGGGGATCCTAAATATATATTTGTTATTAGTAATTAGTGGAGCTATTAGTACACAAGAAAGTTTGTTTAACTATAGAAAACACAAGGAAAATAACTTAATAAGAGAAATTTCGGTTAAATTATGCTGTCCACTTTTCCTTGCATTGCCAGAGTACCCATGAGCTGATACATGAAGCCACTATAATCAGAAATGTTTCCCCTGAACGGAATGCTGGGAAATTTTGTATTTTCCCACTGAACCGATGCGTTTTTTTGTGTTTTATTATCATTTATTTTTTTCCAAAAGTAATGGTATTTATCTAGTTGTCACATTGAAAAACATTTAATTTTTTACACTTCTGAAGCATAAAGGTGTCAAATATATTGGAGTTTGGTATTCTAAAAATATTGAATTAAATGTTTTTATTTGATTTTCTTAATTTTAGTTTTAGTGTTTTACTTGGAACAAACTGCTATTGATAATGTGTTACTTTTTATAAAACAATTGAGTCTAAAGGCATTAAATATTTTGGTGTCTGATAACCTAGTTCAAAACTGTCGATATTGTTAAAAAATATCCGTCCAACGCTTGGGCATTGCTCAGCCGAACTGATTGCTGGGAGTTTATATCTTAGTTTTTGTAAGTAGGCAATTGTTTTGTGTATTTTTTTGTAATTAATTACTTTTTTCATTTTTATATACTTTTACTTCAGTTGACATATTTTTCCCATTGCCTTTAGAAAAATGTTTGTCTCTAAGCTTCATGAAATAAAAAAAAAGTTTTTTTTTCAACTGAAAGTAAGGAGCAACATTGAAACTTATAACGACCATAAAATATTACGTATGTTAGGGGGATTGTCCCCCTCCTCAACACCTCGCTCTTCGCGCTAGAGTTTTTCGGTCCTTTAAAAAAGAGTTACTTATCGTTCTAATCATACGACCCTTGTGTTTCAGAAGTTGTTTTTAAAGAATTGGGACATAA
Source organism: Artemia sp. Qi Xiang Cuo (assembly GCF_049724085.1). Lineage (NCBI taxonomy): Eukaryota > Metazoa > Arthropoda > Branchiopoda > Anostraca > Artemiidae > Artemia > Artemia sp. Qi Xiang Cuo. Next base: position 11,333,655 of record NC_142797.1, on the reverse strand, counting down.
TTTAAATTTTAGCATAAAGGGCAAGATGCTCAGGAGGGGCACATCCCCTCATATACTTAATAATTTCTGTTCGTTTTAAGTTTTAATGCTGCTCTTACTTTCAGTTGAAAACTTTTTTTTTATTTAATTTCCGACCGTTTTTTAAATAACGCCAGGATACCTGGCTCTTCCTCCACGGAAAAATCCCCTTTCCCATAGAAATATTCGCTTGGCAATTCAATCCTTGCGAAAAATTTACCCCGGACAATTACCCTTAGCATCACCACGGCCAAAATTGTATCGGTAAAAAAAAGCAAGACGTATAAAGAAATTTCATATAGGAAGTCTGGCAAATTCACCCACTGTAAAATTTCGCCTGAAAATTTCAACCCCTGGAAACTTCCCTCTCCATGGAAAATTCTCCCCGTGCAGAGTCTTTCCAACAGAAAATTCGTTCTCCCCTCCCCACCCGAAAAATGTATGCATACTTCCCAATAACAAATAAAACAACAGGTAAACTTTATAATGTTAAAACCTTTCCCCAGGGGCTGTAGGGGGTTATTTTATCTCCAAAGACATAGTTATTGGGCCTTTCAACTATGCTGAAGAAAAAAGCTATCTCAAAATTTTGATCGGACGATTTCGGGAAAAAAGAGGCGTGGGAGGGGGTCTAGTCGCCCTCCTATTTTTTGGTCACTTAAAAAGTGTACTAAAACTTCTCTTTTCTGTTAGAATAAGCCCTCTCTCGAAGTTTCAGGCCCACTGGATCGATACGATCACCCATAAAAAAAACAACAACAAAAGAAAAAACAACAAAGAAACAAAAAAACACGCATTCGTGATCTTTTTTCTGGCAAAAAATAGAAAATTCCATATTTTTGCAGATATGAGCTTGACACATTTAAAATGTGTCTTTTTTATATACCGAATCTAATAGTGTAGTTTTTGTTAGAATTATATGACCTCCAGGGGGCCTTACTCCCGTTTGTCGAAAATCAGAAAAATTTTCTCAGGCTCGTAGCTTTGGATGGGTAAAACTAAACTTAATGAAACTTATATATTTGGAATCTGCATAATATGCCAATTTTTTGATATATCTATTGGTATAAAAATCTGTTTTTTTAGTTTTGGTTACTGTTGAGCCTTGGCGCTCCGTACTTACAGTTTGTTGCCACGAACTGTTTGATTACCATTCAAAATCCAAACAGAGATCATTAAAATGTTCATCGTTTTTTATGTATTACCAAAAGTACTGTACTCATAAAACTTTACGGTTTTATGAACTGTAACTGGACGAACAAAAATGTTTTTTCAACTAAAGTAAGGAGCTAGTTTAAAACGTAAAACAAATATAAATTGCTCTGTATATAAGCGGGCTGCCCCGTTCTCAACACCTTGCTCATTAAACAAAAATTATTTAGTGCTTTGAAAAATCAGTGCAATCAGTGCAAAATTTCTTGCAAAATTTGAAAAAAGCCAAACTTCACAGTAAAGAGTAAGGAACTAAGGAGAACATAGCCCCCTTCACATAAAAAGTAATTTGTTCCAATAGATTTCAAATTTGTTCCTTACTTTCATTTGAAAAGCTCTTTTTTTTATTTAGTTTCTGATTGTTTCCCAAATCATACCCAATCCTAACCAAGACATAATTGGAGGTATCAGTCCCTTAAATCCCTGAGTAATCACTTTTAAAATGTGTATATCAAAAATTGTACGTCCATTAGTATCATCCTACGTTTAAATTTGCAATATCAATTTTGGATAGAATTTTAATGTACTTCAAAAATTAGCGATAAATACTGATTCTGGTAAAAAATCCTTGTTAGTATTATTACTAAAAAAATTCGGTTGGATGAAAAAGGAGTATTATTGTTTGCATGAAGCCATCACAACCTCTACAACAAGATTTCTTATCGATAAATGCATTACATATATTTGTTAGAATACATTAAAGTGCTTCATATAGATAGAAAATAAAATAACACCATTTAAACTTGCTGAAACCTAAGTTTCTAGCAGTTTTTGCCATCCCAAAGAAATTTCCTGGCGAGGCTGATGATAACCTACCTTGCATTTTCCAACTCTGTGCTGGTAGACATGGGATTGTAACATTTTAGCTGAATAAAGAAACAATTTAATTAATTCCTACTCCCTCCTACCTCTTTCAACATTTATCTGAAGCCTCATGAAGAGTACGCAGTTTAAATAAAATATACTTTTTTAGGAATCTATCCTACTCCCACCTAAAGAATGACTCACCCCCTCATTATAGCTGACACGCAATTACAGATCGCAGAACATAGCCTATTTTCATTACAAATAAAGTGAATCAACTTGGTTGAATCCAGTAAAATTTGAATACAAATATCACAAAAACCATTAAGACTATAACTAAATTATGTTTACATACTTTTATTTTGAAGGAGTGGCGATGAATATTTGGGAAAATGAAAACATTAAAACCTTCAACCTTCAAGTAATAACTCACGTTTTTAGAACTGGTTGCACCATTTAGATCATAAAGAGATTTAGAAACATATAAGATTTAGGCTAAAACTTAAGATTTATTATAATTCATTTATCTTGTTAATCAAACTTCATAAATTGAATTGAGAACATCTTGATTATTTGTAAAATATTGTTGTATCTTCCACGCTACGTTTTGTTCGTGAAAATGTTTGGGAGAGCCCATCCAGTTATTTATTTTGACAGTATATCTCTTACTAGATCATAAAGTTTTAATTAAATATATTGATTGTCAAGCAAGATAAAGCATTGTTTTCCCAACATGGTCAGTAGCTATGTTTTTCTTTGTCAAACACTTAAAGATAGACAGAGAAAACTTATCAAACAGCTCCTTATTTTAATGGGTTAGACAATTATTAGAAAAGCAGTGTTGTCGTTTCTACTGGTAGGGTTTTCGTCCAGCTGTGTTAGACATACGAATTTAGCTATGTCCTACACACGAAAATAGCTGGAGTGTTTGGAAACTGTAATTAGCGACAATAATAGCCTAGTCTCAAGCAAATTAAAAAATGTAGGCTGTTATAAGGAGTGGTATAATTTTTCCCAATCCCGGGGGGATGGGTTTGAGCAAAGTTGGAGCCGATTTTACCAAGTCAAATGAAAAATGAACCGTATAGTACCATAAAGGAAAAGGCATACTAAAAAAAACTGATACGTTTCTGTGGATGCTTGAATTTATAAACCATTTGGAAAAACCTTTTGTAAATTTTAAGACCCCAGCACTTCTGTTCTGGGTATCGAAAAAACAAAAGTTTCTTTTATTTTGTGTGGATTTACCCTGACTTGATTCGACAGGAAAACAAGAACTTCAACGGCAACTGTTTTTTAATGGAGAGCAGCTGAATGAGCTAAAAGTGGGTTGAATTTTTCGTAATCCAAACCAGAATGGTGCATACCAAACCAAATACAACATCAGACCCAATATGCAACATCAAAGCCACCGTGAGGTTTAATGGTTAAAGATTAATATGGGCATAAGCTGTGAAAAAAATAGTCCCAAGAAGTTATTTTTTAATGTAGCAACCTAATAATATATATATATATATATATATATATATATATATATATATATATATATATATATATATATATATATATATATATATATATATATATATATATATATATATATATATATATATATATATATATATATATATATATATATATATATATATATATATATATATATATATATATATATATATATATATATATATATATATATATATATATATATATATATATATATATATATATATATATATATGACAATGTTCTATTTTATATATGATCATCTCCTTTATTATAAAATATTATATTTAACATTTTTAAGTAAAAAAGTATCAAAACTGGGTGTTTGATTTACTTGACCATCGAATTTTCAATTAATGGGACCAGAGGGTATTTTTATCCCTTCCGGAAGAAAAATTTCACTGAATGGCTTAGAACATTAAATTTAAACTTTCAGGGCATGTTGAGGGGTACTGAATGATTTAACATTGCACTGTTTGCATAATACTACTGCTAGTAGTACTTCTATTGCTGTTAGTGCTAATATTACTAAGGCAAATTGGTATTAACGTGGAACTATTAGGGATTGTTGAGGGGAACGTTGGGCTAAAGCAGGCACATAATACGTTGGGCCAAACTTATTATCTGCCTGCATGTTATCAATAGGGTGTATCAGCATATATATATATATATATATATATATATATATATATATATATATATATATATATATATATATATATATATATATATATATAACAAAAAATCGCGAAGAAAGGAAGAAAACGAGGACAATTAACAGCCAGTGAAAAAATTGAAAAATTATGCAAATATTTCGGTCATGACCTCCGCTTGACCGTCCTCAGTGCAGAATAAAACTGATAAAAATATATAAAAAACCAAACCTTAAAATAAAAACACCAAACTAAAATTGGACGACCCTTTCCTAGTAACGGTGAAAGGGTAACTGAATAAAAAACAAGTCTAAATGGCATTTCAGAATTTCATTTTGCGTAAAGCACTTTTAAAGGCTGATCGCTTTCCAGTTTGATTGTTATCGGAGAATCTATTCGATTGCACAATATAACTTTGTGGATGTATGTAAAAACGATCAGAATTAATAATTTTGTCCTAAATAGGATTTAGAAAAATTTCTCTACCGTTCCTATTGAGAGCTACCTTTCGGTGAATGTGCTTTTTTATTTCAACTGCCTCCCTGAAAACTTGCGTGAGACCTTTAACGGGGGCAACGATGGAGGCCTCGTCAAACAAAATGAAATGGTGTGGACTCTCGTACATATGTTGCGCCAAGGAGACACATTAAAAATTAAAACGAACAGAAATTATTACGTACATGAGTGGATATGCCCCCTAATCAATGCCTCGCTCTTTATGCTAAAATTTGAAGTTTGTTTCAATTTAATAAGAATGACCCCTGAATCACAAAAGTCGTTTGTTAGAATAAACAGCTCTTTTGAAAGTACTAAATAAACTTTTTCATTAAGATTCTATGACTTAGGGTGTGTTTTCCCCTTTTTTCTAAAATAAGGCAAATTTTCTCAGGCGCGTAACTTTTGATTGGTAAGACTAAACTCGATGAAACTTATATATTAGAAATCAGCATAAAAATGCAATTCTTTGATGTTTCTATTGGTATCAAAATTCCGTTTTTTAGAGTTTCGGTTAATATTGAGCCGGGACGCTCCTTACTTACAGTTCTTCACACTATTGTTCACAAATATTACAGGTCGTTCATCTATGTCATTATTGTAAAATCTGGCTAAATCAGGTTAAGACACGAAAGTAAAAATGCAATATACTGAAGTTTTATTTACGGTATGACCTATACAAGCATACACAGGCATTCACATGACCTTCACAACTGCATATCTTGTCAAATAAAGGACTAACATAAAAACAATAATAATACAACAATAAGCATAAGAAATAGGCAAACTTCACAAAGAAAAAAATAATGTCGATCAATACAAATTATTGAAAAAGCTAAATAGTAAAACTATGAGAAAAATGCAATATTTCGTAATAAGATCAACAAATATGCAATACTTTAAAGCTACACAGGCCATGGCTACTAAAAGCAACAAAAACAAAAGAGCCGTTCACACATATTCAACATTATTTCCAAGAATCAGATGGATTGCTTTTTTGTAACTTTATGGTTTAAAGTGTGCTTTAGTTCTATTGGCCTGAGATGAATTACAAGTTCATCTGATGATTTTTGGAAGCCATTACAAAAACAAAAGAGCCATTCACATATATTGAATTCACATTGTTTTCAAGAAATACTTCTTCTATTGCTAATAAACTCCAAAGGACGTCAAGCGACTTCACACTACCATTTCTGAATCTCATGGTCTTCTAAAACAACCCTTAGCAACTAATTTTGAAATCAGTTATAGCGTGGAAAGTAAAAAAAAACTTGTCAATCTGAGTGACTCAACTTTTTTCACTTGAAAGAGAGACTGAACTGATTTCTGACCACTTTTTCGTCATTGCTTTTCAGCTTTTCAGCAAAGAAGTGAGATCTGTCTTGTCTCTGCTTGAGCAAAATCACTCATCTCTTAGTTTTTGGTTGACTTAAAACAAGAAACAAGGTAAAACAGAGAACGGAGAGCTAAGATCTAGTGGATATAAGATATATTGACTATCAAAAACTTGTCAAAGTAATTTATTTTCTTGTCGGTCTCTATCATGGTTTATCGTGAATTAATCCCTGTTAAATGATGTTTCGTAAACTAGACAGACTGCCAAGATTATCCTTGTCGGCCATCAGTCTAGGAGCAAACGAAAAGCAGGTAGTGCCAGAATGGGGTGAGAGATGTCGTAAGGGAAAATTTAAGGGAAATAACAACTTCTTGGGAGGATGTAAAGGGGAAGGTTTGAATAGATTGGGATGGCGGAGGAGTGTGCGTAGCTGCGTTGGCCTTAGTCGGCTTTGTGCTGCAATGAGTTTTTACTAGTAGAAGTAATCCGTGTTTATCCCCTGTCAGGACTGATGCTTTGAGTTTGTGTCAATAGACGTAGCTTTCTTGGCCTTTTTTAGTTATTGTCTGCACTCTGTCCTTGCATTTTGTGATTGAAGAGCCCTTAATGAAGACAGCAGTTTGAGTTTTTAACTATATTGTAATTAGTCTTCGCAGGCATTGTGTGTTTCACCTTCACTTTGACTTTCTACTTGTATTAGTGATTTAGTGGAGGGTCTTAGGGGAGGGGGCAGGATGAAACGCCACGCCATCAGCTGCTGTAATGCAAAACGGGATAAGATTCGCAAGATAAATTTAAAGGAAATTAAAAAAAAACTAAACAAAAATTTTAGTTTTTCGATTACTATTGACGAACAGCTTTTTTGTCTGGTCTTCAAGATAAGAGAAACAGTGATCTAATGTCAAAAGCTCTAAATTTCAAGCACAAGGTATACGGTTTTCTGGAATAAGATAGAATGTTCTTATTACCTAGAGAGCCAAATCTGGTGTACTAAAGCATGTAGAACCATTCAATTGAACGTTTGGGACTAGCGACAAAACTCTTTCTGCTTTCTGGCTAATTTTATATCTCTTTGAACCTGAAAACCCAGATTTTCTAATATTTTTTTTTAGCTTTTCAGTGCCTTGACATCGCCAAGCGCCGTTATCATCGACGCCTTAATTTGCCGTGGTTGTTTCACCAAATATATATTTTTTGGGGGGAGGGGTTTGAAGTTTTTGAGGATTCCCTCATATATTTGTGAAATATCTAATTCTATTAGAGAAACCTGGCGGGATTTCTACTTGTCGTCTCTGGCGGTTTACAAAACCGTCAGGGTTCTCTGACAAGTGTACCTTCCTTGGGATACAAAAGTGTCACACTATTTGGCCCAAGTCAACATAAAGATTAACCCTCCCCAATTCCTTTCCTTCCCTCGCTGTGTATAGGATTCTTTTCCTATGTAATCTCACCCTCTCTGTAGGCTTCCAAACTTCACCGAGGCTAATCAAAAAGTCAAAGATTATAAAGAAAAGAGTTCCTACTGTATTCACTCTTCCAACTGTACAAAAACTGATAAAACATAAATCTATTCCCTAGAACGCATAGCCGCGTATAATCTGCGGGTGGATTCTTCCCGGCAGCAACGCTTTTTCCAGCCAATCCAAACCGTTACCGATTACGACCGATTACCGATTACCAAATGAATAAGTTTTATTACCCTTTTTTCACGCAGTTACCATCCGTGAATTTTGCTGACTACGCAATCAAGGAAAAAATGCCATTACTATTATTGTTTATACTTATAAGAAAAAAAATTCGGCAATGATGTTTTTCTAACACAGATTTCTACTAAGCTTCAAATTTATCGTTTTATATTCTAATATTTCGTAACTGGTTTAATACTTTGTTAAAATATATACAAATATTTTTGTAATTACCATTTTTTGCTCTTTACGCAATTACGTGTCTTTTCATATTGAGGATATTCAAAGATATTTGATTATTACCGAAGGTCCAATTTCTAACAACAATTTCTACTTAGCTTCAAACTTTTTGTTTTCTTTTTTAAGGTTTTTTAATTGTTGTAATCCTTTGTCAAAATATATGCAAATATTTTTGCAATTACCAGTTTTTTGCTCTTTAAGCAATTTAATTTCAACTTCTCCATACATGAAAATCTTCAACGAAAAAATCTTCAATATACGTCATTGCAATACTGATCTATATAAAAATAACTTCATTCACATAATTTTTTTCTATAAAATTAAGGCTCTTAACGGATTTTCTCAAACTTCTGACCTATCTAGATGTTTTTTTTTTAGGCCAGAATATTCCAGGATGCCAATTTTCCCCAAAAAATATGGAGCCATTTTCGAGAATTTATATTTTTCTTATAAAATATAATAGATTATTATATAAAATATATATATACTTATATAGAATAGATACCTGTTTTCGTATATTTATATATATATATATATATATATATATATATATATATATATATATATATATATATATATATATATATATATATATATATATATATATATATATATATATATATATATATATATATATATATATATATATATATATATATATATATATATATATATATATATATATATATATATATATATATTTATTTATTTATTTATTTCAAAACCCGTCATACAAAAGCAAGAATATGGAGCAGTAAGAGAAAACAAAATAATAAAACAATAAAGATAGCAATTAGGCACTTCGCAAAATACAACACAAGCAAATATACGAAAGAAACCAGAATAAAAAAGAAATAGACTTCTAAGCGAATGAGTATAAACACAAACATTTACTTTCTAATGTCCCCATTATCTTACCACTGCAAGATATGGCTCCAGTCGTGTGACAAATAAATCGTTAAAATTCACAATACTTGTTAAAACGGCAATACATGAATCAATTATACTAAAACAAATAAACGCAAACTATTTTCAGGTTCAGGGTGGGAGCCGAAGGCGATAGTTTCATAAACGATAATAGCACCATCTAATTTTTATAATATAAGTGTGAAAAAAAAATGTTACACAGAGCACGACCTACCATATATGCTGCAGAACAGTAACATTAAACAATCATACAAGAATTAAATTGTTATTATTATTAAAAATTACTGAAAAATCTGTCACAATTAAAAACACAACACGACGGAGCATAGGAAAAAAAAAACAATACCTGCTTAAGAATATGGGACTAATCATTTAAATTCCCATCAATTTTTCGATTATGTTTCGCTATCCTTCTAGCAACGGCAACTTCTGGGTCAGCCACCTTGAATTTCGCAATAGTGAGCGAATTTTTATACCACGGAGGCAGATGAAACAGATACTTGGGGAAACGAAAGAACATGGATCGGATGTTACTCTTGTCAGTTTTAGTTAGGAGTTTCCAGAAGGGTGCAGTATAGAGGATATGGGGAAGGACAACAGTATTATATAGACTTGCTAGAAGATGTCGGTTGAATCGAAGTTTACAAGATACAATGGAAGCGTAAGCTACTGAGATTCTACGTCTAATTTTTTCAAGAAAAAGTTTTCGGGTATATCTGATAGAAGAAGCAATGGGCAGACCTAAATACATAAGGTGATCTACAGGTTGAACAGAGCTAGATCCAAGCGTGATGGAAGGGGCACACAAATTTGTTTCCCAGTTAAACACGACAACTATCAGATTTGAAGGAGTTGAATTCAAGCCCAATTTTCTGATATTCCGCCTCAAGGATTTCAAAAATTTCGGTGATATGTTAAAGAGTTCGACTAAAGTTTGGGATGTCGTTAGCATAGCATATCAAAGAAATGTTTACAGAAGAAAAAATCAGTAAAGGAGAGCACAAACTTTGTGCTTCCAGAGCATTGTTATTAAAGAGGTTGGGAGAGGTGATGGCTCCTTGACGGGCCCCTTTCTTGACTGGGATAAGTTGACTACGCGGAATCGGGGGCATCCCTTTATCTGGGGGTAGTTTCAGGCAGATACAAAGTCTTGAATATAAATCACAAAGAGAACGAATAAAGGCCAGATTCAATCCACGTCTACCGGCTTTCAGAAGCATCTCTGCGTGGATAGCAGAGTCGAATGCACGGGTGGCATTATGTCCTCCCAAAACAAGGCTTTTTTCCAGACGACTCCGCATCAATCAGGGCATTTGCAACAGTGGTTAAACCGTCGGCACACCCGGTACCTCGCTTGAATCTGAACTGGTGTGGAGGTGTATAGCAAACTTTCAAGTTTCTAATATTTTTTCCCTAATAAATAGTAGCTCAAAGAGCTTGCAAAGGGATATAGCTACGGTAATAAAGCAGAATGATTTACAATGGACTTCAGATTTTCCCTTTTTAGAGATAGGAGTCAAATCTCCGATGCAAAAAGAAGAAGGAACGATAACCTGAGTGAAAATCATCTGCATAAGTAGAGACAGATGAGCCGTAAGAAGTTTTCCCCCGTATTTCAAATGAAAAGCACTAACTTGGCCAATACCAGATGAACGCTTCTTCGTTCTTTAATTTTTGGAGGAAATCTTCGAAAGAACGGGTACTGGCCACAAAATCTGGGGGCATATAAGGTTTTTATTGAAAGTTTTTTCTTAGAAACTCGAAAAAGGGCACATTCGATTGGAAATTCAAAGGGCTGATGCCCTTTTCAATAGTCGAAAGTATTTGGAGGGCAACTAACCCCCTCTCACATCCACCTTTTCCCCAAACACATACAATCAAAATTTTTAGATAGCCATTTTTTTCAACGTAGTTGAAAGTTTTGGAAATTAGGTATTTAAGGATGACAACCCCCCCCCCCCCCGCCCGCCGGACAAGGGGTGCAAGTTATTCCCTGGGGGCATATAAGGTTTTTATAAAAAGCGTCGTCATAGACACTTCAAAAAGGGCTCATTCCATTGAAAATTGAAATGGCCAGTGTCTTTTTTTATAGTCGAAAGTGTTTAGAGGGCAACTAACCCCCCTCTCACGCCCACCATTTTCCCAAACACATACAATCAAAATTTTGAGATAGACATTTTTTTCAACGTAGTTGAAAGTTCTGGAAATTCCCCACAGCCCTCAGGGCAAGGGTTTTAAGTTATCCTCTGGGGGCATATGACGTTTTATAGCAAGCGTTGTCGTAAAACTTCAAAATGAGCTCATTCGATTGAACATCTAAAGGACTAGTGCCCTTTTTAGTAGTTGAAATAATTGACATCCAATCAAAATTTTTAAATATTCATTTTGTTAAACGTAGTTAAAAGTTCTGGAAATTAGGTCTTTTAGGATGGAAACCCGCTCAGAGCCCTCAGGGCAAGGGTTGTAAGTTATACCCTGGGAGTATATAATGTTTTTATAGAAAGTGATGTCGTAGAAACTTCAAAAAGGGCTCATTTGATTGAAAATCGAAATGGTTAGTACCCTTTTTAATAGTCGAGAGTGAATGGAGAGCGACTAACCCCCCTCTCACGCTCTCCATTTCCCCAAATAAATTCAATTAAAATTTTGAGATAGCCATTTTGTTCAACGTAGTTGAAAGTTCTGGAAATTATGATTTTAACGATGACAAACCCCTCAGGGCAAAGGTTGTATGTTATGGCCTGGGGTCATATAAGGTTCTTATAAAAAGCGTTTTCGTAGAGACTGCAAAAAGGACTCATTCGATTGGAAATGAAAGGGCTAGTGACCTTTTTAATAGTCAAAAGTAATGGGAGGGCAACTAGCCCCCCTCTCAAGCCCAAGATTGCCCCAAACACATCAACTCAAAATTTTGAGATAGCCATTTTGTTCAACGTAGATGAAAGTTCTGGAAATTAGGTCTTTGAGAATGACACTCCCCCCAGAGCCCTTAGGGCTAAGTTTGTAACTTATGCCCTGGGGCCATTTAAGGTTTTTTATAGAAAGTGTTGTCGTAGAAATTTCAAAAAAGGCTCATTCAAATGGAAGTTGAAAGGGCTAGTGCCCTTTTTAATAGGCTAGTAAAAAATGATTGGAGGGCAACTAACCTCCTCTCACGCCTACCATTTCTCCTCCCCCATAGCCCTCATGGTAAGGGTTTTAAGTTATGCCCTGGGGTCATATAAGGTTTTTGTTGAAAGCTTTGTAACAGAAACTTGAAAAAGTGCTCATTCGATTGGAAATTCAAAAGTGCTACTGCCCTTTTTAATAGTCGAAAGTGATTTGAGGGCAACTAACCCCCCTCTCACGCCCACCTTTTCCCCAAAGACGTCCATTTAAAATTTTTAGATAGCCATTTTGTTCAACGTAGTTGAAAAGTCCGGAAATTATGTCTTTGAGGATGACACTCCTCCCACAATCCTCAGCACAAGGGTTGTAAGTTATTCCCTAGGGGCATAAAAGGTTTTATAGAAAGCGTTGTCGTAAAAACTTCAAAAAGGACTCATTCGATTGGAAATTCAAAGGGCTAATGCCCTATTTAATATTCGAAAATGATTGGAGGGCAACTGACACCCCTCTCAAGCCTACCATATCCCCAAACACATCCAATCAAGACAGACAAGATAGACATTTTGCTCAACGTAGTTGAAAGTTCTGGGAATTAGGCCTTTGCCAGCGTTGTCGTATAAACTTCAAAAATGACTTATTCAATTGGATATTGAGATTGCTAGTGCCCTTATTAATAGTTAAAAAGCGATCGGCGGGCAAATTTCCCCCCCCCCCAGACCCATCATCTCCGCAGACACTTATGATCGACATTTTGATATAGCAATTTTATTGAACGTAGTTGAATGGTCCGGAAATTATGTTTTTGATCATGACAACCCCCAACAGCCCTCAGGGCTAAGGTTGTAAGTTATGCCCTGGGGGCATATAATGTCATATAGAAAGTGTTGTCGTAAAACTAATAGAAATTTTGAGATAAGAAACAGAAATTAAAATAAGTCCAACTCAAAACGAGCAGAAATTAATCTGAGTAGGGTTCTGAACCCTATGGTTTCTAAAAGCCAGAATGGTACTTTACTGAAAAAATCTCTTTTTTTGATGTTTTTACTTATAACTTTAAGAAAAAAAATTAATTAACATTTTAAGGAATAAATATCAGCATATGTATATTAAACTGACAATGCATATTTTTTTCGGTAAATTCATTTGAGTATTTTCGGTAAAGTACAAATTATATTCTGGCTTTTATAGGGTTCAAATTATAGGGTTCAAAACCCTACACAGATTTGAAATAGCTCTATACTAGTTTTAAGACTTCTATTTGGTAAGGGGGGGGATTGAAAAAACAAACTAATTGAATCAAAATAGAAAATTACAGGGAAGTGATGAAAATCTTTTGTATGGAAGTTTTGTATGCAGTTTTGTATGGAAGTTCTGCTCGTATATAGAGCGTTCAAGGGTGTGGCATCTGTAAAACTGATGGAAGCGAGTTGATATGTTTTCTTTTTTTGGGTGGCATAATGCTTGTCTAGATTCCCATAATATGTCTTACTTTATTGAATATGAGGCCATACGAAAGAGGTACTTCGAAAGAGAAAATGTACCTGTCTTATTTTAATAACAGCAACAGGTAAGTGTTAAAATGTGACAAAAAGAAAGATTACGTTAGAAAATGACAAATATTATTAGAAGAATGTGACATTTCAATTGCACAAAGAGAATTCGAAAATGGGAATAATTGCTTCCTTTATTAATATTATAAAAAATGTAATTGAATGCGATATTAAGGCTGTACCCTTCCCTGGCTGCTTAGCATACAAAATGCAAAAAAAAAGAAACAAAAAAAAACAAGACCCTTAGAATAACCGGAACCAAATGTCAGGTCTTCGTAAAGAAGTTAAAATAACGAACGAAATAATATTATGCTTCGTTATAGCGATTATGTATCACAGAATACTGGTTAACTATGTTTAATAAAAAATACAAGCAGGCTCTAACAAAAAAAAGAAAGCAGAAAAAAGTAAGCATATGTGACATCGTATTAATAATGTTAGTTTGTGAAGTTTATTGTTCTAATAAAGAAGAGAATATTTACTTTCGAAAGAAAACGGGCAAATTGATTCATGAGTGTTTATACCAAATTTAGTTTCTAAGAAACATTTTTTTGAAGTTACTCGGTTTCCACAAAAAAAAAAAAAAATTTCCCATATTATGTTATTTTATTTAAGTGATACATTAAATTTTATTTATGGGAACTTATTTGCATATAAAAAAGGAATGAGGAGCTAGTAACATTCTTTGTGAGTGTCAGATCATTAAACAATTATTTCATATCGAGAACCTCACAAGATGTTTTTTATTTTCAGTTTGGACAATGGAGATACCGAGTTGTGCGAGCTGGCCGAGTATCCGCACGAACCGACGATGGTGCATACATAGATCGATTGGTCTTCGAACACGTTTCAAAAGACGACAGTGGGACTTATGTATGTGTGGCAACTAATAGCGTGGGATATAGCTTTCGAGAAGCAAGTGTGCGAGTCCTTCCACAACCGAGCTATGACGGTGGTAATTTTCATTTTTAATTTTTTATTCCTGATTTGTACAATCTCGTTAGTATGATCAAAGAGAACAAAAGAGGATACTTTTCTGTAATTCCATGGTAAAAGAACGCTTTAATTTCATTGGTTTAAGTCAGTGACGTATTTTCGTTGTCCAATCACTTTATTCCTCAAGGGTATTAAAAAAACAAGCTTTTTAAAACTAAAAGTTTGAAGAAACATTAAAATTCAAAACGAACAGGAGCTATTCCGAATATAAATGGGGTTGCCCCCATCCTTAATCCCTAACTTGTTGCGCTAAAGTTTTTAGTACACTAAAAAGCTTCTTATTTCAATTCAAAGGCCCTTGTCTTTCAGCAGTTAAAAACCCCATTACTCCTCCCCCTGGATACAACCTTGGTAAAGAGCAACATTAAAACTTAAAACAAACATTTAGTATTTTGAATATGAGGGGGGGGGGTGCTTCTTAATCCCTAAATCTTTACGCTAGAGTCTTAAAGTTCTTTAAAAATACTTTTCATTTAGATCCAACGGCTCTTGTAAATGAGCAGTCTTTCTTGAAGAACTGAGACAAAGTCAAAATTTGTGTAAAGAGCAAGGGATTAAAAAGGGAGTAGCCCCCCTGAAATACGGAATTAATTTCTCTTCGTTTTAAGTTTTAATGTTCTCCCTACTTTCAGTTGAAAAAACTTTTTTTATTTAATGCCTGGTAGTTTTTCAAATCATGCCCAGGCCTAACCAAGACATGATGTAGATTACCGATTCCAATGAAACCACTTTCTTGCTATTAAATTAAATATATCAATAATTTAAAGTTATTTGTAGCGTCCCGCTTTTACGGTTGTTCTGCCTAGGAATGAAAATGTTAGATTTTAATTACCATTTTGAGCAAAATTTTAATATTTATTTTAAATGTTCTATGAACAGTAGCTTCGTTGAATAGGTTATTAGTAATAATTCTAATACGGAATTTCGGTGGATGGAAAGGGATATTAATCTTCGTATGGATGGAAATTCTGCATGACTTCGAAGCAGATCTTCTGCGATCTTCAAATTTCGACGCAGCTTAAGTCATCGTGACCTCTACCTCGCAAGATATATCCATGTGAGGCACATGATATCTTTCCTATTTTTTCAACCTCTTTGCCACTAGGCATGTGAATGTAATATCTTTTGCTACGTAGAAAAAGAATGTCACGATGGAGGGACGCTTTTACCCGTCCTTAGCACAAATAATAGAGGCATAGGCCAGTTATATTCCGAGGAAACAAGAGGGATTAAATACCAATTCCCCCCTCCCAAGATTTCATTCCATATTTATCTGGAGGCTCAATAAGAGTTAGGATATTTTGGCATTAGAAATAACTCATTCAGGTATCTTCCTGTCCACCCGCAAATTGATCCAATGCCCCTGCTTTATCAAACAGTTCGTGGTAACGAACTGTAAGTAAGGAGCGACCCGGCTCAATGGTAACCGAAACTCTAGAAAACGGTATTTTGATACAAATTGATACATCAAAAGAATCAAATTTTAATGCTGATTTCAAATATATAAGTTTCATCAAGTTTAATCCTACCAATCAAAAGTTAGGCCCCTGAGAATATTTGGCTGATTTTCGAAAAAAGGAGGAAAGACCCCCTAAAAGTTATAGAACCTTAATGAAAATCACACCATCATATTCCGCGTATCAGAGAACCGTACTGTAGAGGGTTCAAAATCCCATCTACAAAAATGTGGAATTTTGCATTTTTTGCCAGAAGAAAGATCACGGGTGCGTGTTTATTTGTTTGTTTTTTTGGGTTTTTTTCTTTTCCTCAGGGGTGATCGTATCGACCCAGTTGTCCTAGAATATCGTGGGAGGGCTCATTGGAACTAAAATAAAAATTTCTAGTGCCCTTTTTAAGTGACCAAAAAAAATGGAGGGCAACTAGGCCCCCTCCCACGCTCATTTTTTCCCAAAGTAACCCGATCAAAATTTTGAGATAGCCATTTTGTTCAGCATGTTCGAAAATATTATAAGTATGTCTTTTAGGATGACTTAATCCCCCGAAGCTCCCGGGGGGAGGGCTGAAAGTTATTAACTTTACCCAATGTTAACATATAGTATTGGTTATTTGTAAGTACACAGACGTTTTCAGGGGAGATTTTTCCTGGTAGTAGGGGTGTGGGTGGGTTATGTGGGAGGATCTTTCCATGAAGGAAGTTTTCATGGGGGAAGGGTCATTGCTATGAAGAGGACACCGGACTTCCCAGCATTATTTAAAAAAAGATCAGAAATTTAATATAAAAAAACAAGTATTTCAACTGCAATAGCAGCAACATCGAAACTTTAAACGAACAGAAAATATTACATATATAATTGGGTCTAGTCAATACCTCGCTCTTTAAGCCAAAGATTTTTTAGTACTTTAATAAGACCTATTTATTATAATTAACGGCCTTTTTTATTAAGCGTTAATTTTTAAAGAATTGGAACACAATTCAAACCTTCGCTTAAAGAGCAAGGTATAATAAACGTATTAAAAATATTTGAATATAGAAGTTCGTTACGTAAGTTAATTCGTAAGTTACGTATATTTATTACTAATAAAAGCGTTCGTAAATAAAATTAAATAAGTTTCGAGAAAGCCATTTAACTAAATAAAAGTAAATTAATATGAAAATTTTGTTTTAATTATTCATGTACGGTGAGCCAAGATCAAAACCTGCATTTATTCAAAAACGTTCAAAAATTAAATAAAAAAAGCAAGTTTTTTAAACTGAAAGTAAGGAGCGACATTAAAACTTAAAACGAACAGAAATTATTCCGTATATTAAATGGACTGTCCCCTTCTCAACGCCTCGCTCTTTACGCTAAAGTTTGACTCTGCCTCACAACTTTATTTTTTAAAACAATAAAGGAGGCGTTGAGGAGGGGACAGTCCCTTTCATATACGGAATAATTTCTGTTCGTTTTAAGTTTTAATATCGCTCCTTACTTTCAGTTTAAAAAACTTGTTTTTTTATTTAATATTTAACTAGATCCAACGCCGGTCCACGCACTCCACAATTATCCAATTTACAAAAAAGAAAACAGTGGGATATTGAATCGAATGTTGTTTTTTTTTTTTAATCTAAATATATCGTTGCTGGAATTTTACTTCTATCTAAGCATTCATGAATATTTTGAAGGAGAGCAAGGATAGCGTATGATACAATGGGATATTGTATCAAATTCTTTTTAAAAATCTAAATATATTGTTGCTGGAACGTTACTGAAATATATGATGGTGGTGAAGGTCATTTATATAAATTAGAAAAAACAGAGGACCTAGGACAGAGCCTTGAGGTACCCCAACCTTTGAAGACTGAGGAACAGGCAGAGAAAGGAAATTTTCTTCGTCTATTTGTTGCTTTCTCTTATCAAAATAAGATTTAACTAGATCCAACGCCGGTCCACGCACTCCTCAATTATCCAATTTACAAAAAAGAATACAGTGTGATATTGTATCGAATGCTTTTTTTAAAATTTAAATATATTTTTGCCGAAATTTCACCTCTGTCTAAGCATTCACGAATATATTAGACGCGAGCAAGGATAGCGTGATCTCGTGGAAAGTAATTTTGTTACTTAATTTAAGTACTAAGGAATGTTAAGAAAACAGAAGCAATAGTAACTTTTAGGGACATGACTTTCGCTATAGTGTCATGAACTTTATGTTTCTATGAAATAAAATATCTGCTCTGGTTGATGGATCTACCCTAGTAACTAAATATCTAACAAACTATCGGCTCTACCTACTAGAAAAATATGTGATTATTGATTGAATTAAAACACTAAAGATGTTAATAAAAACAGAAGCGGTAGTAACTTTTAGGGACATGATTTTTGTTAAAATATCATGAACTGTAAGTTTCTCTGAAGTAAAAATATCCACTCTCTGTCGCTATTTACTTTCTTTTGAAAAACTGATTATATTTAATCAAGACAAAAGAGCCTAGATAAGTATTTGGCTTCTGAGTAAAGATTAACTCGTCGATAGTAGGAGCGCTTTTCGGTATACATCATATGCTAACTCGGTTAGAAGTTAGTTTTAGGGTTTTCAGTTGGCTTGTAGGAAGGCACCCATCAAATGGTAGTTGTTACTTGTTGTATCATCAGAAATTTTGTTCGCCATGTATTTTCACAATTTCTCTTCTTTTGGCGATGATTTGTCGAAATTTTGGAGAAACAAACTTATTTCCGTCTGTTTGTCTTTGCATATAGAATCTTGCTTTTTATTCTTTCGGCAGTCTGTAGAAATGCTAACGATTTTATCATGGAGTGATGTATATATATATACTTCCCAATCTTGTCTTTATCGATGAGTAATGAATTGTGTTTTGACAAAAACCATAATCTTTTCATAGCTAATAAAGTTAGATGCTATATTCTACTAAAGGATCACACTCTTTTGCATTGATCCGAAACCTTGAAATGGCAATGTCCGTGGTAGATTTCATATATGTCAAGTCACGGGGTGGGGGTTAGAGTTAGGTAGGAACTCTAATGCTGGGTGTTAACCAATTTATAGCAAACACAACCCTCCTATAAACACTGCTTGAGAACAAGAGTTGAGCTAAGCTTTGACACAAAAAATTATTTCTCTCCTTCCTCTGATAGAACTCCCTAGCTAACCTTCGAATTATGCTGAAATCCAGAATTTCTTAGAAAGTGGCTCAATTGTGTATTGTGAGAATAATATTTTCTAAATATACTTGTTTTTGTTTGGTAGAATAATATTCTAGCCCGGCTGGCACAGGTAGTGTTTTTCGGGCTAAAACTTTCGGGCTAAAAATAGCTAAAACTGCTCTTTCTCTGGGACGATTCAAGATAATTTGTAGTACTTTCCAATTTTGATGATACTACTTTAAAAATATAACTATATTCATTGTTCTAGGATGGACTATCGGGGAGAGGGCTTTCAAACCCAATCGCCCCTCCAAAATGTCACATTTTTTACGATTCATCCCATAATGTTCTATATTAACTAAATGGCTCACTCATTTTTGTCTATTTTTAATTGCCCTTCTTCGTCCTAAAATGGAACCTGATGTAAGTCCCAGCTTTATTTGCATATTTTGCTCCAAGCTTTAAGTCTTTTAGTCAGTTTTTCTAAAAAAAAAAAAAAAAACATTCGTAAAAATTCAGAATTTGTTTTTACTATTGATCAATATCATACATTAGGCCTACTTCACTCACAGAGAACTTGTGCTTTGGATTTTTGCTTTTTACTATATATTGGCAAAGGGTACTGGATTAAGGGACCTTGGGCGTGCACCTGCTTGATTGCCATAACGATTGCCCTAAATGACCAGAGACTAAAAGAAGGATTCCCTTTCTCAAAGTATCTGGTCCTGGATTTTCTGGATTATAACAATAATTCTTTTAATA
This sequence comes from Artemia sp. Qi Xiang Cuo, assembly GCF_049724085.1. NCBI lineage: Eukaryota > Metazoa > Arthropoda > Branchiopoda > Anostraca > Artemiidae > Artemia > Artemia sp. Qi Xiang Cuo. The sequence continues at coordinate 11,313,759 of NC_142797.1, read as the reverse complement.
AAAGAGCTCTTATGAAGGAGGGTGCCATTCCTATAAAGAGCTCGTTTAGTTTTAAATTCCGCTTTTGAGTTTTAGCATGAAAATCAACATAGATAAGTCTGAAACCAATTTTGGCCTGAAAAATAAAATTTATAAAATAAAGAGTGAGAATGTGGTTTTTTAAGGTGAACTAAAATACTGGACGAAACAAACCAATATTTGTTTTGCTTTGAACATTTGTTTTGCGTCTAGTATTCTCGTTGTCTTTAAATAACGCATTCTTGATCACCATTTTTTCAATAGGATTTTTTGAAAATGAAATAAAAAAGTTTTTTCTACTGAAAGTAAGGAGCAGTATTAAAACTTAAAACGAACAGACACTATTACGTATATGAAGGGGTTCGCCCCCTACTTTATACCTAGCTGATTACGGTAAAGTTCAAATTTTGTTCCATTTCTTTTAGAATGACCCCTGAATCACAAAGGCAGTCTAATTAGAATAAATAGCCCTTTTGAAAGTACTAAAAAAAAAACTTTAGCGTAAAGAGCTAGGTATTGACGAGGGGGTGAACCCTCTCATATATATAATCATTTCTCTTCATTTTAATTCTTAATGTTGCTCCTTACTTTCAGTTGAAAAACTTGTTTTTTTATTTAATTTCTGATCGTTTTTTAAATAATGCTGGGAAATCCTTCATGGAAAATTCTCTTCCCCCATGGAAAGATCCTCCCAAGTAGATAATTTTGGAGACCACACTGCCTTTCCATGACGATAAATACATGTTCAAATAGGGATGAAATCCTCTTAATAGACAGTGTTTCACAAACAGTAATTGAAACTCACAAAAAATACCAGATATTTTGGTCACATGCAGTGGCCGTCATCAGTAGTTAAACATAACTAAAACAATTAAAAACAAAAGTTTATATACGAAATACAATAAAAATACATAGTGTTTAATACTCCAATTGTTTTCAAAGCAAAAGCGGAAGCTAGCCTCTTTGACCTTCTTGGATCCGACTCATTAGCATTCAATGAAATAACATTTGGACAGAGGTTAACTACATTGGGTGAATTGAACTTTACTCTGTCAGATATTAATAAATTATCATGGATAGAGTTCAGCCCATATTCACCTGTATCCCGATTCAAAGCAATATTCTTGAATAAGATTTTCTCTATTTCAAGCATTTCACGAAAATTTTGCTTTAAACCCCGATCCCTAGAAATCAAAGAGACATTATCGAACGAAATAAAATGGTCTGGAAAATTGAAGATATGTTCCAAGAGGGCTAAAGTAAAATCTTAAGACTTAGAGCCTTGTTTTAAAGCCGATGAAATAGAATCCTTACGCTGTAATAATATAATTTCCAAATTCTGGTTAGTACGTCCCACATATGAGCTTCCGCAAGTACATGGGATCTGATAGACCCCACTTTGTTGCCCCAATGAAGTTAGATCCTTCCCTGACTTTAAAAAAATACCCAAAGCATTATTACTCTTTAAAGCTACCTTTAGACCATTACTCTGTAAAATTCTTTTCAGTTTTTCACTTAGTCCGGGTACATATGACAATGAACAAATAGTATTCTTCTCCCGTGTTGTCTCCAAGACTTCCTTAGAAATCTCTAGAAACCTTTTCCTTCTTTTTGAAAAAGTCGGGTTAATTAACCACTCTGGATACATGTTACTCATTGGTATTTTTCTTAGAAAAGACAACTCCTCCTTAAAAACTTTTGGAGAGCAAATACTAAAGATCCAGTCAGTTAAAGAAACAATCAAACCAATTTTTACTTGGCGAGCGTGACCGGAACTATAAGACAAAAATCTATTCTTATTTGTCGGTTTTCTGTAAATTTTAAAATCCAGACTATTTTCATTTTTTTAAAGAAGAACATCAAGAAAATGAAGTTTCCCATTCTCTTCTAATACAACAGTAAACTTTAAATGCCCCCTCCAAACAATTAAGAGGCTCCAAAAATCATTTTAATTCCTCCTCCCCATAATCCTATGCTGAAATTATATAATCCATAAAACCGGCCGCAAAAAAAATATGTTTAAAAAAATATGAATCTAACGCAATTGTTTCAATATTCTCCACAAAAATATTAGAGAATAATGGGGATAAAGGGGCCCCCATGGGTAAACCATTTACTTGTTTGAAAAATTCCCTTCTGAATTGAAAAATATAAGAGAACTTATTGCACAACCTTACTAAATACATAATTCGTGGCAAAAAACTTGATTAGTGGCCAAACAGATTTAGAAGTTTCTGTAATTATGTATTTAGTGTATTCAGGTGAAGTTTTTAAGGAATATTTAGGCGGATGTTGAAGTACATAAAAAAAAGTATGAGTATGGGGACTTTCAAAAAGGTGACAAAGTAAAATCTGAAGAACAGCTTATATTACAAATTTAGACCATTAAGGGTGAGTTGTCGGGGATTTTGAAATAGCCAGAAGGCACTATACGTATACTTTTAATGCTACCACTACAATTAATATAACTAATGATGCTAAAGGTATTAAGATGAAATTTTGAGGGGACGTTTAGGAGTTTCAATTAAAGGAAAAGAATGTATGCATTTAGGTTTTCAAAAGGGCATAAAAGCAATATCATAGGCAGCACCAATCTCTAATAGCTAGAATTGTCATTGAAACTTTTAAAGGAGCTAATTCAATTCAAAATTCTGGTGCCCTTTTTAAGAGTAACAAGAGATTGGAGGCCCAGTCATTTTCCAAACGCAATCAAGTCAAAGTTTTGAGCAACCATTTTATTCAGCATAGTACAATGGTCCAGCAACTATGTCTTTAGGGCTATTAGGCGTGTCAACTTCCCCCCCCCCCCCATAGTTATGCAATTGGTCCCTTATGCTTTAAAACTAAATGTTTTTTTAAAGTAAATCAAAAGGCACTGTGTTTATGATTGCCAATAAGACACCTCAGCAATATATCGAGAATAACTGGGCGTATTAAGTTGAAACTTTTGGGGATACAACAATTACTGCTTCTGCTCTTTACAATTTAAATAAATGAAAAGAGTGTATGTTTATCAATGTTATCAAAGAGCATAGATAGAATCTTTTGGGAACGGTATTAAGTTTTATTTTTCAGGTCAACTTCAGAAGCTATAAAATTAAATTAAAAAATACTGTTTTTGTCAGGATTAAAACTTGTTGAAAAAGTTTCTCCAACATACAAATAGCCTCCCATACTAAGGATGCTTATAGAAAATTAAATAATAAAAAACGTTTTTTCAACTGAAAGTAAGGAGCAACATTATAACTTAAAACTAACAGAAATTATTAAACTTCAGTTTGAAATTCAAACTTTAGCGTAAAGAGTGAGATACTGAGGAGGGGGGGCAACCCTCCTTATATACGTAATAAGTTCTGTTCGTTTTAAGTTTTAATGTTGCTTCTTACTTTAAGTTGAAAAAAATTATTTTTTAATTTGATTTCTGATTGTTTTTTAAACAATGCCAGGAAATCTGGCTCCATCTCCACGGAAGAGCCCCCTCCCCACGGAAATATCCCTAGACAATTCAATTATGGTGAAAATTTACCCCGGACAATTACTCTTAACCACTCCGCGCGTAAAGCTACGACGGAAACGAGAAAGCAAGACATATAAAAAGAGTAAGAATTCTGGCAAATTCCCCCAGTGTTTAATTCCCCTGACAATTTCACTCCCTGGGAAACTTCCCCCATGGAAAAAACCCCAGCAGAGAATTTTACCCCACCCTCACCCGGAAATGTAGGCATACATCCCAATAACAAATACTATGCACGAATAATGGGCAAATTTTATAACTTAAGGACCTTTCTCTTGGGGCAGTGGGAGGGGTTCATATTATACCCAGAAGCATAGTTATTGGGCTTTTCAACTATGATGAACAAAATGGCTATCTCTAAATTTGGATCAGACGATTTTGGGGCAAAAGGGGGCGGGGGAAGAGGCCTAGTGGCATTCCAATTTTTCAATCATTTGCAGAGGGCACTAGAGCTTTAAATTTCCATTCGAATGAGCCCTCTCCCGATGTACTAGGACCGCTGGATCGATACGATCACTCCTGGAAAAAAAAAATAATTAACATGCATCCGTGATCTTTCTTCTGGCAAAAAATACAAAATTACACATTTTTGTGAGATAGGAGCTTGAAATCTATACAGTAGGGTTCTTTGATACGTTGAATCTGGTGGTGTGATTTTCATTAAGATCACTTGACTTTTAGGTGGTGTTTTCTCCCTTTTTTAAAATTCAGGCAAATTTTCTCAGGCTCGTAAACTATGATGAGCAAGACTAAACTAAACGAAATTTACATATTTGAAATCAGCATATAAAGGCAATTTCTTTTATATATCTATTGATATCGAAATTTTGTTATTTAGAGTTTTGGTTAATATTGAGCCGGGTCGCTCCTTACACAGTTCTTTACCACGAAATGTTTGAAAACTGAAGAGATATAAAGTATGATTTTTTCTATGAAATAGACTGTGTCAATAAAAAACTAACTGAAATTTATTTAAAAAACTTTTTCCATCAAACAATTTTGATAAAGAAAAGTAAAGGGCTCCATTAGGCCAAGAAGGAGCAAAAAAAAAGTCAAATAAACTCCCAAGCGTAAAACTACCACAAACCACTATCAATGAATAAAAGAAACTCATTAAGAGCAGAAATTAAAATAAATAGCCGAGGTCAAACTCAAAACAAGCAAAAATTAACATGAGTAGGGCTTATCCCATGCTTTTTCAAGACCAGAACACAATTTGCGCTTTACTGAAAACAAAATACATTTTAAATGTTTTCGTTTTTCCTAAACTTTAATAAATAAATAATTATCAAAAGTTTAAGGAATAAATATCACTATATGTAAATTAAACTGACAATCCACGGTCATTTGTTTTTTTTTTTTTTTTTTTTTTTACATAAATTTTTTTAAAACTTTTCAAATTTTTAAAAAATTTGTTACGTTTTTACGAGTCGGACAAACATTTTGGGTTGGGTCTAAGCCTCCTGCCCCCTCCTTAAAATGGTCTTTTATATATGTTATATGTAATAATAATATTTTATTTTTGGCCCACTATATAACAACACCAGTGGAGTAATATAACTAAAACAAGAACAATACAGCAAAAATCGAACTTACTAGTAGACATAAACAAAATGTAATTGTTGTTAAATAACAGCTATTTTCTTCCAGGGCTACTCATTCCAGGACAGACTTCAGGTCTTGATTCAACATCAATAATTGTCCTGCCTATAGCAAGCATAGCACTAATAGGAGTAGTTGCTTTTTGTGTATATTGCATCATCAGAAGTAGATTCCAACCAAAAACACCTATACATCAATTTCAGCTGCCTAACGAACAGACAACCCCATGCCTACCCACACCTTCCTCCAATCTAGCAGAGGGACATTATGCAGTACCGATTGACAGTTGTATTCATCAACGTGAAAAAAGGGTAGTTTATCCTCAAGTGACTTACAGAGACTCAAGATACCCAGCAAGTGATCAAAATGGGTATCTTGAACCCGTTCAAGTTCCTTACACTGGGTCTTATCCTTTGCTTAGAGACAATTATGGGGGTAGGAATACACCAACTTATATACTACCTGGTGGAAATAGTTATAAGTCGTTCGGTCACTTAAGTCAGAATACTTCTACTTCTACGGGATATATTAAGTGTCAGCATCGTCGATGCCCTGATATTGTTTGAAACATTAATGACTTACCTATTTTAGAAGTCCCAGGGCTGTCTCAGTGATATATCTGGGCATGGAACAGCAAAAGTCTTTAAGATTTCATCTTTAAAGTGTTAGTAACATCGGCGTCTTGATATCGTTCAAAGCATTGTTGACTTTCCTGTTGTAAACAATATGAACCACAACACTCTTTCAGTGGTAAACAAAGGCACAGGAAAACGGAATTCTTAATAATTAAGCCTTTAAAACTGTCAGCATTATCAGTGTCCTGACGTCCTTAAAGTATTGATGACTTTGCTATCTTACATACTATAAGCCCCAACACTCTCACATTGATGCATCAGGTTATATCCTAAAAGTAGCAGAGTAGTAAAATCTCTAAAATACTCAGCCTTTAAAGTATCAGATTCATTGATGGCCTAAAACAGTTTTAAACGTTGATGATTTCCCTATTTCAAAAGTAATGAGACTTTTGTGCGTTTCAGAGGCTGTATTAGTGAAGTGATTAAATCTCTTTATAGATTTAACGTTGAAAAATTAAATGCCATCATCACTACTGTTGACACTGGATGTGATAGCCTGGAATGTCGACATTCAATATCTCGTTAAGATTTCGATGATTTCCTTGTTTAAATTGTAACGACCTTATAGTTTATTTAGCCTTTGGTTGAGCCTTGGAGGAAAACAAGTCCAAAACTGACAGATTAAAGAGTAAAGAGTAGCTTAATAGAATTAAAGACAGTGAATATTCAGCAAAAGCAAATAATTTGTAAGACCACATTGGTTAAATATGAAGGGTATAAATCACCTTGTTTACCCACGTTTTCTAGCATTTAAATGCTAGATAAAACACAGTTTTTTTTTTTCTGGAGCTTGAGCCTCCCTTCTGGAGAAATTGATTCCCAGTGCCTGTAACCTTGACTGTCTCCTGCTGTTGCTGGGCGAACCGATAAAATAAGTAAAACTGCAGACGATTTTTTTGCATTTTTATATTCCTTCGTTCAAGTATTATGGTTAAACATTTTCATTTCATATCTTTTTTTCTATTTAATTTAGTTCAATTTATTTTTAATTTTGTTTAATATTATTTCTATAAATTTTTTTAGTATTTTAAAATATAATTTTATTAAATATTTGTAGTAAATATTTTTAAATATTTAATATTTCGGTTAATGTCTAATTAATGCATTGGTTTTTAGTTATTGAAACATTAGAAATTCTTAAAAATTATAATATAATAGGTCTTCTTTAAAGAGTAAATGGACATAAAAAGTAATCTAGTCTGAGGTTCAAATGTAAGAAGAAGATGCTAAGGGCTGGAAGCTGTAAAGAAGTTGAATCTATAAAATTCTGGCTGGTAAAAGTGCAAGATAGGGTAAAAATGATCAGTCATTCATTAAATCAGTCAGCCAGTAATTTTAAGTATGAAATCCAAGTTCCTGAACCAATCAGAGAAAATAATTTTTGTAAGAATATTATTTATTTTTTCGCGGTAATAAATATCAAAATTAATGGTCAATAAAGGAGAAGCCAGATGTCCTCTAGTCCAGTTTATTCTAATAAATTTTTTGCAGATAAACTTTTTAATATTAAAAATGTCCAGGTTTTTTTTTATATAAATCCGTTCCAAAAGCTTTAGTGCCAAATCACTAAAAGGATCTAAAGTTTAATAGTGACAATTGATTTTGCTATAGAAAGCAAAATAGTTTTTTAAACACTAATTTAACCAAATCAAGCCTTAAAAAACACTTCAGAACATTTTCTCTGGTCAGTTACATAAGAAAACACCAATCAGACCACATATTTAAATTAAATATGCTATTTATGTATTGAAATCAAAACCAGAACTAAATCTTACTTTTATTTATTATTTATATTTTTATTATTTATTATTTATATTATTTATATTTATATTTTTATATACTTTTTATTTTATTATTTACTTTTTTTATTTTTATTCTCACTCTGTTTGTTTTAAGGGCTTAGTCGACCTGACCTCTTAACGGATCAACTTATTCAAATAGTTTTTTTTTGATTAATAATGTGTACTTTGCTAATGGCTATTATTTATTGATAATAATCTTTTACAATCTTATCGTTATATACTAAAATGTATTAATTTAATATATCATAAAATGTATTAAATATTAAAGCTTATATTACTCTATTTTCAGTATCCTTTAACTTTTTTCATGTTCAGATTCTTAATGGTCGTTGTTACAAGTCGTTGTATTAACAAAAATACAAACGACTTGATGGGTTTTCATATGCCCAGTTTTCACTAGCTCTTATTGATTTATCAAAATTGTTGCTGTGTTACCAAGGACAGTGTAAATTAAATCAGCTTATTTTGGGTTTTTTAAGTGGCAGTTTGGGTTCGTTCAGTGGCAGTACCAATATTTTATACTAGGCCACCAAATACAGTATAAATGGGATTAGCTTGTTTTGGGTTCGTGAAGTGACAGTTCGAGTTTGTGAAGTGGCAGTATCAATACTTTGCACTTTGCCCCCACCAATACTTCACACTTTGCCAATACCAATACTTTACACTTTGCCCTGACGTTTTATCAGTAGCTCATGCTGATCGAAAAAAAGGACTTGATGGATTTTTTATATGTCCACGTTTCACTAGCTCTTAATAATTTATGAAAAATGTTGCTAGGCTACCAAGGGCAGTGAAAATTAAATGTGTTTGTTATGGGTTAGTTAAGTGAAATTGTTGGTTCGTTAAGTGGCAGTATCTATACTTTATACTAGGCTACCAAAAACAGTATAAATGGGAACAGCTTGTTTTGGGTTCGTGAAGTGACAGTTCGGGTTTGTTAAGTGGCAGTACCAATATTTTACACTTTGCCCCCACCAATACTTTACATTTTACCAATACCAATACTTTACACTTTGCCTTGACGTTTTATCAGTAACTCATGCTGATCGAAAAAATGGTGATGGGTTTTTACATGTCCAGGTTTGACTAGCATTTAATAATTTATCAGAAATGTTGCTAGGCTACCAAGGGCAGTGAAAATCAAATCAGCTTGTTTTGGGTTAGTTAAGTGAAATTGTTGGTTCGTTAAGTGGCAGTATCAATACTTTATACTAGGTTACCAAGAACAGTGAAATTCATCAGAATGTTTTGGGTTCGTCAAGTGGCAGTTTGGGCTCGTAAAGTGGCAGTAAAAATACTTTTTACTAGGCTACCAAGGGCAGTGAAATTGATCAGATTGTTTTGGGCTCATTAAATGACAATTTAGGTTCGTTAAGTGGCAGTAACAATACTTTAAACTAGGCTAACAAGGACAGTGAAAATTATCAGATTGGATTCGGTTCGATAAGTGGCAGTTTACTCAACCATTTATCTTTTAAAAAATCAGGAATTTAGTTTATTTTAAAAAACCTCTGTATTGAGTTATATAGTTTTTTGTGTTAACGGTTGTCAAATTTAAAGAAAACAAATGTATGCGAAGCGTTAGCAAAAATAACCAAAAACAAATGGTAACAAACAGCTTAAGAAGGTATAATTTTCTCGTTAACACAGTTTTTTGTGTTAACTGTTGTCAAATTTAAAGAAAACAAATGTATGCGAAGCGTTAGCAAAAATAACCAAAAACAAATGGTAACAAACAGCCTAATAAGGTATAGCTTTCTATTGAAGGTGTATTTTATTTTTGCATCAACAAATTACTAACGTTTGAATTACCAACGAAAGATGTTGTCAAACCTAACTAATAAATAATGCTTATTAAATTTAACGGTTAAACATGGCAACACTGATGAAAATATGATACTGCCCTAAAAATGTCGGAAGAATCAAAAGAAAATTTTAGAAAATCATAGCTTTTTAGTATGAATTGGTCCTAAAATTGGTCCAGGGGGGGGGGCAAAAAGGTTTTTATTTTGATGTCCTTGGTACTTTGAAGCTTTACCAATGGATCTTACTGATTAGTTAAAAGAAGCAATTTTATGGTTTTATATTAAGGACTACTTCTTCATTGGGCATTTGTGCTGCAACAACTTCTTTCCTTTACTGTGCAAATTAGTAATATAAGAAATTGTTTGTATTTTTGCTGTCTCAGCCTATAACTTAGGATAGTGTTGTGATAATTATTTGCTACGTAGAAATTACAATTAGCGTATAGACAAATATTTATGATTTTTATTTTACATAATTTGCATTAATGTGTTACATAATAATGTATGTATTGGCTAGTCAAATTTTACTTGTGAAATTGTATGTTATTTATATTTTTATAATTAAAATGTTACAATTTCTTAAGCATTGTTTACAACAACTTCTTAGTTTTTTATCCACGAAACAGATCTTCTAACGTATTTGAAAATGTGTGTATCATCTTCAAATCCGTTAAATGTGTGTATCATATCCATTGCCGGAGGGTTTTAATTTATACCAGCTAAGCTGGTATAAAATTAAAACAAAAGTATGAAACAAAAGTATAATGCGGATGAAACAAAAGTATAGTGCGGATGAAACAAAAGTATAATGCGGATGAAACAAAAGTATAATTTTTAATATAATCTTCGAAAATATGCGATACTTAGGTTTTTCTTATCATAGGCAGCGCAATCGAGCTGCCTAAGTAAAGAACGATGTTGGCGTATAATGTCCTATTTATTTTTGGTTCCAGGCCAGGACAATTCGTATCGAAGGAGTTGTCGTATAAATTTCGAAAAGGGCCCATTCGATTGGAAATCGGAATGGCTAGTGCCTTTTTTAATAGTCGAAAGCGATTGGAATGCAACTAAAACCCCTTTCACGCCCACCATTTACCCAAACACATCCAATCAAAATTTTGAGATAACTATTTTGTTCAGTGTAGTTGATTTCAAAAAAGAAATTATAGTTTTGAGGAGGACACTCCCCCACAGCCCTCAGAGCAAGGAATGTAAGTTATGCCCTGGGGACATTTAAATTTTTATAGAAAGCGTTGTCGTAGAAACTTCACAAAAAGGCTTACTCGATTGGAATTTCAAAGGGTTAGTGTCCTTTTTAATATTCGAAAGTGATTGGAGGGCAACTAACCCCCCTCTCACGCCCACCTTTTCCCCAAACACATCCAATCAAAATTTTTAGATAGCGATTTTGTTCAAAGTAGTTGAATGTCCTGAAAATTCAGTCTTTAAGGATAACCCCTCCCCCCCCCCCAACAGTCCTTATGGCAAGGGTTATAAGTTATGCCCTGGGGGTATATAAAGTTTTCATAGAAAGCGTTTTCGCAGAAAATTCAAAAGGGGCTCATTCGATTGAAAATTGAAATGGCTAGTGTCCTTTTTAATAGTTGACATTTTTTGAAAGGCAACTAACACCCCTCCCACTCCCCCACTTATCCAAACACATCCAATCAAAATATTGAGATTACCATTTTTTTTCCACGTAGTTGAAAGTCCTGGGAAATTAGGTCTTTTAGGATGACAGCCCCTTCAGAGCCCTCTGGGAAAGGGTTGTAGGTTATACCCGGGGGCATATAAGGTTTTAATAGAAAGGGTTGTCGTAGAAACTTCAAAAGAGGCTCATTCAATTGGAAATTGAAAAGGCTAGTGCGCTTTTTAATAGTCGAAAGTGAATTGAGAGCAACTAACCCCCTTCTCACACCCGCCATTTCCCCAAACACATTCAGTTAAAATTTTGAGATAGCCATTTTGTTCAACGTAGTTAAAAGTCCTGGAAATTAGGATTTTGAGCATGAAAATCCCCCCAAACCCCTCAGGGTTCAGGGTTGTCAGTAAAGCCCTGGGGGCATACAAGGCTTTTATAGAAAGCGTTGTCGTAGAGACTTCAGAAAGGGATGATTGGATTGAAAATTGAAAGGGCTAGTGGCCTTTTTAATGGTCAAAAGGGATTGGAGGAAAACTAACAACCCTCCCACGCCCTTTATTTCCTCAAAAACATCCAATAAAAATTTTGAGATAAACATTTTATTCAATGTAGTTGAAAAGTCCGGCAATTATGTATTTGAGGAGGAAACTCCCCCCCCCCCTACAGTCCTCAGTGCAAGGGCTGTAAGTTGTCCTCTGGGGGTATTTAAGGTTTTATACAAAGTAGTGTTGTAGAAACTTCAGAAAGGTCTTATTCATTTGAAAATTGAAAGTGCTATTGCCCTTATTAACATTCAAAGGTGATTGGAAGGTAACTAAGGTCCTTCTCAAGCCTATCATTTCCCAAATACATCCAATCAAAATTTTGTGATAGACATTTTGTTCAACGTAGTCGAAAGTTATGGAAATTAGGTCTTTGCCAGTGTTGTCGTAGAAACTTCAAAAGGACTCATTCAATTGGGAATTGAGAGGGCTAGTACCCTTATTAATAGTCAAAAGTGATCGGAGGGCGAATGCCCCTCCCCCCCTATACCCATAATTTCCTCGAACACTTACGATCAACATTTTGATATAGCATTTGTGTTGAACGTAGTTGAGGGGTCCGGGAATTATGTTTTTGAGTATGATAATTCCGAACATCCCTCAGGGGTAAGGTTGTAAGTTATACCCTGGGGGCATATAATGTCATATAGAAAGTGTTGTCGTAAAAACTTCAAAAAGGGCTCTTTTGATGAAATTGAGATGGCTATTTCCATAGTTCATAGTCGAAAGTAATCAGAGGGAGAATCGCTCCCCCCCTTTCCCCAAATGCCCATCATTTCCCCAAAAAGATTTTATCAGCATTTTGATATGGTCATTTTGTTCAACGTAGTTGAAAGGTCTGGAAATTATGTCTTTGAGGAAATTATGGAAATTATGTCAACCCTCCCCCCATAGCCCTCATGACAAGGGTCGTAAGTTATGCCCTTGGGGCATATAATGTTTTTATAGAAAGCTTTGTCGTAAAACTTTCATTCGATGAAAGTTTTAAAAAGGGCTCATTCGATTGGAGATTTGGAAGACCAGTGCCTTTTTTTATTAGTCAAAAATGATCAGAGGACAAATATCTCCCTCTACGCCTATCATTTCCCCAAATACTTCCAATCAAAATTTTGATATAGCCATTTTAAAGCCTATCACAACGGTCTGGAAATTATGTCTTTGAGTATAACAAATCCTCCCAGCCCTCAGGGCAAGGGTTGTAAGTTTTGCCCTGGGGACGTATAGAGTTTTTATAGAAAGTGTGGTTATTTAACTTCAAAGGGGACTCATTGGATTGGTAATCAGACGCTCTAGTGCTGTTTTTAAGAGTCAAAATGATCTGAGGGCAGCTACCCTCTCACCCCTAAGCACACGTCGGATTGTCCCGAAATGCGTGTAATAAAATTTTGAGATAGCTATTCTGTTCAAAATAGTCTAAATATCATATAACTAGGCTTTTGGGGTTGAAACAAACCCCAGAGATTAAGGGCAAGGGTTGTAAGTTATGTCCAGGGGGTTTTAAAGGTATTTATGGAAGGGATGGCTGTTTAACCTCAGAAGAGGCTCAGTCTTTCTCCCTGAAAAAGACCATGTCAATATAAAACGAACAGAAATTAATCAAAAAAACCTTTTTGCACAAAATAAGTTTTTCAAAAAAAGTAAAGAACTCCATTAAACCAAAAATGAACAAAAATAGAAATCAAATAATCTACCAACCATACAACTACCACAATTCAGTATCTTTATTGATAAATGAAACACCAAAACAAACAGAAATTAAAATAAGTCAAACTCAAAACGAGCAGAAATAAATCTGAGTAGGGTTCTAAACCCTATGCTTTCTAAAAGCCAGAATATAAATTGTACTTTACTGAAAAAAAATTCTTTTAAATGTTTTTGGTTATAACTTTGAGAAAACAAAAGTTAATTAAGATTTAAGGAATAAATATCAGCATATGTATATTAAACTGACAATGCACATTCTTTTCAGTAAATTCATTTGGATTTTTTTCAGTAAAGTACAAATTGAAGCTCAAATCTTGAAGCTCTTCCAGTGCTTCTAAAATTGGATTATAGAGCTCCACAGGGCGGTTAACGGCATCGTGCCCCTCCACCCACCGTGTTTCACAAAGGGTAATGAGAGTAGTTTTTTCTAGATTCTGGCATACATTGTCGAATTCTGTCTTTGAGTACCTGGGTACGGGAGGGGATAAGCCAAAAAAGTTGCAGATCAGAGATATTGTCCCAAAACACGTTTTAATGACTGGAATTGAGCAAGCTGAAGTGATCACCAAGTTGAGTGTATATGCTCCACAGTTGGCATAAATTGCTCGTGGATACTGCTGTCTAGTCCAAGCTTGAGTGCCTCTCAGGCACCCACTCACAGCAACTGCTCCGTCTTATCCCTGTCCCACAAGCTTGCTCAAATCCCAAACATGGTTTTTCAATTTATCTAATATTGTGGTGGAGAGACATTGTCTGGTTAAATTTGATACGGGATCAAACCCAAGAAAATCTTCGCACAAAGCTCTGTTTGAAACATACCGAACACAAATGGACAGCCGGACACAAATGGGGGGAGGGGTATTCAAACCCCGTAGTCCCCCTGGATACGGCCTTGGCTACCGTAAATAAGAATGGGGCAAATATCCCACTCGTGCCTTCTAATAGGTATGAGGGTCATACATGCTTAACTAAAAACAATATATACTTCAAACATTGGGGGTTTTATTTTTCTAACATCAAAAATAATCAAGATTGCACAAAAGAAAAGAATATTTTAAAACTCATTTTCTTTTAGCTTGGATTCAATTCCGCTCAAACATTTTGAAAGTTGATGCTTAAGTAAAAGTTTTGAAACTAACCTGAGAAATTTTTAAAACAATTTCTGTTTAAACAATATTTTGATTTGACAAACCAATAAAATTTATGAAAACTGGTTTTCAGTACATCTGAAAGGAGTATATTTTAAGGAAAAAATGTCGATAAAATTTATTTTATACGAGACTAATGACGCTAGATCAATTGTTTATTTTTATATTTATAACGCTAATAATTTCCTGAAAGTACTTATTATCAGTAAAGCAAAATCATGTTCAGGCCCTTAGTGGTTCTAGTTGGGAGGGGGTAGCCAAACTCTTAATTGTGTCAATTTCTCTTCAGTTCTGATTTCTTTTCTTCGTTTTATTTTCTGTTCGTTTTAGGTTTCATCATACGGATGAACCGGTAAGTTAGGAAACTTATGAATGTAACTTTAAAGCTGTTCGGTGAAAAAGTTAGGCCCTTTCATCACAGAACCAACATATTTTATCTCTTCCTTCCGTGTTTAGGTCTTTGCGGTCCAAGGATTTAAGAATATAAGTTTCGGACAGATTATAAAAAAAAATATGTAACTATTTTTTAACCTCATCTTTTGGGGGACTATGCCCTCAAACTACTTCATTGGTATTAAGTTCTCCTTAACCCGAGGACTTAAGGCTCCAAGTTTAAAATCGTTCAAGGAGAAGAATGATTCTGACCAATATCAAAACCCCTAACATTGTATCACCTTCAAACAAAAATGTGTGGCCGTCTTAGCCCAGGCAACAATCTGTGGAAGTTTCAAGCCAATTGGGAAAAATCTTTTGGGCTATTTGTGGGCCAATTTTTTTTGGGGGGGGGGGGGGGGGGCAATAGTAAAATTGAAAAAATGGGTGATTTTCAGGCTCCATCTCCAGGATAACCAATATTTTTCAGTTTTTCTCTTGCATCGGAGTCTCCGTGGTTCAATGACTTGAGGACAGGTACTTACACAGCATTGTGTTTTTTGATGGGGGCAGTGGCGGATCCAGAGGGGGGATGAGGGGGCAGAGCCCCCCTCCTAGTGTAGTCCTAAATAGTATAATTTACTTAATTAACGGAAGTTTGTGTTAATTAAACTTGCAACTAACGCAAGTTGATCGGATCAACCTATTTTGCCCCTCCCCTTAAAAACAATCCTGGATCCGCCCTTGGATGGTGGGGGGGGGGGGGGAATAATAAAAGAGAAAAGGCAAGGAATAATTTGAAAAAAAAATAAAGTGACCAGAAGTTTGTGAAGATTTGGAATTTTGGTGAGGAGGAGGAGGGCCCCAAGGCACACGTTTGTACATCAGGGCTTGATCATACAAGTTTCAAGTCAACTGGACAAATTTTGACTCCATTTGGGGTTTCGTTTCCCCTGAGACTTTTGTCCCAAAACTAACATTGTTTTTGTATATCCGGGTCCTGTTGGTCCAGGGACTTTCAGCCCGTTCAGACAAACTTAGCTCTTGGCCCTTTTTCGAGACCCGTTTTCAGGTGAACCAATGTCTCTCCCCCTGCAGTCTGTCACTGCGCATTAGGATCTCCTTACCTGAATTTATTATACATGCAACATTACCACTCCCTGACCAAGATAATGATCTCTGAAAGTCTTGAGCCAGTCGGACACCCAAAATCAAATGTATCCCTTTTTCACCTATTTATCCTATCTTAGTTACTAAAAATTACCATAATATACAACCTTTACCATATGAGTGGGGGCTCGCTGTTGGGCTCATGTCATCCCCAGAGGCTGACACGTACAAAGGGACGCCTCTGGACCCACCCCCCATAAATTCACGATTTTTTTTTATTTCCCCATGATTTTCCGATACTTCTCACAGAATAAGAGATTGGAATGATTTGGGACCCACTCCCGAAACAAATTCCTGTGTGCGTGCCTGCCCAGAGCCATACTTATTGGAATTTTTGACTGTTCAGAACAAACTAGCTGTCTAAAATATTTTATTAGAAGTAATGGGAGGATATTTAGGCATGTACCAAAAAATAGCATGGAAGAGGGTCCTCTAAGCTCAAAATCACTTTCAACTCGTAAAAAAAGTATTAGAACTTTCAGTATTCAATTGAACAAGCTCCCTCCCAGCTATCTTTGATCATCCCTTTCATGTAAAGTGACCGGGTGAAAAAATGTATTAATACATGGGAGGAACATTGCGTTTTGCTGTAGGTAAGACTCGGGCGCTGCTTTCAATCATCAATTGCAACCATACACTTTGGAATATCGAAGGTTAAAAATATAGATATTTGTTTATCTGCCCCTTCATAAAAAGTAATCACCGGATCTACAAAAGACTACAGCATCTAAATAGAAAATGACATCAACCCCTATCAGGTGAGTATCAGAGTATGACACAGAATCAGATTTTAAGCCTAATTACAGAGTAAAGTCGACTACCATCTACAAATTAATTCTATCTTTATTAGATTTATGTTAAAATTCTTTCCAAAAAGCTTTTTGTTTTAGAAACCTGGAACAGATCCCTCCTGATTACATTTTGTTTGGTTCGTGTAACGACTGAATGGTAAAAGTCCAAGTTATTGTTCTAATAGAAATTACTAGTCACTTTGAAAAAGAAAAAGGGTGGAAGGAAAGAAAAATTTAATTTTTTTCCCATTGCCTGTTTAACATAAAAGTCAGATCATCTTCTTTACCGTAGTGACAGCCTAATAAAGAGCGACCCATTGGCTTAAGTTAAAAAAAAGGGGAAAAACACAAAAAATACACATTTCTTGATCTCTTCTGATCTTGCAGCAGCACCAGGTCCTTTCCTCCTCACATTCTATCTGAAATTCCGATTTTACGTTGGAATTTTTTTAACGGTTAGCTCCTTAAGTCTAGAGGTTTCCCTCAAAAATGACAACACAACTGCAGAAAATGGAGTTGGATTATATTAATACTTAGACAAATATATCTATTTTCAAGAGTACAATTTACACCAATTTGGATCGGATATAGTTTAATTTCATATTTATTTTCTTTTATTTATGGTTATATGATTCTGTCAGCTTAAGTTAAAAAAAAAATCCGATTACTCGTTTCTTGACCTCTCTTGATCTTGCGGTCGAACCAAGCGCTTTCCACCTTACGTGGCATCTGAAATTTATGTTACATTGAAATTTGTTTAACCGTTAGCTCCCCAGGCTAGAGGTTTCCCCCAAAAACGATAACACAACTGTAGAAAAATTTGTTGGATCATACTAATATTTATAAATACATATCCATTTTTAAGAGTAAAATTGACACGAATTCGGATCGGGTATAGTTAGTTTCATATTTGTTGTCTTTTATTTAAAGTTTTATGATTTTACCAAAATAAAAACTGGCCTTGAAGATTCTAGCCAACGGTGCACCCTCCTTTTCATAATGTTTGATCCACCATTGATTCCAAGAGCATGGAATCCAAACGACAAAAGTAGTATGTGTCGTCTGGATTTGCTTACGCCCCTAGGAATTTCTATATTATTCTATAGAAGCTCTACACCTTTTCAAAGATAGTCTGGTTTGGTGGGTATACTCTGGTTTGGTGGGTATAGTCTGGTTTGGTGGGTATAATCTGGTTTGGTGGGTATATTCTGGTTTGGTGGGCATAGTCTGGTTTAGTTTTTCAAAGAGTGAGTATTTGACATTTTTGCAAAAAGGGATAAGGAATTTACAAATTGGACGCTATGAAGAATAGTAATTAATGTATTGAATAATAGAAGTATGAATGATTCTAATTGGTGATTGGATTGTACGAAGGTTGAGAAAAAAAGGTTTAAACTGATTAACAGTTAAGGTAACCCCGAAGGGGTTGTTAACTCAGGTAACTGGTTATAAATTTGAAACAATATCAGTCTATGAAAATGGCTAACGATGATAGAATGACATTGTGAGTTGACCTAGCCTTACCTCTCCGATGTGTCAATTTTGGAGGGAAAATCAAAAATACTCAGAATCGAAAATAAACGGGATCTGCCTCACGGGGAAGGCTCAGAGCCCCTTCTTTCCCCAATTTCTGAGGGCCGGGGAGGGGGGAGCGTCAATTTTGGAGGGAAAACCAAAAATGCTCAGAATCAAAAATAAATGGGATCTGCCTCAAGGGCAAGGCTCAGAGGCCCTTCGTTCCCCAATTTCTGAGGACAGGGGAGGGGGAGGGTCAATTTTGGAGGGAAACACAAAAATACTCAGAATCGAAAATAAATGGGATCTGCCTCAAGGGCAAGGCTCAGAGGCCCTACGTTCCCCCATTTCTGAGGGGCGGAGCGGGGGGGGAGGGTCAATTTTGGAGGGAAAACCAAAAATGCTCAGAATCGAAAATAAATGGTATATACCTCAAGGGTAAGGCTCAGAGGCCCCTCCTTCCTCCATTTCTGAGGGCAGGGGAGAGGGGGAGTCAATTTTGGAGGGAAAACCAAAAATACTCAGAATTGAAAATAAACGGGATCTGCCTCAAGGGAAAGGCTCAGAGGCACCTCCTTCATCCATTTCTGAGGGCAGGAGAGCGGGGGAGTCAATTTTGGAGGGAAAACCAAAAATACTCAGAATCGAAAATAAACGGGATCTGGCTCAAGGAGAAGGCTCAGAGGCCCTTCGTTCACCCATTTCTGAGGGCAGGGGAGGGGGAGGGTCAATTTTGGAAGGGAAAACCAAAAATACTCAGAAAGCTCATTTTGAATTTCCTTAATTGAAATGCAAGAGCTGGAATATTTCAGTAGTGTTTTCTTGTGCTTTACCTTGTCATAGTTACATTCTCTTAATTTTTCAAAGTTCATTTTGAATTTCTTTCGTTGAAATGCAAGAGTTGGAATATCTCAGTAGTGACTTGTTGTGCTTTACCTTGTCACAGTTACATTCTCTTGATTTTTCGAAGTTCATTTTGAATTTCTGTCGTGAAATGAAAGAGTTGGATTATTTCAGTAGTGTTTTGTTGTGCTTTACCTTGTCACAGTTACATTCTATTGATTGTCATAGTTCATTTTGAATTTCTTTCATTGAAATGCAAGAGTTGGAATATTTAAGTAGTGTGTTGTTGTGCTTTACCTTGTCACAGTTACATTCTGTTGATTTTTCTAAGTTCATTTTGAATTTCTGTCGTGAAATGCAAGAGTTGGAATATTTCAGTAGTGTCTTGTCGTGGTTTACCTTGTCACAGCTACATTCTCATGATTTTTCAATGTTCATTTTGGATTTCTTTCATTGAAATGCAAGAGTTTGAAAGAAAGCGATTGTTACTTACAATTTCATCACAATTTAATGAAAATAATAGAACTATTCTAAAGAATAAAGACGGGTTAAGCTTAAATTTACTTATTGATTAAACATATTAACAGATTTTTTTTTAGAGAAAAAAAAAACACAACAATAAATGTTTACATAAAAATAGTACTTACAGTTCACTCTTAAACATCCACAAACGATGGTCCCATGATATAGAATAGTTTTTACCAGGTCTTATGGATTTATCACGATCAGGTATGTTCTTAGGTATCCACTGTGCGAAGAACCTAACCTCGTCTTCAGGACGGTGATAACTCCCCTTCAGATTTAGGACACTTAAACTCTTCTAGATTGAAAAGTGGAATCCTAGGATCACACTTTTGAATTAAAACTTTATCTGTAGGTACATTGCCCTTTACGTAGAGTGCTTCAACCCCGAAAAAGCTACAAATTTCACTGACTTCCTCCTGAACATTTCTCAGTTCCTGACCAGCATTATTAAGCGGTGTAGTCACTCTATCGTAGAATCCCAGTCTATTTATATGACGTAATGTAGTACTCCACAAGCTCTTATCATACTCAAACATGTTATAGTTCCCTATCCAATGATAACAGTCAATTTCTTCGAGTTCCATAGACAATAATAAAAATGCACATTCAAATGTAACACCACAACATGATTTTTTCAAACTGATAAATTCTGTGTCATACACTCCTATCATCTTGGAAGTTATTAATGTAGTTGTTAAGTAGAAAAATACTTCATCAAACTTTTATACCTTCACTCAAGGTTGAATGGAGTTATGGCTAGGGGGATGAGTCCTAAAACCATCTGAATTCATTGTGGGGAGGAATCATAAAACCCTTGGAAGTCATTGCGGGGAGGAGTCATTGAACTCTCGGTATCTATTGCATGTACATGAAGTCTGGAAATTTTAATAACAGAACAATTCTTTTTTTCTCTTTATCACAAACAATTTTCACTTAGCTACACGATGTAGAAAGTTTAGTTCAAGAAATTATGAAAAAATTCTCAGCAAGTAGCAATTTCTTTCTTGAAGCCAACTCTTCGATACACAATACGGAAATTTCATTCAAGAAATTATGAAAATATTTGTAAGTAAGTAACAAGCTCTTTATTGATTTCACCTCTTGAATATACAGTACAGATACTTCATTCAAGAAACGTGATTAAACACATTTTGAAACTACCTACTATTTGCTTGCCTTTCCTTGGCACCTTTCCAAACGAGCGGGGATTCCCTACTAGTTCCTACACATTGCAAAAAAGTGAGCAGTACGAAAACTCCACGTTTTCAACCGGACTGTTTTTTCTCTTTATCACAAACAATTTTCACTTGGCTACACGATGTTGAAATTTAATTCAAGAAATTATGAAAAAATTCTCAGTAAGTAACAATTTCTTTCTTGAAGTCAACTCTTGGATACACAATACGGAAATTTCATTCAAGAAATTATGAAAATATTTGAAAGTAAGTAACAAGCTCTTTATTGATTTCACCTCTTGAATATACAGTACAGATACTTCATTCAAGAAACGTGATTAAACACGTTTTGAAACTATATGCTATTTGCTTGCCTTTTCTTGGCACCTTTCCAAACGAGCAGGGATTCCCCACTGGTTCCTACACATTGCAAAAAAGTGAGCAGTAACCTCGTCTAAATTAACCTTAAAAAAATGAAATAAAGCTATGTCGACTTTGCATGTCTCTCTCACTAGTTATGCGCCGTCGCGGTGTGTAACCAATCACCAATCAAGTTATTGTATAATGAGCAACCTCCGCTGTCTCTGATTGGTCCCTAAAAAAATGGGTGTTGTCTAAAAAACCAGTCTGGTTGAAAACGTGGAGTTTTCGTACTGCTCACTTTTTCGCAATGTGTAGGAACCAGTGGGGAATCCCTGCTCGTATGGAAAGGTGCCAAGGAAAGGCATGTAAATAGTATGTAGTTTCAAAACGTGTTTAATCACGTTTCTTGAATGAAGTATCTGTACTGTATATTCAAGACGTGAAATCAATAAAGAGCTTGTTACTTACTGACAAATATTTTTATAGTTTCCTGAATGAAATTTCCGTATTGTGTTTCCAAGAGTTGACTTCAAGAAAGAAATTGTTACTTACTGATAATTTTTTCACAATTTCTTGAATTAAATTTCTACATCGTTTAGCTAAGTGAAAATTGTTTGTGATAAAGAGAAAAAAAAACAGTCTGGTTGAAAACGTGGAGTTTTCGTACTGCTCACTTTTTTGCAATGTGTAGGAACCAGTGGGGAATCCCCGCTCGTTTGGAAAGGTACCAAGGAAAGGCAAGCAAATAGTATGTAGTTTCAAAACGTAGCTATAAAGAGAAAAAGAGAAAAAAAGTGATAAAGATAAAGATAAAAAAAAAGTAGTGATAAAGAGAAAAAAAAGAATTGTTCTGTTATTAAAATTTCCAGACTTCATGTACATGCAATAGATACCGAGAGTTCAATGTCTCCTCCCCGCAATGACTTCCAAGGGTTTTATGACTCCTCCCCACAATGAATCCAGATGGTTTTAGGACTCATCCCCCTAGCCATAACTCCATTCAACCTTGAGCGAAGGTATAAAAGTTTGATGACGTATTTTTCTACTTAACAACTACATTAATAACTTCCAAGATGATAGGATTGTATGACACAGAATTTATCAGTTTGAAAAAATCATCTTGTGGTGTTATATTTGAATGTGCATTTTTATTATTGTCTATGGAACTCGAAGAAATTGACAGTTATCATTGGATAGTGAACTATAACATGTTTGAGTATGATAAAAGCTTGTGGAGTACTACATTACGTAATATAAACAGACTGGGATTCTACGATAGAGTGATTACACCACTTAATAATGCTGGTCAGGAACTGAGAAATGTTAAGGAGGAAGTCAGTGAAATTTGTAGCTTTTTCGGGGTTGAAGCACTCTACGTAAAGGGCAATGTACCTACAGATAAAGTTTTAATTCAAAAGTGTGATCCTAGGATTCCATTTTTCAATCTAGAAGAGTTTGAGTGTCCTAAATTTGAAGGGGGGTTATCACCGTCCTGAAGACGAGGTTAGGTTCTTCGCACAGTGGATACCTAAGAAGATACCTGATGGTGATAAATCCATAAGATATGTTAAAAACTATTCTATATCATGGGACCATCGTCAGTGGATGTTTAAGAGTGAACTCTAAGTACTATTTTTTATGTAAACATGTTTTCTTGTGTTTTTTTTCTCAAAAAAAAATCTGTTTATAAGTTTAATCAATAAATATATTTAATCTTAACTCGTCTTTATTCTTTAAAATAAGTCTATTCTTTTCATTAAATTGTGAAGAAATTGTAAGTAACAATCACTTTCTTTCCAACTCTTGCATTTCAATGAAAGAAATCCCAAATGAACATTAAAAAATCATGAGAATGTAGCTGTGACAAGGTAAACCACGACAAGACACTACTGAAATATTCCAATTCTTGCATTTCACGAAAGAAATTCAAAATGAACTTTGAAAAATTAAGAGAATGTAACTGTGACAAGGTAAAGCACAACAAAACACTACTGAAATATTCCAACTCTTGCATTTCAATGAATTAAATAAAAATTGAAATATAAAAATCAATAGAATGTAACTGTGACAAGGTAAACCACAACAATACACTACTGAAATATTCCAACTCTTGCATTTTACGACAGAAATTCAAAATGAACTTCGAAAAATCAAGAGAATGTAACTGTGACAAGGTAAAGCACAACAAGTCACTACTGAAATATTCCAACTCTTGCATTTCAACGAAAGAAATCCAAAATGAATTTTGAAAAATCATGAGAATGTAGCTGTGACAAGGTAAACCACGACAAGACACTACTGAAATATTCCAATTCTTGCATTTCGAGAAAGAAATTCATAATGAACTTTGAAAAATTAAGAGAATGTAACTGTGACAAGGTAAAGCACAACAAAACACTACTGAAAAATTCCAACTCTTGCATTTCAATGAAAGAAATTCAAAATGAACTATGAAAATCAACGGAATGTAACTGTGACAAGGTAAAGCACAACAAAACACTACTGAAATATTCCAACTCTTGCATTTTACGAGAGAAATTCAAAATGAACTTCGAAAAATCAAGAGAATGTAACTGTGACATGGTAAAGCACAACAAGTCACTACTGAAATATTCCTACTCTTACATTTTACGACAGAAATTCAAAATGAACTTCGAAAAATCAAGAGAATGTAACTGAGACAAGGTAAAGCACAACAAGTCACTACTGAAATATTCCAACTCTTGCATTTCACGACAGAAATTCAAGATGAACTTTAAAAAATCATGAGAATGTAGCTGTGACAAGGTAAACAACGACAAGACACTACTGAAATATTCCAATTCTTGCATTTCACGAAAGAAATTCAAAATGAACTTTGAAAAATTAAGAGAATGTAACTGTGACAATGTAAAGCACAACAAAACACTACTGGAATATTCCAACTCTTGCATTTCAATGAAAGAAATTCAAAATGAACTATGAAAATCAACAGAATGTAACTGTGACAAGGTAAAGCACAACAAAACACTACTGAAATATTCCAACTCTTGCATTTCACGACAGAAATTCAAAATGAACTTTGAAAAATCAAGAGAATGTAACTGTAACAAGGTAAAGCACAACAATTCACTACTGAAATATTCCAACTCTTGCATTTCAACGAAAGAAATCCAAAATAAACTTTGAAAAATCATGAGACTGTAGCTGTGACAAGGTAAACCACGACAATACACTACTGAAATATTCCAAGTCTTGCACTTCTCGAAAGAAATTCAAAATGAACTTTGAAAAATTAAGAGAATGTAACTGTGACAAGGTAACGCACAACACGTCACTACTGAAATATTCCAACTCTTGCATTTTACGAAAGAAATCCATAATGAACTTTGAAAAATCATGAGAATGTAGCTGTGACAAGGTAAACCACGACAAGACACTACTGAAATATTCCAATTCTTGCATTTCACGAAAGAAATTCAAAATGAACTTTGAAAAATTAAGAGAATTTAACTGGGACAAGGTAAAGCACAACAAAACGCTACTGAAATATAACAACTCTTGCATTTCAATGAAAGAAATTCAAAATGAACTATGAAAATCAACAGAATGTAACTGTGACAAGGTAGAACACAACAAAACACTACTGAAATATTCCAACTCTTGCATTTCACTACAGAAATTCAAAATGAACTTTGAAAAATCATGAGAATGTAGCTGTGACAAGGTAAACCACGACAAGGCACTACTGAAATATTCCAATTCTTGCATTTCACGAAAGAAATTCAAAATGAACTTTGAAAAATTAAGAGAATTAAACTGTGACAAGGTAAAGCACAACAAAACACTACTGAAATATTCCAACTCTTGCATTTCAATGAAAGAAATTCAAAATGAACTATGAAAATCAACAGAATGTAACTGTGACAAGGTAGAACACAACAAAACACTACTGAAATATTCCAATTCTTGCATTTCGCTACAGAAATTCAAAATGAACTTCAAAAAATCAAGAGAATGTAACTGTGACGAGGTAAAGCACAACACGTCACTACTGAAATATTCCAACTCTTGCGTTTCACGACAGAAATTCAAAATGAACTTTGAAAAATCATGAGAATGTAGCTGTGACAAGGTAAACCACGACAAGACATTACTGAAATATTCCGATTCTTGCATTTCACGAAAGAAATTCAAAATGAACTTTGAAAAATTAAGAGAATGTAACTGTGACAAGGTAAAACACAACAAAACACTACTGAAATATTCCAACTCTTGCATTTCAATGAAAAAATTCAAAATGAACTATGAAAATCAACAGAATGTAACTCTGACAAGGTAAAGCACAACAAAATACTACTGAAATATTCCAACTCTTGCATTTCACGACAGAAATTCAAAATGAACTTCGAAAAATCAAGAGAATGTAACTGTGACAAGGTAAAGCACAACAAGTCACTACTGAAATATTCCAACTCTTGCATTTCAACGAAAGAAATCCAAAATGAACTTTGAAAAATCATGAGAATGTAGCTGGGACAAGGTAAACCACGACAAGACACTACTGAAATATTCCAATTCTTGCACTTCGCGAAAGAAATTCAAAATGAACTTTGAAAAATTAAGAGAATGTAACCGTGACAAGGTAAAGCTCAGCAAAACACTACTGAAATATTCCAACTCTTGCATTTCAATGAAAAAAATTCAAAATGAAATATGAAAATCAAAAGAATGTAACCGTGACAAGGTAAAGCACAACAAAACACTACTGAAATATTCCAACTCTTGCATTTTACGACAGAAATTCAAAATGAACTTCGAAAAATTAAGAGAATGTAACTGTGACAAGGTAAAGCACAACAAGTCACTACTGAAATATTTCAACTCTTGCATTTTACGACAGAAATTAAAAATGAACTTAGAAAAATCAAGAGAATGTAACTGTGACAAGGTAAAGCACAACAAGTCACTACCGAAATATTCCAACTCTTGCATTTCACGACAGAAATTCAAAATGAACTTTGAAAAATCATGAGAATGTAGCTGTGACAAGGTAAACCACGACAAGACAGTACTGAAATATTCCAATTCTTGCATTTCACGAACGAAATTCAAAATGAACTTTGAAAAATTAAGAGAATGTAACTGTGACAAGGTAAAGCACAATAAAACACTACTGAAATATTCCAACTCTTGCATTTCAATGAAAGAAATTCAAAATGAACTATGAAAATCAACAGAATGTAACTGTGACAAGGTAAAGCACCACAAAACACTACTGAAATAATCCAACTCTTGCATTTCACGACAGAAATTCAAAATGAACTTCAAAAAATCAAGAGAATGTAACTGTGACAAGGTAAATCAGAACAAGTCACTACTGAAATATTCCAACTCTTTCATTTAAACGAAAGAAATACAAAATGAACTTTGAAAAATTAAGAGAATGTAACTGTGACAAGGTAAAGCACAACAAAACACTACTGAAATATTCCAACTCTTGCATTTCAATGAAGTAAATTCAAAATGAACTTTCTGAGTAATTTTGGTTTTCTCTTCCAAAATTGACCCTCCCCCCTCCCCTGCCCTCAGAAATGTGTGAACGAAGGTCCTCTGAGCCTTCCCCTTGAGGCAGATCCCGTTTATTTTCGATTCTGAGTATTTTTGGTTTTCCCTCCAAAATTGACTCCCCCGCCCCCCTGCCATCAGAAATGGAGGAAGGATGGGCCTCTGAGCCTTCCCCTTGAGGCAGATCCCATTTATTTTCGATTCTGAGTATTTTTGGTTTTCAGTCCAAAATTTACCCCCCCCCCCCCTCCCCTGCCCTCAGAAATGGGTGAACGAGGGGCCTCTGAGCCTTGCCCTTGAGGCAGATCCCATTTATTTTCGTTTCTGAGCATTTTCGTTTTTCCCTAAAAAATTGACCCCCCCCCTCCTCGGCCCGCAGAAATGGGGGAACAAATGGCCTCTGAGCCTTCCCCTTGAGGCAGATCTCATTTATTTTCGATTCTGAGCAGTTTTGGTTTTACCTCCAAAATTGACCCTCCCCCCACCACTGCCCTGAGAAATCGGGGAACGAAGGGGCTCTGAGCCTTCCCCTTGAGGCAGATCCCATTTATTTTCGATTCTGAGTATTTTTGATTTTCCCTCCAAAATTGACACATCGGAGAGGTAAAGCTAGGTCAACTCACAATGTCATTCTATCATCGTTAGCCATTTTCATAGACTGGTGTTGTTTCAAATTTATAACAAATTACCTGAGTTAACAACCCCTTCGGGGTTACCTTAACTGTTAATCAGTTTAATCTTTTTTTCTCCACCTTCATACAATCCAATCACTAATTAGAATCATTCACACTCCTATTATTCAAAACATTAATTACTATCCTTCATAGTGTCCAATTTGCGAATTCCTTATCCCTTTTTGCAAAAATGTCAAATACTCACTCTCTTTGAAAAACTAAACCAGACTATACCCACCAAACCAGACTATACCCACCAAACCAGATTATACACACCAAACCAGACTATACCCACAAAACCAGAGTATACCCACCAAACCAGACTATCTTTGAAAAGGTGTAGAGCTTCTATAGAATAATATAGAAATTCCTAGGGTGCAATCAAATCCAGACGACACATACTACTGACAAAATAAATGCAAGAACATTCTGACAGGAAAAGAAAACAAATAGTGTCGATGAAGCTTTTTCGGATTTTTTCTGCAAGGTATATAGTCGCATCCAATTAAAAAAAGATTCTCCTATTCCCCCTTCCTCTTTGTTTTTTACTGTTAATCAATACCCTCGTTCTTCTGTCTCTTCAACTAGTGCTGAAAGATAAAACTGGATCAAATCCAAAACCAATTCTCTCCTTTGAGGTTTCTACGAGGCTTTCTAAATTTCCAGTACAGGTGAATCTACTGTCACAGTTTTCCTTTTATAGCGATAATGGAGAGCCAAGGATTAAATTTGGAACAAAATAGATCCATCAGATGGGTTCGAATGATGGAGGGGGGATGTTATCCTTACTTTGAAAAAGACATCTTATAGAACGTTTTGAGTAGCCTATTTAAAGATAAATTGGGAACTATCTAAAATTGATTCTCTGCTTTGAGTTTCCTATAAGCTTTCTCATTTTCCACATTAGTGATTCTACTGTCACAGTTTTTTTCATTTATACCAAATTGAAAATCAGTGAATTGGAACTAAGGCAGATCAGACCGATCCGTTTTATTTAGAAAGAATTTTCTTAGGAGAGTGTCACAATATCCGGGAAGAATGCCGCATCACCTTTTGAGTCAATACATCCACCACTGTCTTGATCAAAACTCAGTATACGGATGTTTTTTGCGCCTATTTTTTTTAAGGCGATCCGACAATAAAAAGAACAAAAAAACGAATGACACCCTTTGTGTTTTATTAATGTATTTTTTCTTTTTTTTTTAGCATTTATGTTTTAAGTTGTTTTGTCCCCCTTTAACCCTTTGCCGCCCTTTGACAACCGTATTGGAAGATGTTTTATTTTTATATTTGAAAATAGTTTAACAGTTTTTAGTTGAATCCGAAGCTTTTAAATTATTTAATAGCTTCTAAACTATATTTTTATGCAGCTAATCTTTCGAATTAATTATATTCCATATTATTCTTTGTTATTATCTTATATGTCATGCTACATTAAACAACGGGGTTACTTCATTTTTTATAATGTGTGTATATTAATACATTTCTTCTGCTTTCAATGAGCAAAAACACAAAATAGCAGCTGGAACTTTTCTATCACCAATTCATAAGGCATATCGAATTATTGTTAGTAATAAACAAACCAGACTTGCTAATTAAACACAAACGACAAGTCATAAGAACCGTGTTTTATCATTAACACTTTAATTTGATAACAAGTGTTAAATGCTAAATTTAGTACTTAGTACATAAATTTAATTATGTCTTTGGTTATGAAGAGAAAAGACAAACGATAATTAACGTTAATAACATAAAAACAATAAAATTACAGCGGGATAGGGGATAATTGTGTAATATCAACTGATAATTTAATAATAATTTATTAAAATTTCCTGATGATTTACTTAAATAAAGAACTGTAAATTTGTCATTCACTGCTTTCATAAAGTATGCTTGTATGATAAACATTTAGATATCGATAGGTAGTTGACTGAAAATGCGCACCAAGGTTAAATTTTATATTTTTTTTTTTACAAATTTGAGTAAAAGAGTTCACAACATTCAAAATATTCAGCAAATTGAAGTATGTATATCAAAAGTATTCTTTAGAACCGAAAAAAAATTCCCCTTGTTAGTCCATTCGTAAAACATGGTTTTTTAAAAGTTTTTTTTTTATAAAGTATTAATTTTTATGGGCATCTTTTAAAGAAAAATAGTTTTTGTTCTAAATAACAGGATTTTGATAAAAAATCTGGGTTTTTCATAGAGAGTGGGGTGTTGTCATGGGTAGCACCCTCCCTCATATTCAGAATAACCTAATTATTAGTTTAGAGAAATTACGATGAAACTGTGTTTCACTTGCAAAGTATTGTAACCTGGGGCTTGGGGGAGGGGGGTGGATTCGACCCCCCATCGAAACCTTAAATTTTCCAGAGTTTCTCTGCACTTCTTATTTGACTAACCAAAGCAGTCTGTTTTCTAAAACAGTCCTGTTTACGTACCTTATTTTAATAAGATCTAAACTTTTAAATTTAATGAGTAAAGCGTGTGGGATTAATGGGAGGTGCTAAGATATTTAAGACAACCCTAATAAAATATAAAAAAAAGTTATCAGAAGCAAAATGTTTTAAACACAGTAAAGAGTGACGTTAAAGCTTAAGCCGAATAAAACTACGATGAGGACCACAGCCCCCTTCCCTTCTCTTTAATTTTTCCCTCAACTTGAATTTTTATCATCTTGCTGAAAGAACGATCTCACCTAGACAAAGAGCCAGCCTCAATTAAATAATTGCTAGACAAAACATTACCACACTATTTTTGACTTTCCCTGAACTGCTGGTAGAGAGGAAAACTGCAATAACTAGTTTGATATAATATTTGTTATTTTTATAGCTAATTGTTAAAAGCCTACGTTTGATTTAGGAAATAATAAAATTGATAATTTACGACTTAGTTAAAATTTTATAATCAAAGTTAGTTTCTCGAGGCATATAATTCAGGCTTAGAATGGCAGTATAAATAAGTTTGCACATCATATATTGACAATAATATTGTAACTATAATACATATATTCTATAGTAAAATAAACAAAACAAACTAGCAAGAAAAAAGTTAGTTCCTTGAGATTTTTCACAAATTAATACAAATGAAATTACTCTAAAAAGAAGTAAATTGGTATCTTGAAATGCCCCTCTAAGCTTTTGAGTGTTATTACAAAAAAGTTTGTAACATATGAATTGACACCTACGTTTTAAGCTTAGTCCATTTTTTTTTACGTTCCATTACTTGCAGTGTAACATTATATTACATTCACATTAATTTTTTACGTTTTTGAAGCGCCTGAAATTACTCTGATAAAAGAAGTTTCTCTCAATACATTTTATTTTGGTTTTTAGCCTCTAAAAACAACAAAATATTTAAGGTTCCACCCAAGGCCGTATCCAGAAGGTGGGGTTGTGAGTTTTGAACCCGCCCCCCTCCCAGAGTTTTTTCCCGACTAGTAAAAAAGTAACAAAAATGCATATCACCAATTTTTGATGCGTTTTAAGTTTTTGTGTACCTCCTTGCGAGCAAAAATTTTAGGCACATCCTTGGTTCTTGCATAATTTTTGTTGTCTAATAGCATGAGAAGAATATGTTCTTTGATGTCCTTTGTTTAATGTCCTTTGTGAATATGTTCTTTGTTTTATATGTTCTTTGATACGTTTTTGGCAATACGTTTTTGGCAATACGTTTTTGGCAATAGAATACGTTTTTGGCAATAGCTTCCTTGGGTTTTGTATTGTCGAGTGATAGATATATGATGTGTCAATTCATGCGTACCGGGTAAACTTTATGAATCAATTCATTTACATAAAAACAAAAAATAAACATTAAATATAATGTTTGACAAACTCCAGGGATTTCTATTGTCATATATGAAGTAACAAACACATTAGACAACCAAATAGAAGATGTAAAATTAATCTGAGATGTTATGTTTCAAAATAAACACTCCCTGGAAATGCCCTATCGCCATGTGGTCTGTGTTCGTGTTGTTCTGTGTTGATCTTTGTGGCCCGGTTTGGGCAGAACATAAGAAAAATTATATTTATTAATAGCTCCATTTATAGCACTTATCTCTAATGAAAAAAAGTTTTAGTCTTGCGGAATGGCAACCCTGAACGTGAATATGTTTACCTGACCAAAGAGCTTAGGATATTTTTAATGTTTGAGCTGTCGCTAAATGTCAAAAAGAAAAATCATCAAAGCCAGCTGGCGTTTGATGACTTTATTTAACCCAAAACTGCTACCCATTTGCCTTTTCAAGCACTTTAAAATATAGAGTAGGGCAAAGAAAGCATAATTATGTCCCCAGCATGCCTACCATCTTACAATCAACTGACTACTTAACATACCAGTATTTTTTACTTAAAAATATACAAATGAATGCGCATTGTTAGTTTAATATACATATACTGATATTTAGTAATCAAAATGTTAATATTATTTTATTTATTAGAGATATAAAAGTAAAAACATTTATATTTTTTCAGTAAAGTGCAAATTATATTCTGGCTTTGGGAAGGCATGGGGGTTTTGAGCCCTACTCATGTTAATTTCTGCTCGTTTTGAGTTTGACTTGGTTATTTATTGTAATTCTGTTCATTTTCGGTTTCATTTATTTATCGATGCTGATTTGCGGTGGTTTTACGCTTGGTAGATTACTTGATTTCATTTTTGATCATTTTTGGTTTAATGGAGTTCTTTACTTTTCTTTGAAAAACTACTTTTATGTAAAAAGGTTTTTTTTAATTAATCCTACGAAAAATCCATTAAAGATAATTTACTTCCTTATATTTACTTCAGAAGAGGGGATAAGCTAGATTTGTTTAATCTAGAGTCTAGGAAAAAAATTTACTTAGAAAGAAAAATACCACATACCGATTACATTCTCAATGTATCCTGGTCATTTTCCCCCCGCCATTGATGGAGTTAAAATATAACAACAAGCTATAAGAAAAGAGTTTTCAAATTTGTGAATTTTGTCTGAAAAAAACAACTTCAGATATAACCCTAAGCTATAAGCAAAAGATTACTGATTTTGTAATTGTTTTGTTTTGAAATTAATTTTTTTATTTTGAACCAAGTGTTTGTGAGAAACAAGCAAAAAAAACTAAATAAACTGAAATAGATGACGGGGCTGAGGCATAATTACAAAGGTAATGGGCATTATATTTGGATAGTGGTCATCTATTTTTTTCTATTTTCTATATGATTTCTGTTCTATAAGCAACATTAACCTGGGATTGCACCCTTGATATCGACAATATACGCCTACAGATTTGACAGCATATTTAATAGAAGAGTTTTATGTAGATGTTCCACCTTCTGGAAACATATGCCTCTGCCTGCTTATTTAGAGCTTTAAAGGACAGAAATGGCTAAACCCATAGCCAAAATTATTATGTCTACGGAAATTCACGCTCTCATTCTATCCGACATCTTCACAGTACAAAAACATGTAAGGAACTTGATGAAAATAGTAAGAAAACTGCGTGTTTTTCCTAAGAAAATAGAAATTTCATGATCCGTGTGGCTCAAATTTGACACTTCTGGTCCAGTTTTGATGGATCTTGGACCATTTCTCGGCTACTTGTGCTCTAAATTAGCTATTCTTATGTGTTCCTATTTTAAAATGATAATGATATCTGTGGACCACATTCACCACCCTGTTACAGTTTCCTATTCTCTTTGACTCCTGATAACAATACAGTGACGTTCATATTTATTTTCCACATTACATATGAAAAAGACAAAGGTTGTCATTACGAAAACATTCAGTTTCTTGTAATTTTGTTTCTAATTTTAAGTTAGAGACTAGATAAGAGTTGGAACAGCATTAGGATTTTTTTTTGTAAATTTTTGCCAATTGTTCGTGTTTCCTTCTGATAGATGTACAATGTGCTAGTAATGCATACCTGATAAACATTGTGTCAATTAATTTACATTAAAACAAAGAAAATACAGATATAGTTTGATTTACCCCACGGATTTCTATTGTCATATATCAAGTAACAAAACCATTAAATAACCAAATAGAATACGTAAATTTATCCAGGGATGTTATCTGTCAAAATAAACACTCCCTGGAAATGCCCTATCGTCCTGTGGTCTGTTGTTTGGAATGTGAAGACTTCAATCAAGAGATATTGAAAGATCTT
This sequence comes from Artemia sp. Qi Xiang Cuo, assembly GCF_049724085.1. NCBI lineage: Eukaryota > Metazoa > Arthropoda > Branchiopoda > Anostraca > Artemiidae > Artemia > Artemia sp. Qi Xiang Cuo. Next base: position 11,280,229 of record NC_142797.1, on the reverse strand, counting down.
CATATAATTGAAATAGTTAGTATTTTTCCATCTAAAATATTTTAGTATCGCATCGTCAAGATCATATTACAAAGGATAGGATAAATTTTCTTAAGAGCCATTGCTGGCGCACACGGTTTCGAATCAACGTTTCAGTAGCTGGGCCTTTTTTACAGGGACAAGTAGCAAGTATGTCGCCCAAACTGGCTGCGGTGGGGATTGAACCTGGGGCCCCGTGTTGCCAAGCAGAGCATCAATCCACTGTTCTAGAAAAGTGTTATGTTACAAAGTATTGCTTTTATTTGATTCTTTTCTGTCGCTTTAAGTTCCAAACCACTACAAATCATGTAAATTAATCTTCATTTATTAAAGTCATTAAATAAAAGAAACAAGTTTTTCAACTGAAGACAAGGAGTAAAATTGACACTTAAAGCGAACAGAGATTATTTCATACTTAAGAGGGGCCCCTTCCTCATTTCTTGGTCTTTACACTAAAGTTTTGAAGTTCTTTAAAAGTACTTTTTATTTGAATTTAGTCTTTCTTAGAAATAAATTAATAGAAAGTCAAACTTTAGCGTAAAGAGTGAAGATTGAGAAAGGGACTGCCCCCTTATTAATGGAATAATCTCTGTTCGTTTTCAGTTCAATGTTTCTCCTTACTTTTCTTTGAAAAACTTATTTTTTATATATTTTATTTCTGACGGTTTTTCTGAACATGTCAGAAAATTCTCTCTCCCGTGTAAAATTTCGCCTGAAAAATTCCCTCGGAATCTTCCCTCCCTATGGAATTTTATCTCCTTGGACCCTTCCCCCCCCCGTCGAATATACATCCCCAAGAATCCGTATATTTTCAAGTAAAAAGTTTTATATATGAACAACGCACATATTTCAGAACTTTCATCCTTTTGCCAGGGCAGTACGGGGGTTATGTCATCCCCAAAGAGGTAAATATTGGACCTTTCAATTATACTGAATCAAAAGACTATCACTAAATTTTTATCAGATGACTTTGGGGCAAAATTAGTAAGGAATGGGGGTTGGCTGCCTTCTAATCATTTTGGTCATTTGAAAACGGCGGTATAACTTTGAATTTCAGATGAAATGAGTCCTCTCCCAATCTTCTACGATCATTTGCTCAATACTATCACCCCTGGGAAACAAACAAAAAAACACGCATCCGTGATTTTTTTTCTGGCCAAAAACACGCGAAATTCCACATTTATGTAGATATGAGCTTGAAACTTCAGCGTCCTCTAATATGTTGAATCAGAAGGTACAATTTTAATTAAGATTATTTGGCTTTTTGGGGGTGTTTCCTCCCTTTCTAGAAACTCAAGCAAATTTTCTCAGGATCGTTATTTTGATTTGTAACGTTAAATTTAATGTGCTCAGTATAAAAAGTCAATTTTTTTATGTATGTATTGTTATGAAAATCTTGGTTTTTTTATGGTTTCGGTTACTTTTGAGCCAAGTTATTCCTTTCTTACACTTTGTTATCACGAACTGTTTGATACTTAGTTATTACTTGATTTTTGTATATTTCAGTATTTATATATTCAAAAGAGTATTTTCATTGCAGGATTTATTCATGTTTTCAAAAAAAAGATCACAAACAAGTATTCACTGCTTGTATTAATTATGTGAGGGGCAGGGGGGCTTGAGCCAATACAAAGGCATAAATTCTTGACTATAAAATGAATTGGTAAGGTGCTCAAGAAATATAGTTAGTTGTCATTCTCAAAGAGTGAGGCAAAGGGAGTGTTTGATTAGAAGGAAAAGTAGCAGTTGGATTTGTAAATATTATCACAATAAGCCCCGAGGAATCCTCTTAGTGAATGTTAAATTTCCAGTAACATCAGCTTAATTTCTGCATTCAGTGTCTTATCTCCAGTTTAACAATTTACTTCATGTATCAAACACAGGAAAAAGCTCCGTCTTTTTCTTAGCTGGATATAGTAAAGAATGGACACAAGAGAATCAGGCAGCAGAGTTACTGAAATATGACATCAGACCAAATTTAACATAATCTTGCATACAAAGATGGAGTTTTTTGAGAAATTGTATTCTATTTAAATATGATGTTTAGCTAATTACAAAATACATTAGATATTGAAACTTACTTTCAAATCAGCCCTTAAACAGCTCTGTATGATGTTCTAGTGTCCCGGTAGCAGTGGATGAAAAAAGGGGGAAAAGAGAACAAAATAGAAAATGAATCTTAGAAATATCAAACCTCTCAGTCAGGTATATGTCAATTATCCCCGGGAAATCCCTTTTAGAAAAAAGAGTACCACCTAATGCCTTTAAATCCTGCAAAAAGGGATAAACACCCGAAATTGTAAATACTACCCAAAAACAGGATTGCCACCAAGGTCAGTTGGTAGAGTGCTACAATCGCCTAAATTTGTGTGCTACACACCGATTTTCGGTGCTACAAATAAAACTTTTTTATTCGGATTACAGCTTTCATCTTGACAAGCTCACGGTCCGTTTAAACGCAGGCTACTTAGCTTTGTATTTATGTTATTTTGTTTTAATATTTTTCAATGTAAAAGAATAAAAATACTGATGCATATGTTTTGATGTGAGTCAAATCATGTAATTGCATTTTATCTGTCTATAGCGTGGGCTTGGGCATTTAACCCCACGAAAATTTCTCCCCGAACTCCCCCCCCGCCGGAGAAAATTGACCCCTATGGAAAAAAAAACAGCGGAAAATTGCTTCAATGGAAAATTCTCCCGCATGCAAATTGAGCAACCAAAGAGAAAGTACAAAATAGGTATCTCAAAATGTCTCAAGGGGTAGCAATTGGACCAGATATCAAAAACTGGACCAGATGTCTTAAAACAGGGGCTGGATAGAGATCAAAATTTTAGTTTGGCTTGATTTAGTCATAATTCATTTTGAATGACTACCATGTTAAATGAAACTGAAATCTTTTAGAAGAGAGAAAAATGCTGTATTCCTGACTGACTGAGATACAAGTAGCTTCCTTACATTTACAACACCGAATACGAAAATTCTCTATTGCCCGCGGAAATTATCCCAAGACGAAAAATTAAGTACAATATGCCCTTAGGGCATAACTTATATTACAGGGATGCCAACAGAGTTGTCAATATGCGACAAATAGAGACGAAAAAGTGCTTTTTCTATCCAAAAAGTGTGACAAAACGGGTTTTTGTCAAACAAGAGTGCGAGCCTTTTCACTGATTTCTGTGACCAGAGTTATTGGAAACCAGTGATTAAAATCACATTATATATTATACCATATATTAAACATATCATGTACAAAGCAGATTAGTAAAATCATTAGTTTAAACAAAACGAAGGAAAAATTACCTTTTCTTCTTCTCTGATAAGATCTTTGAATCCTGGTTTCAAAACAGCTTCTTGTTTCGATCATAGGAGCGCAATAGCGCTGCCTGTGTAAAGAGCGATGTGAACACAATTTATTTGTTTTTGTTTTTTTTGGGAAGGGGGGGGGGGGGGTAGACCGGGGAAGAAAGAGCTGTCGTAGAAACTTCGAAAGAGACTCATTTGACTGGAAATTGCAAGTTATTGTTCCCTTTTAATAGTCGAAAGTGATTGGAGGGCAACCAGCCCCCCACCCAACTTTCATCATTCCCTCAAATACATCTTATCAAAATTTTGAGATAGCCATTCTGTTCAGCTTAGTTGAAATATTCGATTCGGTAGCTATGTCCTTGAAACTGACAACCCCCCACAGCCCTCAGTGTAAGGGCTATAAGTTATGCCCCGGGGGGCAAATAAGGTTTTTTATGGGAAGGGTGGTCATAAGAACTTCGGAGATGGCTCATTGGCTTGGAAATCAGAAATTTTAGTGCCTTTTTTAATAATCTAATGTGAACAGGGCTCATTTGATCGGAAATCCAAATGGCTAGTGCCCTTTTTAATATTCGAAAGTGATTCGGGGGCAACTAACCCCCCCTCTCACACCTCCCTTTTCCCCAAACATATCCAATCAAAATTTTTAGATTGCCATTTTGTTCAACGTAGTTGAAAAGTTTTGGAAATTAGGTCTTTAAGGATAACAATCCCCCACTCCACAGCCCTCAGGGCAAGAGTTGTAATTTGTGCCCTAGGGGCATAATAAGTCCTTTTGGCATAACTTATATTATAAGTTTCTATTGAAAGCATTGTAAAAGAAACTTCAAAAAGGGCTCATTCGGTTGGAAATTCAAATGACTAGGGCCCTTTTTAATAGTAGAAAGTAATTGGAGGGCAACTAACCCTCCTCTCACGCCCACCATTTACCCAAACACATACACCCAAAATTTTTAGATGGCCATTTTTTCAACATATTTAAAATTTCTGAAGGTTATGTTTTTAAAGATGGCAACCCCCCCCCCCCCCAAATGCCCTCAGGGCAAGGGTTGTAAGGTCTCTATTTCCCGCGGAAATTTTCCCCAGGCGCCAAATTGAGTACATGAAGAGAGAGTGCAAACAGGGATGCCAACAGAGTTGTCAACATGCGACAAATAGAGACAAAAAAGTGCTTTTTCTATCCAAAACTGTGACAAAACGGGTTTTTTTCAAACAGAAGTGCGAGCCTGATCACTGATTTCTTTGACCAGAGTTTTTGGAAACCAGTTATTAAAATCACATCATATATTATTCCATATATTAAACATATCATATACTAAGCAGATTAGTAAAATCATTAGTTCAAACAAAACGAAGGGAAAATTACCTTTTCTTCTTCTCTGATAAGATCTTTGATTCCTGGCTACAGAAAAGGTTCTTTTTTTGATCATAGGAGCGCAATAGAGCTGGCTATGTAAAAAGCCATGTGAACACAATTTATTTAATTTTTTTTTTTTTTGGGGGGGGGGGCTCTAACTTCTAAACATATTTATTCTATTGGATTTTGCAAGTTCTAGTTCACTTTTTATAGTTTAAAGTGATTTGAGGGCAACCAGCCCCCTCCACCCAATTTTCATCATTTCCTCAAATATATCTTGTCAAAATTTTGAGATAGCCATTTTGTTCATCTTAGTTGAAAGATTCGGTAGTTTTGTCATTGAAAATGACACCCCCCCCCCCACACAGCCCTCAGGGAAAGGGCCATAAGCTATGCCCCGGGGACATATAAGGTTTTTTATGGGAATGGTGGTCCTAAAAATTTCGGAGGTGCCTCATTGGATTGCAAATCAGAAGTTCTAGTGCCCTTTTTATGGCTTAGGAATATAGTTTGTCCGCGTATTGACACCCGGCAGTTTGGTAACTTAAGCAAAACTTCCACCACCCATTACCTTGTGCACTGAATGCAAACCATCGTAAGTAGCCTTGATAAACCAAATGTTTGGCTGAACCTTGTCTTAGTTGATTTCCAAAAATCTTTTGACCTGGTTGACCATTTTGTCTTAATTCGTTCACTACTGGTTAACTTTGAACTTGATCCTCTGTTAGTAAATATTGTTATAATATCGTTTCTTTCGAATAGATTTCAAGTTGTTAAATACAAAAATATTTTCTCTAACCCCTCCCTATATATTGTGGAATTCCTAAAGGAACCTTATTGGGACCACTTTTATTTCTAGTCATGATTAACGATATTGGTTGGGATTTTCCCCAAAGGTGGAAATACGTGGATGACTTGTCGACCCTTGAAGTATGTCACAGGAATGCTAAAAGTGACACCCTCAAAATACTAACCCACATTTCGGATGAAGCTAAGAACCTAAATATGAAAGTAAATTCCACCAAATCAAATATAATGACGATAAATTTTTTGAAATCCACTCCCGCTTTCCTTGACCCTATCCCACCCGAAATGCTTGTGAAACATGTTAAACTCCTTGGTGTCACAATTTCAAATAATCTTAAATGGGACATGCATGTTTCTAATATCGTTAAACAAGCAAACGTTTCATTATCTATGTTAAAAATTTTAAACAAATTTAATTGCTTTAAGATGCAGTCCCTCTGTGTTTATTTATCATTTATATGGCCGCTACTAGAATATGCAGTTCCAATCTGGCATTCACATCTTTCAACCGACCTTAGTGACAAAATTGAGTCGGTCCAAAAGCGTTCGCTCAGGATCATCTACAAAGAGAGCAAAATTCCATACTCCTTCCTCCTTAAATCCACAGGTATTACCACGTTAAAAGAAAGCAGAGTACAAATTTGTTTGCGTTCTGCTAAATCCGCAATATCTAATCCTCGTACTGAGGACATCTTTCCTGATTTACGTGACCCCATTAGACCCCGTCTCCCCCGCTTAGCTTCCTTAGCAATTCCAACATATTCACCTATCCATACCGTTAATGAGAGGTTCTGGAAAAGTTTTATCCCCTTTTTTTTGGCGCACCTAAATAATCCCTGAACTATGCTCTGTACCAGAATTAACTTTTCCGTCCCTTATTTTAGTTGTTGTGTATGTTCACAATAATCATGCGTCATTATTTTTCTCTTTATTTTTGTCCCTTTTATTTTCCCTTTTGTTGATACTTGTTTATGTAAAAAAAAAAATTTCTGACCTTTAATTTTAAATTTTTTTTCTTTAATTGTATTCCTTTCTTTAATTGTAAATATTTCTTTTGACAACTAATTTGGCTTGATTTTAAGTGTTTTTTTAATTTTATGTATTTGACCTTGAGTACAATTTCAGCAATGATTTTCTTCTTGACTGTAATTTTCTTTTATCCCCCTTCCCTTCTTCTTCTATTCTACGGTTTCTATTCTAGTCATTTGTTAAATTCTTATTATCCATTTTTATACTTGATTGGTGTTTCTTTTCTTGTTGTATTATTTTTTTCTTCGTTTTGCTTTGTCTATTTCTTTTTGACATATGAATTGAATTCGGCTCTATTAGAGCTTGTGATAGCCTTTGGAAAATAAATACTATCTTATCTCATATCTTATCTTAATCAAAAGTGAATTGAGGGCAACGGGGCCCCCCTTTACGCCCATTATTTTCCCAAACACATCCAATCAAAATTCTCAGATAGCCATTTTACTAAGTATATTAGAAAGGTCCAATAACCATGTTTTCGGGGATGACAACCCCCCACGGCCCTCAGGGCAAGGGCTATAAGCTATAGTAGTTGTCCATTATTAACATTTAAGGTTTTTCTAGAGAAGATGGTCGTATATCAATCATATAAACTTTGGATGCGGTACATTCAATTGCAAATCATAACTCCTAGTGTCCTCTTTAAAGATCAAAAGTAATAGGAGGGTGACTAGCCCCGTAAAGACCAAGGCGTGGTGGAGGAGATAGCCATTATCATATATATGGTTCTGTTCATTTTAAGTTTTAAAGTCGCTTCTTACTTGCAGTAAAAAAGTTTTTTTTTATTTAATTTCTGATCGTTTTTCAAATAATGCAGAAATACATGTAACTGTTTGACAAATTGTTTTTATAACTTTTTGATAAAAATCTTAATTATTTTATGTTAAAATTCAATTTCATAGTCATTGCTCTTCAGTTCACCTATGACTAAAATCAGGGGATAACCATGTTTGAACCGGTGATATCTCTATCTGCAGTACGCTACATTTCAATAACAAATACTATGGGTAAACAACATGGTAAATTTCAAAACTTAAAGCCCTGTCCGGTATGTGAAGGGGGTTATCCTCTCCTCAACGCCTTGCTCTTCAGACTGAAGTTTTTTAGTACTTTAAAAAATCTTCTTATTGTTCTAATTAAACGACTCTTGTGTTCCAGGAGTCGTTAATAAGGAATCATTACAAAATTGAGGCATTAACGTAAAGAGTGAGGTGTTGAGGAGGGAGTAATCACCTTCATACACCTAATAATTTCTTTTCTTTTAAGGTTTAATGTTTCACCTTACTTTCAGTCGAAAAAAACTTGTTTTGTTTCAATTTAATTTTTGATGGTTTTTTAAATAATACAGATAAATCCGGCTCCACTTCCATGGAAAAGTTCCTCTCCCATCTCCACAAAAATATTCTATAGACAATTCAATCCCGGTTAAAACCTACCCCGGACAATTACCCTTAACATCTCCTCGCTCAAAATTAAGTCGGCAAAGAGAAAGCAAGGCAAATAAAAAGAATTTCGTATAGGTTTTCTGGCATATTCCCCCAGTGTAAAGTATCCCCTGAAAAGTTCATCCCCCAGAAACTTTTGTCCCCTTAGAAAATCACCTCAGTAAAGAGTTCACCACCCCTCCTCCACCCGACAAATGTATACAAACTTCTCAATAAAAATACTAGGCTATACGTAAACAATGAACAAACTTTATACCTTTAGGACCTTCCACCAGATCTTGGGGGGTCATGTTATCTCCAAAGGCATAATTTCTGGATCTTTCAATTATGCTGAACAAAATAGCTGTCTAAAAATTTTGATCAGACAAATTTGGGGAAGGGGCACGGGAGGAGGGGTAGCTACCCTTCAACCTTTTTGAACACTTAAAAAAGGTACTTTTAATTTCTGTTCAAATGATCCCATTCCCTTTGTTATAGGCCAATTGGTTTGATACGATCACCCTTGAAAAAAAAACAACAAAAAACAAACATCTGTAATCTTTCTTCTTGCGAAAATTACTAAATTCCACATTTTTGCAAATAGGAGCTTAAAACCTCTGCATTAGGGTTCTCTGATATGCTGAATCTGGTGGGGTGGTTTTCATTAAGGTCCTTTGACTCTTAGGGGGTATTTCCTTCAATTTTCAAAAATCAGGCGAGTTTTCTCAGGCCCGTAGCATTCGATGGGTAACAATAAGCTTAATGAACCTTATATGTTTGTGTGCTGTGAGTAATATGTGATATATTTAAAATACAAAAAAATAAAATTCTTTTCTTCTAAGGATAATTCCGACATAAATTAAACTTCCCCAAATTAAGCTTAAATCCCGTTTCCAAGAGTATAAATTCTTAATCAGCAAAAAGGAAAACTGCATTTTAATTTCAGCCAAACCTCGGCGCTAATCACGGGAGACGGTTTTGGATTTTATGATGATATTTGGTACTAAAGAAAATCACTAGATACAAAGTTCACAGGAAGTTTAAGTTATAAGAGCAGTGTGAATGTCTAATCATCAAATGTATTTAAAACAAATTATTGGATGGACAGTTAGCATAATAAAGTGAGTTTGCAAACATAATTACAAGGTAGCGGGCCCTTCACAAGACTTGAGCCAATCGTAAAATAGCTCTTAGGGCGCAGAATCAGGACAAGTTTGATATAGTGAAGAAAAGTGTTTTTCGAGGCATTCGTTTGTCCGAACTATTATTGGGCATTCATTTGTCAGAACTATTATTGGGCATTCGTTTGTCAGAACTATTATTGGGCATTCATTTGTCAGAATTATCATTATGCGGTTATTGTAGATATTTTTTTATTATCATCTCTGCTTCTATTGTCGTCAATTGAAGTGAAGCACTGTTGTACATCTAAAATGTAAGTCTCAATAAAATTATTACTTTTCTATTTGTGTTTGTTCTTATTATATGCCTGTATTCCATCGCATAGTGAATAACTGGTTCAATTGTACTCCAGTGGTAATACTCCTAGGAGTCTGATTTCTACATAACATTAGAGGTAATTGACAAGGAGATAACTCGAGGAATCGAGGTTGCACTCCTGGATAAATAGTTGGAGAATTTCTAACGTACTATAGTTACGCATTATATTTTCTCGCGTTTAGCGAGTGGCGCGGTCACCCATTTACCTTACTCCCCATTGCTGTGGTGCAGTCCTCGATGGCACAATCTTTAGCGTTACAAGTGACGCGATCGTAGGACTGATAAGGTTCAAGGTTCACAGCTTTGACAGCGCAGTTAGCGCGGTCGGTATACAGATTAAGCCCCTTAACACTACATATTAATACTCCTAACATTACATTTGGTGCGGTCAGCCTTTATTAGCACAAATGGCGCAGCCCTAAATGCCACATTTGGAATCAGCAGAGTGAGCCAATTCTTTTGATATACTACTTTTTTTAGAGCTTTGGCTACTATTGACCCACACTGCTCCTTACTTACAGTTGGTTATCACGAACTGTTTGATAAAAAAGGTTTCAAGTGATGCATTCATTTTCAGTCTTGATAGACTATCTTGGAAAGTGCAAATTTACCAAAATGGCAATTTCTTCTCCCTAGCCAGTTTTTTTTAGAAACGTTTTTTAGAATTCTGGTTACCATGAGCTATCCTGAACCCTCTTAATCCCTTTAAGGGCTCAAACTTTAATTTCCTCCAAAAATGGTCTGGGTGCTAGAATAGGTCTGAAAATTAATGTTAAGAAGACTAAGTCACTAAGGCTAGGAATAAGTGAAGATGAAAAGGTGACGTTGGGTAATGAAAAGATTGATCATATGGACAGCTTCACTTACCTTGGTAGTATTATTAGTAAAGATGGTGGCAGCAGAGAAGATGTTAAAAGTAGAATAGCCAAGGCTCAGGCTGTTTTTTTACAGTAAAAAAAAAGTTTGGAAGGAGAGGAAGATAAGTCTGTAAACCAAGATTAGAATATTAAAAGCTACAGTGATGACAGCGGTCAAATATTTCTCTGAAGCATGGACGCTCCGAAAAGCGGATGAAGATTTGCTAGATGTTTTCCAGAAACATTGGTTACGGGTTGTTCTGGGTACCTGACTGACTGACCGTATTTCAAACAATTGGCTGTACGAAAAATATGGTTCAATACCGCTCTCTAGGGCTATAATGAAAGATAGGTTGAGGTGGCTAGGATACGTTGTGCGGATGAAGGATGACAGACTGCTAAAGATTGTCCTTTTCGGCGAACCGTCTAGGGCCAAACGGAAAGCAGCTCGTCCTCGTCTGGGGTGGGAAGATGTCATAAAGAAAGTTTAAAGGAAATGGAAACTTCGTGGGAGAGTGTAAAAAAGGGAGGCTCTGAATAGATTGGGATGGAGGAGGAGCGTGCGTAGCTGTGTTGGCCTCAGGAGGCTTGGTGCTGCAGTGAGTTGTTAGTAGTAGTAGTAGTAAGGATTTTTGAAGTTAAAAAAGAGCATAAAAGGCAGCATCAAGTGATGTATTCAGTTTCACTCTAGCTATTTTATGTTGAAAACTGCATATTCACTAGAAGTGTCATCTCAAGTTTTGGTATGTTAGCCTAGTAAAGAGAACACCACTCCCCAAAATCTTGATTAATGTGCAATGCTTAAAGTTAATAGTCACCTAACAAATAGCTAGCTTGTTAGCTACCCTAGCTAACAAGTATCACTGGTACTTACTTTATAATTATACTAGAATTTTGATGTTGAGGCTTAAAAAAGCCCCGCCAACATTTCTAACTTCTCTTTTTTTTTGTTGGTTCTTACTTTGTTCCATGACTGAACATAAGAATAAATTGGATCAAATACATTGAACACTGCTTAATCTAAATTTCAAATGTTCAGGTTCTTTCTTTCTCGGCGAGGGTTCTTTATCAATTGATCAAATTGCTTAAATTGGCATACCGTCAACAAATTAGAGGTGAAGCAATACTAATGTGTTTTATAAAACACACTTGAGAAGTGAAGTTTGGTGAATGCTAATGAAATAAAACAAAATATCATGAAAATACAATATTTTACTAACAAAATTATGAAAACTACAACAAAGAATTATGGAAGTCGGCCGCCCAGAGCGTATTATATTAAATACGTAAGCTAAACTAACCTAACCAAAATACTAACTAAATATTTAATTAAAATCAATCAATCAATCAATCAATCATTTTGTTAATACTAAACTCTATTACAAACATAAAGAAAAATTAATCGGCCCAAGAAGCTTGGCTTGTTGTGGGCCTTACAACAAAATGAAGCACTAAAATAACCATAAATATTCCTCTAAATCAAACAATATATATGAAATAAAGATTAAAGAAAATAAACACTACCTTACAGTAAAGAAAGAAAAAAAAATATACTAATAACGATATTTAAGGGAAAAAACACAAAAAGGAGAAACACAAGGAAAAGAGAAAACAGGGAAAATAAACGAAGGAGAGAGAAATTACTAAACTGGAAAGACACGACGAACAACTGCCTTTGCAGACAGAAATAACGGGACATCTGGTGGGATTGAATTCCATAACCGAAATTGATTTATAAACAGGAGACCTCGGGGCTGCTGTAGATGAACGTTTGGGCAAAATAAGCCTACGAGAAGAACTACGTAAAAAACTAGAGTACCTACCTGAGCCTGTCCGTGAAAAAAATTGCTGCAGACGCGGTGGAAGTGTACCTAGAAAAGCAGAATGCGCTAAATAAAGATTACTTTTACCCATAATACGATCCAGCGGAGCTATTCGAGTATCATTATAAAGATCAGAGGAAGGATAATGCCGAGGGAGAAGAAAAGTAGCCTTCACTGCCCTATTTTGGGCTCTTTGAAGAGAACAGAGAAGAGATTTATTAGTATTACCCCAGACAGAGCAGCAATAAGAAAGGTAAGGAAAAATAAAAGCATAATAAAGAGAAAGCATAACATCTGGGGGAAGAAATGAGTTAACCCGGTGCAACATTGGAGACTGGCGGAAGATGAGGGAACGGGTGTGAGTTATATGGGGCTTAAAAGAGAGAAAACAGTCAAGATACACACCAAGAAATTTCATCATAGCAGCTTGCGGTATAACATCATTCCCATAAGTCAGGATGATTGGCTCCCTTACGTCTCTCATACGATAAGGGGTCCTGAAGTGTACAATGGCAATTTTTTGGCTGTTGAGAGTCATACCATTTGACCAGCACCAATCTTTTACTTTATCAAGAAGACCTTGAGCTAGGGAAGTGGCAGATGGCAAGTTCACTGCAGGAATGAAAAAGTTACTGTCATCAGCAAAAAGAATAGGGTGCACAAGGGGATGAAGACCATTAACGAGATCATTAATGTAAATTAAAAACAAAAGTGGTCCAAGCACAGAGCCCTGTGGGACACCCTTCAATATAGGCAAAGTAGTGGAAGAATTACCATTAACTGAAACATACTGAGATCTTCCCAACAGATAAGACCTTAACCATTGTAGTGGGACTCCATGTACTCCAGATGAAGATAGTTTAGACAAAAGAACAGAGTGGTCAACCATATCAAAGGCCTTTGAAAAGTCAAGAAATAGACCCAAAACACACAAGCCCTTGTCCAGATTAACACGCAAAAAACTCTGTTGCATCTGAAAGTGCATACGAGGTAGAGAAAGTGGGATGAAAACCATACTGATGGTTAGTTATGAGAGAATTTCCTGCAGTCGTATTAGTACTAAAAACAAATGAAGAGAGTCTACGATACACTACTCTTTCAACAACCCTAGAGATGACATGAAGAAGAGAAATGGGTCTATAATTTCAAATCAGAGATGAATCACCTTTCTTATGCAAAGGTAAAACATTAGCAACTTTAAATAAATGAGGGAAAACACCAGAAGAAAGAGAGAGGTTAGTTATGTGCAAGATGGGGTTAGAAACAAACTGACCAATTTTTTTAAGAACATTATTACTCAAACCAAAACCATCAACTGAACGGCTACTTGGAAGCTGGGAAATAATACTATAAATTTCAATATCACTGCACGGGGAAAGGAAAAATGACTTTTCTGCTATGGGAAAACTACTTACTCTACTCTTGGGTTGAATGGAAACTGAAGGAAGAGTGGTGAAATACGAATTGAAGGCGTTTGCTGAAGAATTTTTATCCACAATAGATCCCTCAGCAATCCTGTAATGACTTGGGGGGGGAATGTTTGAGTTTCTAGCGAGAAATAGCTTCATTAACTACATTCCAAACCTTTCGCAAGTTCCCCTTACACGCATCAATTCGACGCAAAAATAGAGCTTTTTGGCTGCACGTGCTGAAGTCGTAAGTACATTTTTATAATGTTTATACTTCAAAAGATCATCCTGTGTTTTACTGTTTTACATCCTGTGGTTACATGCAAACTGGCTTTTCAGACCAATGACAAGAGAATAAACAGTCCTACTATTAGACACTACTGAAGTAAACAAGGATTCAAGGTCATACCGTCGACTAAATTTAATATCAGATTTTATAAATAAAGAAATACCCCCTGAGCACTTTGTTATCATTCCAGGGACATGAATAGCAGTATAACCATGCATATCATAAGCTGTTAAATTATTACTATCAGATAACCATGTTTCTGTTAAACCAATTACATCAAAAGGGCAAGAATTATCAGACCACAAATATGATTTCAGACTATCCCACTTATCTCTTATCCCACGTACATTCAAACAAAATACATTAAAGCAACTATTTAAAGATATAGCTATAATTTATAGCTATAATTTATAAAATATAGTTCATAAAATATATAATTTATAAAATATAGCTATAATTTAGTTTCCCATCAAGCCGTAGCTAATTGTCTTGTACAAACTGGGTATTGTCTCATGTTTGCGATACAATTTCTCGAATGTGTATTATATAACACATAAGCACCGGTGAAGCTAAATTTTAGTCAGACTACAAACACAGAAAGGTCGCTTTTGGCATTCTTTTTTCCTTTCACATATTAAAGTCAATTGTCTAATAGATAAAGAAACCGTAGCACTTTTGTGTTACTCTTTTCGGCTTTTTATAGAAAAGTGTTTTTTGCCGTGTCGTACGTACTACAGTATGACAATGACCAAAAAAGTGCGACAGTTGACAACCCTGGGTAAAAAATAAGTGCCTTAAAATGACAATCAGATGCCCTGAAGGGTGAAAAGACAAGCGAAAATCATGTGTTAGGACAAGGGAGGGATAGTTAATTTACAGTCATTTTAGGGTTCACCAGAATTGGTAACCCTTTAAAAAATTGTTTGAACTCAAACAACACTATATTTTATAATCTTCAATTCAATTTGAAATTGAGAATTTATATATAAGATTGAACGTTAAATGAGCGGGCAAAATTCATCTTCTATCAAACAGTTCGTGGTAACGAACTGTCAGTAAGGAGCGACCCGGCTCAATGGCAACCGAAACTCTAAAAAATGGAATTTTGATACCAATAGATACATCAAAAGAATCAGATTCTAATTCTGATTTCAAATATATAAGTTTAATCTAGTTTAATCTTACCTATCAAAAGTTATGCGCCTGAGAAAATTTGGCTGATTTTTGAAAAAAGGGGGAAAGACCCCCCTAAAAGTTACAGAACCTTAATGAAAATCACACCATCATATTCAGAGTATCAGAGAACCCTAGTGTAGGGTTTTCAAGCTCCTATCTACAAAAATGTGTAATTTTTCATTTTTTGCCAGAATAAAGATCACGGATGCGTTTTTATTTGTTTTTTTGTTTTTTTGTTTTTTTTCTTTTTCCCAGGGGTGATCGTATCGACCCAGTGGCCCTAGAATATCGTGGGAGGGCTCATTAGTAGTAAGAGTATAATAGATTCTAATTACACATTCAATTACACATGAAAATATACATTGAAATTGCTGTTGTTTTCAATTACACATAATAATATACATTGAATTGCGCAAGGAAAACCCATGGCTGGTTTGGTGGGTATAATCTTGTTTGGTGGGTATAGTCTGGTTTGGTGGGTATAGTCTGGTTTAGTTTTTCAAAGAGAGTGAGTATTTGACATTTTTGCAAAAAGGGATAAGGAATTCGCAAATTGGACGCTATGAACGATATTAATTAATGTTTTGAATAATAGGAGTGTGAATGATTCTAATTAGTGATTGGATTGTATGAAGGTGGAGAAAAAAAAGGATTAAACTGATTAACAGTTAAGGTAACCCCGAAGGGGTTGTTAACTCAGGTAATTTGTTATAAATTTGAAACAACACCAGTCTATGAAAATAGTTAACGACGATAGAATGACATTGTGAGTTGACCTAGCTTTACCTCTCCGATGTGTCAATTTTGGAGGGAAAATCAAAAATACTCAGAATCGAAAATAAATGGGATCTGCCTCAAGGGGAAGGCTCGGAGGCCCTTCGTTCCCCAGTTTCTGAGGACAGGGGGAGGGGGGGTCAATTTTGGAGGGAAAAACAAAAATACTCAGACTGGAAAATAAACGGGATCTGCCTCAAGGGCAAGGCTCAGAGGCCCTTCGATCCCCAATTTCTGCGGGCAGGGGCGGGGGGAGGGTCAATTTCGGAGGGAAAACAAAAAATGCTCAGAATCGAAAATAAATGGGATCTGCCTCAAGGGCAAGGCTCAGAGGCCCCTCCTTCCTCCATTTCTGAGGGCAGGGGAGAGGGCATTTCTGAGGGCAGAGAGACAGTTTCGAGACAGCCATTTAACCAAATAAA
The DNA here is from genome assembly GCF_049724085.1 of Artemia sp. Qi Xiang Cuo. NCBI lineage: Eukaryota > Metazoa > Arthropoda > Branchiopoda > Anostraca > Artemiidae > Artemia > Artemia sp. Qi Xiang Cuo. The sequence continues at coordinate 11,264,034 of NC_142797.1, read as the reverse complement.
AGTAAAATTAATATGCAAATTTCGTTTTAATTATTCATGCACGGTGAGCCAAAATCAAACCTGCATTAATTCAAAAACGTTCAAAATTAAACAGAAAAAAACAAATTTTTTTTAACTGAAAGTAAGGAACGACGTTAAAACTTAAAAACGAACAGAAATTATTCCGTATATGAAAGGGGCTGTCCCCTCCTCAACGCGTCACTCTTTACGCTAAAGTTTGACTTTCTCACAACTCTATTTTTTTAAACAAAAAAATTTTTAGCGTAAACAGCGAGGCGTTGAGGAGGGGACAGCCCCTTGCATATACGGAATAATTTCTGTTCGTTTTAAGTTTTAACCTCGTTCCTTAGTTTCAGTTAAAAAAACTTACTTTTTTTATTTAATGTGTTTAAAGAAGGCAGGACCAGTTCTGAAACTCTGCTTCTCTGCTTAGCACTGTACCATTCTTGTCAGCTGTCTATCAGTTCGCGTATTGTAGTACCATTTCTACATCATTCAGTATCTATTCAGGTAATAAGTCTCTCCGTAGTTACTCTTTTAAGTTTCTATGACTTCAGCATCTTCAGAAGAAGGATAATTTCTTTATTGGGAAACTTGTTTCTCGGAAGGATTCCCAGCTGTAAGCAATATTGATAGCATGTAAACCTTATTGCTAGGGAATAGGCAATAACAGTAAGTGTTTGGCGAGTAAATATAATCAAAGATGAAGAAAAAGTGACATCTTAAGATCAATTTCAGGCTTAAATTAGCTGAGAGACTAACAAACTATTTACAGGTACTAGTTTTAAGCTCATTAAGGACCTGAAAATTTTTAGGAGGTGGTGGAAATCTGATGTTTTTAAGTTTTTACATTTTCTTTTGTTTTTGCGTTTTACTGTTTTATTTCTTATACAATTTGTTTTAGTTTATTTTATTTTAAATTAGAAATAAACTACATTTTCATTTAACAAGTCCCAAATTGACTATATACATACATACATGCGTGTATTTAAAAACCAGTGGCCAAATACACAAAAACAAATAAATAAAAAACAATAAGGAAAGAACAATAGCACTTCACAAATTTAGACTACAGCTTCTTTCCGCGCCATCAGACCATTCTCTATAAAACAACCTAACGCAATAATTAGGTCTCTCGAAGTAGTCCCCAAGACACCTGGGAGCAGCGGTACATCCCCATGAAAAAATGTATCCCTAATATACGCCAAACTTTGGCATCTACTCAGAAAGTGGTCCATCCCATCCCCGAACTCCCTACAGAGGGGGCAGGCACGCCTACTTCCCGAGCCATCCTCATCATAAGACTCCCAGTAGCCTTTACGCAGTGGTATTCAATTTGCCCGTGCCTGCAACCAACACTTAAGGGTTCTCCACGGTAAGTTCAGCTTCAAATAAAACTCCTCCCCATACACATCTTTAACCTGTCTGTAAAAATGCAGGCTATAAGACTTTTCCAGACCCGATAGCCAAACCTGAATCTCTTGGTCCCGAAGGCGCGATGCAAACTTACCGAGGAAATCTTCAGGTTTACCGAGAGGACCCTGCCCCTCATTCCATGCCCATGATAAGCCAAAATTATCCAACAGTGCTTTAACTTGTTTTGGCCATGCTGTCTTTTTGGTAAAACTCAACATCTCTGTGTAGGTCGCTTTCGCCAGGCGGTTATCAGGTAAGCGCGTAACCTGTAACCAAAACTTAATCGTTTGTATAGTCCTCATATGACGTAGATCCTGCAAACCCAAATCACCCTTTTATGAGATATGAGATATACATTTATTAAAGAAGAAAACAAACACTATTCGCCTTTCGCCTGCCAAGAAAGACAATAAGCTTGAAAGGGCAAGCGAGGTTATCACTCTCAGCTAATTAAAATAACATTCATACCTTGCTACTCAACACACAACACCCTTTAGGACCAAACTACTAAAATCATATTGGAGGCCTGTAACTCTTTTAAAATACATAAACTACAGAGATTCCAGTTGTTTTACCGTAGTAGTCCCTCACAACTCGCATCCATAATGGGCAACAGGTAGGACTTATTCATAAAAAGGTACTTGTGCATCTTCATATTTTTGATTCCCATGATATGTTTTTGTCAAAGTAGAGCACAAGCAGCTGCCTTACCACGTGAAATCATCAATTTAATGTGCTCGGTCCAATTCCCATTTGCTGCGACCACGAATCACAGATATTTATACTTTGGGGTCACTTTTATTTCCTCATCGTTAATAAGTAAAGGTATAATCCCGAGGTCCATTGTGCTTCCTACTTTGGAAGATGACAATCTCTGTCTTAGATGCGTCCAGCTTCAACCTCTTCGATTCTAGGTAAGATTAAGTTAAATTCAGAAGAGCTTGGAGTTCCTCGGCTGATTTGGCCACTAAAGCTGTGTCGTCAACGAACATTAAAAAAGAAAATAGGTTATTCGCTGGTGATACAACTGGGGCCCATCTCATTTCAAGAAACTCTGCAAAATCATTGATATACAGACTAAAAAGTTTCGGTGACAACGTGCATCCTTGGTGAATTCCTTTGAAAGTTTTGAACGGTCTGGATACACCTTTTCTAACAGCAAAGACCAGATATAAAGTTATCTCGTGAATGTTAATTAATAACATAATAAAAGACTTGGGTAGGTCTGTTTTAATATGGCAATGGAATAAAACGGGTCTATCAATACCTTTTCTATTTTGCCTTTTCCAGGTCCAAAATAGAGTCTAAAGATAATTTTTTTTTTGCTTTTTCAAAGACAACACCTGACTACAAAAAATTCATTGATTTGATTTTGTCTTGTAAAAATAACAATCCGATTGTGGCTTTTATCACATTTTTTAAATTTTACGATCAGTTTATTGCACATTTTCTCTTTACAAGTTCTGTTTAGCACCGTCCAAATTAAGGGCTTTATTGATCAAGAAAAGGAAATAAAGGCAAAGCACAACTAATTCCTTTTCAGGATATATTTGAAAACTCTGCATTTTACCAAATTCAAAAATAAGCCTTATCCTGATAAGGAAAGGGCAAAAATAAAATTTACACTTTTTGAGTCAGTGAGTAACTAAGGATCATAAAAAGATATTATCACATCTTAAAAACTCACAACCCTAATCAGAGTGTGACTGATTTCAGCAATGCGTAAGACTACCTTTTTTTTAGATATATCCATGGTGGACCTGTTTTAAATGTGCAATTTTTGAAATTCTAGGCTTTATCCCCTTGAATTGCACAAATTACTTTGTCCTCAAAAATACAATCGCTTAACAGACGTCATATGACTTCTAAGGAAAAGGTGCAGGGTGTATAAATAAAGATAAAATGACAACGGGTTCCCCTCTGGTCACCTATAAAAATTGTAAATAGGGATCTAAAGAGCCATTTCCCTAGCTTTTTATGACATTTTATTCCATAAAATGTGGTAAAAGTAAATATGTCGGCGACATAGCACTCCTTATTAAAGCAATGCTATTACAAGGACTATGGTTTCTTCAAATTATTTCGACTGAACTCGCAAATGATAAGATTTTAAGCTTGTTGATTAGTTGGTTTGTGGGTTATTTTACCAGGAGTGGGATACAACAAGCACTTCCGGTAGAGGTGGGCTACGAAACCCACTGAATATCTCGTTCATAATTACTGTTAGTTTTTTTCAAATTCAAATTAATTTATTTAACATAAAAAAATACAAACAAATTTACAGCGGCCATCTATAAAAACCCGAAGGTTTGTTTACGATGGCTGCAAATCCATTATTATAAAGCTCTACATCCACATAAAAACTATCTCTTTACGGGGAAAAATCAGCACTTGAACGAAATCAACATAAAGAACATCTCCTACTCTAAAAGGATTACACTCAAGAAATCGCAAGTGAGAAATATCAAATATCATCCTTAAAATAACCACTCGAAAAAAAAAAAAAAAAAAGAAAAAAAGGAGACAAATCTAACTAAATGAACTATTAAAAAATCAATAAGCATCAGATATGCTATAGAGCCGACTCTGTGGGCTTTGGCTGGGTAATTTCGCGAAAATGCGATCATTGTTTGTCCAAACAATTTTCATACCAAACATTAATCAAATTCAAAAAATCTAATCATTCAGATTATAACCCAAAAGGTAACGCTTCAATCTACTCTTGAGCTGGCCTACATTATCAACTTGTCTAATAGCATCCGGGAGGGAATTCCACACCCCCGGTCCCGCAAAACGAGGCAGAAATGCAGCACGTTGAGTATTCCGGAGCTCCGATGCAAGGTCATTCGCATTTCTAGTCTCATAACAGTGATAAGATGAATTAGCTTTAAAAATTTCCCAAAATTCCTCCTGTGAACACTTATTCAAACATTGATAAATAAAAATTGCTAACTTGTAATCCCGTAACTGATAAATATGTAAAATTTTCAAACTTGTAAAGCAATTCAACGTGCTATTTTCAAACTGAATATAATTACCTTAAATACGAACTATTTTATTCTGTAAAATTTGGACCTGTCTAAAACTTGAAATAAAACTACTAGTCCATAGCATACAACCATATGATAAATAAGGTCTAACAATAGAATGATAAAGTAAAAGTAAAACATTGGACGGTAGTTGATTTTTCAGTCTTCTTATCACACCCAACCCTCTTGAAATCTTAACTGCCACAAGATCACAATGTGATTTCCAACTTAAATTAAAATCAAGACTCAAGCCCAAATATTTAACACAATTTACATGCTTTAAAAATTCACCGTTACAAACAATATCATTATCTACAACACTTGGAACTTCATTTCCACAAAATATCATGAAATTTGTTTTTGAAATATTCACCACCAAATACCTAGAATTTGTAAAATTTATCAATTCGGTGAGGGACTGATTTGTCTTCTCAATTAACTGGTTCAGACAAGTAGCTGTAATCGTAAACACCGTGTCATCAGCAAAAGACGTTATAAGTGCATCTGATATATAAAAACGCATGGTATCAACGTAAATTAGATAAAGAAGTGGGCCAAGCACGGAGCCTTGAGGCACGCCGGAAAGAACGACACAAGTTTCTGAAATAGATGTTTGAGTAGACACTCGAATAATGCGCTGGTAAAAATAAGATTCAAACCAATTCAAAATAACCCCTTGGATCCCTAAACATCTTAGCCCATTTAACAAAATTTTATGAACCACCGTGTCAAAATCCTTTCTAAAGTGTATAAATACTGAAAGTACCAATACACTTTTTTCGAGATCACCATTGATGAAATCTGTTAGGTGCTGGACTGCATGTATTGCAGAGTGGTTTTTCCTGAATCCAAACTAGGTATCACTAAGAAAACCGTAAGTAGTCAGATGGTTATAAAGTCGTCGATGCATCACTTTTTCATACAGCTTAGCAAATAGGGGCAATATTTAAATCGGCCTCCAATTAGACGGATCAGTTTTTGCACTCCCTTTGTGAAGCGGAATAACTTTAGCCTCTTTCAGACGAGTAGGAAATTCACCTTTCTTCAAAGAAAGGTTAATCAAATAAACAATACAAGGCAACAAATATACCATAACATGCTTGAACGCTTTCAGATTAATTCCATCATTCCCTGGAGAACTTGATTTTACCAATCCTATTATCTGTTTTAATTCTTCAACATTCGTTTCATCTGCAGACATTTCCAATCCAACTCCCCTTTCATCACTAAACGTCTCAATAATTTCATTATTTTCATCGTATGGATTCTCACTTATTGATTCACCAATCTTAGAAAAATATTCACTAAAGAAATTAGCCACCTCTTCATTTCCATCAACAAATTTACCATCAAAGATCAGACTAGCAGGAATCTCGGTCTCTTTCTTCTTATTTACGATTTCGTTTATAATATTCCATGTCGTTTTCGTATTTTCTTTATTTTACTTAAATTTATATCCATAATATTCGCGGATTCATGACAGCCTTAGCCGATTTACTTTATTAAGGATTTGTTTAAATTCAGTTAGATCTTGACTATGGTTACTATTTAAGTAACTCAAATACAATGTATTTCTCCTTCTAATTAAGTCAAGTAGCTCCATAGTTACCCAAGATTTCCGGGGTTCCTTTTTCCTCACCTTTATGCTCTTTACTGGGCAAGTTCTCTCAAATATTGGCTGCGATATGTCCATGAACTTATCGAATGCCGCAGAAGCACTTTCAGATTCTTCATAAACTGGTTTCCATGACACGATACTTAGTTCCTCTCTAAACTTCTGTAGGTTCTCTTTTTTTAGTTGCCTTCTTTTAACCTTTGTCCTGTTCTGCTTTATTGCATATTGATATGAAGTCACTGCTACTATAGGAAAGGGATCGGAAGCCTCATTTACTATAACGTCAGCATGACAGCTATGTAATACCCGGGATCGCACGAAAATACTGTTAATAAGTGTAGCTGACTGTTCTGCTACAAGAGTCAGATTCTCAACTAATGGAAAAAATCATAACTGGATAAAAGGTTTAAAAAATCCAAATTATCATTATATAAACTTAAAAGATCAAAATTAAAATCCCACAAACAAATGCACTCCAGACTACTCAATTCTACTGTATCCATTAAACTGCTAAAACCATTTTCAAACTCCTCCCAAACTGTACTCGGCTGCTTATAAGCCTCAGTAATCAATATATTTTTTCCACCAACTTCCAGCTCAAGAGTAAGAGATTCCACCTTACCTTCTATCCAAACTGATAGGTCTTCCCTTATTTTAGCAACAAAATGATCCTTAACCAAAAATGCCAAACCTCCACGTCCCATTCTCTCTCTATTCCTAACAATAAGCCTGTATCCTGGAAAATTATATAACGACATAACATGCCCAGAAGTTAAAAAAGTTTCACAAAGGCCAGTTACATCAAATTTACTATTCACATTATCAATTAACTGGAGAATTTCATAATACGTTGAAGTTACATGGCAATGCCAATGACACAGGCAAAACGACCTTGCATTCACCTCTAATCCTGAAGAAATCACATCCACATAACAACTATCTCTCTGCGGGGAAAAATCAGCATTTATACTTTCCGGAAGTAAATCATCATAAAGAACACCTCCCACTCTAAAAGGATTACTCTCTAGAAAACGCAAGTGAGAAATATCACCCATAATCCTTACAAAATCCACTCAAATCAACTATGAAAAATTCAGTAAGTATCAGCTAGGCTATAGAGCCGACGCGGTGCGCTTTGGCTGGATAGTTTCGCGAAAATGCGACCTTTGTCCAAACATTTTTCACACCGAACTTGTCCCGTGCACTATTTAATATTGCCTTTCTACGTTTTGTAAGAAATTCACTAACATAAATTCCGGATCCAGCTAATTTTGATTTAGTTTTAAACACTTTGTACGCAAGTTCTTTTGATACCAACTTCACTAAAACTGGGGCCACAGGATCTGAATTTCTGCGGGCTAAATTTCGAGAATCTTCCGCAGAGTTGAGTCTGAAACGCTGAATCGACACAAAATGCTCCCTAGTAATAGTCGAAACTCCCATAGTTGACTTAACAAGGTTTAGGACAGTCATATCAAGATCTGAGCCAGGTGTCTGTCTTATTCCTGAGAATATCAGACAGTCTTGCATAGCCTCCTGTTCAAAATCATCATGCTTGTTCTCCATTGTAAAAATACGATTTTCTAGTGCTTCAATTTGACTTTTTAGTCCTTTAAGTAAGTTTTCAATGCGTTCAAACCTCGGATTAAAATCTAGCACTATAGCATCATAAATTTCTGCAGTGATAATTTGACTATGTATCTGTACAGCACCAGAAGACCCAGTTCCAATGTTTTGCGCTCTCTTTTCTGCAACACGTTTTTCTATATCTGCCACTAGCTTAGTCTTAGTTATCGTAACCTCTTCCTGGGTCGCAGCTAACTGTTGAAAAAGTCCAGAAATGGAAGAACTAGAAGAATTTTCAGACGTCCCTGTATATGCAAACTCTTTGTATATATTGGAGAAAGTCGCTACTTTTGTGAATGCTTGTCCTACCGTTTTAGTTTTCGATCTCTTTGCTTCATTAATATTCTCTGCATAAGAAACTAAGCAATTTTCACTAACTGTCTGCTTATCATAAGTACCGTAGCAGAATACTAGATAACTCAGCCCATTTCTAATGGAATTTCTTCCAAGTATTCTAACTGGCCAAAGGGGGTAGTTAATAAACTTTGCTAAGGCAAGATCTCCGATAGAAAACATCTATTGTTTAGTTAATCAGTCTATCAAGAAGCACCGATTCCGATTGTCTTGAATTACGGCTAGTTAAACATCGGTATTAATAAAGTTTATTACAAAAGGGGAAATGCCTCAAACAATTGACACAATCTCGAGGTAATCACTTAGCTGTGAATTTTTCCATGAAAAATAGTATCGCTATAGCCAAAACTCAGAAATTCTTTTCTGACATATTTTTGCGTCTTAATTATTGCTCAAATGTATCCTCTATTTTTTGAAGTGTCGTTTGATCAATTATTCTCAACCCTCAAAATTGGAACAATACATATTTAGTTTTGTTTCAAAAGTCATTTCCAATATAATTTGGGATTGTCAGGGGTTGGGATTATTCAACACGACTAATTAGGGCAAAACGAATAGTATAACAAAACATGATTTAGCATTAAAGCATTTTGTTCAGAGACTTAGTCACTGAATAAGTGTCAAAGGACTATGTTTGGATGTACTTTTCAAAAGACAGTGTGGTCTTTGAGATTATTTATCTGTAAGGCGGAGCAGAAGAGCGGCTCCATTATATTATTAAACAAAAAATTAGACTATTTGAATTAGAATTTTCACCTGTTTTTTAGTATTTTATTTCATTTTAATTCTATTTCATTTTAAAAGTGTTTATTTTTTATTTGTTTAGACATTTACAAAAACAGAAATCTTATTTCCTCTCTCTCTTTAAAACAATTAACTTAATTGATAGTTTCTGGTTCGGGCATCTACGATATACAATTTTAAAGCTAGATGTACATTTCTGTTAACACACTCAGGAAAAATAGTAACACTTTAGATACACCTTCGGTTTTAGAGACTATATTCCAGATATACATCAAAATCAATTATTTGATTATTTCCGGCTCTTACTGAAACAAGATTTGTAGCGAGAAATATGTATGACAGGGAATGCTACTTTTGCTTGTGGCCATGTGAAAAGTCCCTTTTAACTTACCGTCGGGACCATGAAATTTCCTGTTTTCCTGTTTTCCTGTGACTGTGCCCTTCCCATCTTCTCTCCAATTTAGTGTATTAGCTGTCATAAACTGTTATTATTATATTGGAAATGATTTTTGAAACAAAACTGAATATGTGTTGTTCCAATTTTGAGGGTTAAGAATATTCGATCAAACAACGCATCAAAAACTAGAGGATACATTTGAGCAATCATTAAGATACGAAAATATGTTAGAAAATTTTTTTTGAATTTCAGCTATAGCAATACTATTTTTTCATGGAAATATTCACAGCTCAGTGATTACCTCAAGATTGTGTCGATTGTTTGAGGTTTATCCCCTTTCATATTAAAATTTTACTAATACTGATGTTTAACTAGCCCTAATTCAAGACAATCGGAACTTTTCATAGAATTTTGTAGCCAATCAAAAAATTCTATGGAAAATCTGATTGGCTCAAATCTGTACTCGCTAAATCTAGTATACTAAAATCCCATTTTAAATGGGCCTCTCCTTTTTTTCTTTTCTTTTTAAACAGCTAACAGTAATTATGAACGACCTATTCGGTGGTTTTCGTAGCCCACCTCTACCGGAAGGGCTTGTTGTATCCCACTCCTGGGAAAATATTCAACAAATCAACTAATCAAAAAACTTAAAACCTCATCATTTGTATTCCGTCGAAATAATTCAAAGAAACCATAGTCCTTGTAATAGCGTTGCTAGAGTAAAGAGTACTATGTCGTCGATATATTTACCTTTACCTCATTCTATGGAATAAAATGTCATAAAAAACAGGGGAATGGCTCATTAGATCCCTATTTAAAAATTTTATAGGTGACCAGAGGGGAACCCGCTGTCATTTTATCTTTATTTGTATCCCCGGCTCCTTTTCCCTAGACGTCATATGACATCGGTTAAGGAATTGTATTTTCGAGGACCAAGTAATCTCTGAAAAAAAAAGAAAAAAAAGGACGAAGTAATCTTTGTAATACCAGGGGATAAAGCGTCGAGTTCCAAAAATTACACATTTAAAACAGGTCTGTCATGGATATATTTCAAAAAAGGTAGTGTTACGAACTGTTGAAATCAGTAATAATTGGATTAGGGTTATGAGTTTTTAAGATGTGGTAATATGTTTTATTATCCTTAGTTACTCACTGACTCAAAAAGTGTACATTTGATTGTGCCCTTTCCTTGTCAGGATAAGGCCTATTTTTGAATTTGGCAAAATTCATAGTTTCAAATATATTTCTGAAAAGAATTAGTTTTGTTTTGCCTTTATTTCCATTTCTTGATGAATAAAGCCCTTAATTTAGACGGTGCTAAAAAAAAGTTGTGATGAGATGAGATATACATTTATTAAAAAGAAAACAAACACTAATCGCCTTTCGCCTGCCAAGAAAGGCAATAAGCTTGAAAGGGCAAGCGAGGTTATCACTCTCAGCTAATCAAAACAACATTCATACCTTGCTACTCAACACACAAGAAACTTATCTGATGAAGGGATAAAGGAAAAAAGAGAGAAAGAGGAAAAGACAAGAAGTAGATAGAAAAAAAAGAAAAAAAAAGTGAATCGGGGAAAATACCTTAAATAGAATGACAACCTGGAGTGGGATTGACATAAAATTTACTCACGAATTAAAAGAAACTTTTTTACCCACGACTTGAAAGCCGGAAGATTAGGCGCATTTTTCACACACTCGGGCAATATGTTCCAAGCATGGGGACCATAATGGTGAACCAGAAAAGATGCCCGAGTGGTGCTCCCAAACTCATGAATTAAGTTATCAGCTTTTGTTGTATTATGATCATGACAGTCTCTATTAAAAGTAAAAAGATTTTCAAAAGCAGGGGTGAGTAGCTGATTCAAATATTTATACGAGAAAATCGCGATTTGGTAATCTCGAATTTGGGATGCATCCATTAAACTTATTCTTTTTAAAATGCTCATAAGCAGGAACCTCATCAGAATCATCAAATTCAGATAATAATTTTACAGCTCTATTCTGAAGTTTTTGTACTCTTTTGAAACATGTTACAAAATTACTTACCCATATAGAGCATCCGTAGCTAATATATGGGTAAAATATAGAAAAATAAATCATTTTCAGGATCTTTTTTGGGACAAGATTTTTAATTCTTCGCATCACCCCAAGGCCTCTGCTTAATTTTTCAGCTATTGCACTTGAATGGTTTTTCCACGACAGGTTTTCATCAATTAAAAACCCCAAATACTTCGTTGTTGCTACTCTCTTTATCACATTTTCTTGAACCGTGATATGGTCATTTCCAACACTAGACGAAAGTCTAGAAAATATCATGAAAATAGTTTTAGAAAAGTTTAGGGTTAACATATTTTGCTGAGAAAAAGTTAGAAATTCAGAAACTGCATCATGAATTTTATTATATAAAACATCAAGTGAATGCGCTGCCAGAAAGAGCAAAGTGTCATCTGCAAACAGGATGACACCAGCCTCTGACAGGTAGTGTTTCACTCGATCAATGAAAATATGAAAAGTAGAGGTCCCAAGATTGAACCTTGTGGGACCCCACACTCTATTTTCTTTTTTGAAGATAAAAATGACCCATTCTGAACTATCTGATACCGATTGTGTAGATACAATGAAAACCACTCCAGACTTGAACCCTTCATCCTAATCGTGTCAAGAGCTTGAATAAGATCTGGGAGGTCCCCCGTATCGAACGCTTTTTTCATATCCAAAAACACAGCTGCGGGTATGAGACCAGCTTCAAATGCATCACTATTCCAATCAACCAATTTCAGAACTGCTATATCCGTAGATAGTCCTTTTCTGAACCCAAATTGATTTTCCATTAGAATTTTATTCTTTTCAATATAATAACTTAACTGGGCACATACCACTTTCTCATACAACTTAGAAAAAAAAATGGGAGAATAGATATAGGTATTCGATTCGATGGGTCATCTTTTTTCCCTCCTTTATGAATAGGAACCACTCTTGCAATCTTTAGTGCTTCCGGGAAGACTCCAGGATCTAGAGAAAGGGTGATGAGGTGCGTCAACACAGGTACGACACTCGTTTTTGCGGCCTTTATGAGTTTCAGGAAAACTCGTCCATCCCGCTAGAGCTTGACTTCATCGTACCCAAGAATCGTGCCATTTCCCGTTCCGAATATCTTGCAAACTCAAAGGAATTCTGACTTACAGGCTGTCTTTCAACGAAAGATCCAAAACTCGCAGATTTGCGTAGTTTAGCCCGCGCTTGATCGCAAAGTCTTTTTCCTTCATTTTCAAAATAACCACACAGAAATTCAGATATGTCTTGAGAACCAGTAAGACTTGTGATCTTGTAATCTTGTGAAGAGAAAATGTGCAATAAGCTGACTATACAGTTTAAAAAATGTGATAAAACCCCCAAGCAGTTTGTGATTTTTACAAGACAAAATCAAATCAATGATTTTTTTGCAGTAAGGTGTTGTCTTTGAAAAAGGAACAATTTTTTTTATTTTTAGGCTCTATTTAGTCAAGTTTAGGACTTATTAAATAGAAATATAGTTCATCTCTAATTTAAAATGAAATAACTAAAGTAAATTGTATAAGAAACAAAACAGAAGAAAGCAAAAATATAAGAAAATGAAAATATAAAAACTTAGCAACATCAGGTTTTGATCATCTCCTAAAAATTTTCAGGTCCTTAGTGAGCTTGAAACAAGTACCTGTAATTAGTTTGTTATTCTGTCTGCTAATTTAAGCCCGAAAACGATATTAGATTGTCACATTTTCTTCATCTTTGATTATATTTACTCGCCAAACACTTAATAATATTGCCTATTCCCTAGTAATAAGGTTTACATGCTATCGACATTGCTTAGAGGTGGGAATCCTTCCGAGAGACAAGTTCCCCAATAAAGAAATTATCCTTCTTCGAAAGATGCTGAAGTCATAGAAACTAAAAGGAGTAACTAGGTAGAGACTCACAGACTTCTTACCTGAATAGATACTGAATGATTTAGAAATGGTGCTACAACGCGCGAGCTGATAGACAGCTGACCAGAATAGTACAGTGGTAAGCAGAGAAGCAGAGCTTCACAACCGGTTCTGCTTTATTCAAGCACATAAGTACATATGTGCTGATGGTATAGAAGAAAAATGTAAGGACTCTGCCTAAACACAAGATATCTGTAGTCAATTATGAATTGACACGTATATGGGAACAATTTGCCATATAGAAAAAAAACCTTAGTTGCAAAAAAAAAAACACGACTGAGAATGAAAAATAAAATTTCTAGTTTTTATTGCAGAGTTACTTATCAATGTTGAGAAAAAACGAGATTTTAAATATTGGTATTAATAGTATAGCATCAATAGACGCAGAGCTTACAGCCTGAGGTTCTATAAAATATACCCTAAACCTCATAGCATATACACTAAACCTCATTTGCATACTTAAATGAGCACATATTCAGATTATGAAAATTATAATAATTTTTTTTTATTTCGGTTGAATGAAACTGGTCTTATGACAGCGCTTGTGTAAAGTAAATTGGACGCATTTTGTAATACGATCCAAATTATAATGAATCAAAAAGCGACCAATATGCTACCCCTTTTTTTCTCATGACATGCGCTTGGGTAATGTCAACCAGCGAACGTATGTCACCAATGAATCAATTGTTACAACACTTTTTTAGTGGGAACTTATGGTCATCCATGTCCAAGCCTTAAAGGGGCCCCCAATACCCCTTCCCCAAGTTTTGCCCCCCTGTTTTTGGACTTGGAATTTTCGGGACATAGAATTTTTGTGCGAAAACTTTTTGGACTCAAAATTTTTTGGATTCAAAATTTTTGGACATAGAGTTTTTAGGACTTAGATTATATTGGACTTATAATATCTTGGGACTCAGAATGTTCAGATTTAGAGTTTTTGGACTTAAAATTTTTGGGACTTAGAATATTTTTGATTTAGAACTGTTTAAACTTAGATTATTTTTAGACACGGAATTTCTTGGACTTAGATTTTATTGGACTTATAATATCATGGGACTCAGAATGTTTAGATTTAGAGTTTTTGGACTTAGAATTTTTGTGACTAAGAATATTTTTGATTTAGAACTGTTTGAACTTAGATTTTTTCTTAAACTCGGAATTTCTTGGACTTAGATTTTATTGGACTTATAATTTCTTGGGCCTTGGAATTTTTGGATTTAGAATTTTTGGACATAGATTTTTGGGACTTAGAATGTTTTTGGATTTAGAAATGTTTGAACTTAGAATTTTTTTAGACTCAGAATTTTTTTGGACTTAAAATTTTGTTGGACTTAGAAATTTTTTGGGAGACTTTGAATTTTCTGGGACTTGGAAACTTATGAACTTAAAACTTTTTGGAATTATAATTTTTTGGACTAGTGAACATGGTTTTTTGGATTTTTTTTAGGAGGCTGCCCCTGTAGTAAGATAAGCTAAGATTTATTGCTGAAAAATGGCTATCACAAGCCCAAAAGGGCCGAATTTGCACTTTAGCGTCAAATACAGCGATAAAAGAACTACAAAAACAAACAATCAAACAACAACAGAAAATTATAAAAGGGTCAATGTCAAATACGTAAAACATTAAAAAGGAAAAAAAAGTAAACTCATAAAATTAGAAGGCCAATGTCAAGTCAGCAAAAATGTCCCCCCCCCCCACCAAAAAGAAACTCGTAAAATTAACAAGGGGATAAAGTAAAATTAAAACAAAACATAAGTTAGTTGGTGACTAACAAACATAAATATAAAACCTCCAAATTTTCAAAATGGGCATTAAAATTAATAAATATGTGGTAAAGAGTGAGTGCGGGGGGGGGGGAGCCAGCGGAGATTCAGTGGTTGAAAATTTCAACTATGTAAGGGATAAAAGTTCTTCTATATCTTTCAGTGCAAACTCTTATTGGGGAGAGAAGGGGGATTTTTGTTGACACAAAACGCGGGAGGCGGGGTCGAAAGGGTGAATATTGACCAGGGAAAAGGGGAGTTGTTCGAGGGTTATGAAGGGCATTTTTTAGCAAAACGCAAGGTAAGTTTTGCTCTCCTTTCCTTAAGGGTGACAAGATTAATGTATGTTCATTGTATGTAATTTTTGCTCTCCTTTCCTTAAGGGTGACAAGGTTATTGTATGTTCATTGTATGTTTATTGTATGTTCTCAAGCAGTACTTTTTACTCATTATTTTGCACCTTATTTTATTAAAAAAAATGAAGATGATATATTTCAAGAAAGTGTGTGCACATGATAAAGTTGTCGTTGCGTTGAATATTGACAAAGACAAATATTGGAACTATTAAATAAGGACTAGTGGTAGCACTATTGTAAACGTAAGCTTGCATTGTCATGACAGTGAGCACTTGGACTCCTTTGGACTACCGAAAAAATACAACATTACTGATGGTGAACATATGAGAGTTCACTTTCCATAAAATTGTCAAAAAATTTTCATGGCGGCGTTAATATGTTTTCCTGCAATGACGATATGTGAAATTAGAGCATATTAGCTAACTGGAACACTTTTCCCGATGAAAAAGAATAGTTACGGATGAGTATAGAAATCGTAGACACTAAACTACTCGTTGGAATGCATCATTGTATTATGAGACATAGAAGAGTTCTCTAACCCTCGGTACTGCTGCCTCCATTACCATATATAAAATTCTCCATTGGACCCTAATATCGGTATAAATGAAACGGAAACCCTTTTGGATGTATAACGTTTTTTAAAATAGTCATGAAAAACTCACCGAGGGGGTAATTATTTCAGGCCATTTGGTGAAAAAGTCTTCGACCCATGCCAGCACTTCATCATTAAAATCTTATGGTGCAGCTACTTCCTTATAGAATTTGGTCATGAGTCGGTCAATCTTGAAATTGGCCTAGAAAAAAGAACTTTTCTTTTTGCTATGAATGGGCAGATGGAACTAGCTTGGGATGGGACCATTAAATCTGTTGGGGGCAGATGGCTCCCCCTAGAAAAAATTTATAAAAACTAGCGAGTAAGCACTTATTAGATTAAAAGAATTTAGAAAAGTGTAATTTCCTTGACAGGTAAAATATGCCTTTTATTAGAGTGAAAAGCCGGCAAAGCTTGGATAGGCACAATGAAGGCTCCACAGTACTAGACTAAAGTACTAGGTTGAAAAGAACGTCTTATTTTTAGATATCTCTTGGGTGCGATGGAGGTCCTTTAAACTAAGGGGAGGGGGCTGGCATATAGCCTGAAGCTTCAATATTCTAGCGAAAACTCAAAACTATTAATAAAACTAAAGAGTCGGCACTTAAGGAAATTCTGGATAAGGTAAATGCTGGAGAAGTATACTTTTACTGTCTTTGGAGTGGTTTCTTCGACAAGTCAAAAATAGCGAAAAAATGCCTATCGTAGGCTTAGAATTTAGGCTGAGAAAAAAGAATGAATAGAAGGCCTTATTTTTAGATATATCTTGGGAGCGATAAGGGTTTATAAAACTAAGGGGAGGGGGCTGGCATATAGCCTGAAGCTTCAATATTCTAGCGAAAACTCAAAACTATTAATCCAGAACTAAAGAGTTGGCACTAGTTCGAATTTTGCGATAAGGTAAAAGCTGGAGAAGTATACTTTTAATGTCTTAGGAGCGGTTTCTTCACAAGTAAAAAATAGCAGAAAATGCAGGTAGTAGGCTAAGAACTTAGGTTGAGTAAAAAGAATGAAAATAATGGAATATACATTAGCTTACTTTACTGACTTCCTCAAATTCTGCCGACGCTTGACAGGGGACTTGTGAAGAGGGTCCAGACAAAACTTGATGGAGGGCTGCAACTTGAACTTGGTCAGAATTGGCAGTGCCTTGATGTGGAGCGGGGCTTGCCATTGTGTAAGCAGCCGTCCACTCTCTTTTTAATTTCCTGATATTTGGGGCAGCGCCTTGTGTGACAGCTCTATGGACAGGCGTTGCATACGCCTCGCAGCTTGCATAGAGGGTGCGGTTCTGGATGGTTCAGCTATCGCAGCTTGCATAGAGGGCGCGGGGGCTTGGTGTAGTGTGCTCCTGGATGGCTCAGCATACCTTATGACGGTAGGCCATGCGGTTTGCACAGGAGTCAATTCATTTACCCTATCCCTCTTACTTGGAGGGGGGACAGCAAGGAATTCCTAGAAAACAAGATTTAGTGTAAATTATGATAAACGGTGGTTCCTTCTAAATAAAAAGGAGAAGAAAAAGAGATTTATTGGAAAGCATAATTTAGTCTAGAAAGCCCTCTTAAAGTTTTAATCGTTTATGTTGCGGGTAGAATCCCCCACTGCCTAGGAATGATGTCTTCTCATTGCTAGAAACCCTCTTAAGGTATTATTCGTCTATGAGACTATAAAATCCAAAAATTTGAAATTAAGACTATTTAATTGGATATAAAATCTCAACCTCAAAATAACCACCCTGTCTCATTCATCCCAAGAAAAGAAAAAAGTACAAATGTCTGAAGTTTTTGATAAATATAGGCCTACTAGAGAATAGAAAACAAAACTCGTTGGAATTTGCGCTCCCTTCTAGAAGCCATAGTTTTTCGTTATAGACATCTACCATTACCCAAAAAAAAACCTCCAGCTTTTAAAATATTTTATTATTCGTCTAGGGGCAGATAGAACCACACCGCCTAGGACTGATGACATAACATTAAAGCCAAGGGGCTAGGATTCAGCTAATAAATTGTGTATTATGAAAAGGAAAACTTTGTTCTGAACGAGTATTTTATTCTGCCAATAATAGGCAATAGTAAATCTAGAAATGTTTTATATATAAGACCGTGTAAATGAATTAGACAAAAAGAATAAATTTGACTTTAATACGCAGTGAATAATAGGTTTCTAGGACAATTCTGTGGACCCGTCTCATTTCCCCAAGAAAATCAAAAAGTAGAATTTGCGAGGAATAAAAACTAGCCTAGAATTAGCGACCAAAGCTGATTAAAAATGGATCATTCCTCGTATGGTTTATTAATTGATAGCAAGGCAACCCTTCTGCGCCAGATTTGCTAATTCTTTACAAAGCACTTTCCATATTATGGCTTATTCACATAAGTTTTTTGTTTAGACCATAAGCGACACGAGTCAAATTTGATGAATTGCATACAAAATTTAAAGGAACGTCTCTCGATGTGGAGACAACACTTTGTTTTTTCACGAATATACCAAGAAGTATAATATATTTTGAAATATTAATTATCATCAAATTGGGAGAGGATGATTGAGATTGCTACATGGTAAATAGGGGATAATATGAGCTGTAAAATAAGTACAAACAAGATTGTCTGGTGGAGGGGGCGATGGGGTTTGGAGGGGGGTTAGGGAACAATAGAGACTCACCTTTTGATAATGAAAATTATCCATTATTTTTCTAAGAGAGTTGTGTCCCGTTCTAGAATCAAAACAGGACCAGAGTGGTCAGAGTGGTCCAGAGTGGTCCAGTGGTACTGTTCCAAAAGGTAGAAACCAGAGTGGGGATACTGCTATTGTCCCTTATTCTGTGGAAAATAAACACGCATCCCCCCTCGCCTTTATAAACCTGATTATTTATAAAACGCTTGAGTGAAATTTCAAGCTAGTATAAAAAATAAGTATAGTTTTGGGTATCCGTTTGATTGGCCACATTTCAAACATTAAACTATAAAAAAAAAGTTATATCCCACTTTAAAGGGCTATAATGCAAGAAAGGCTGAGATGACTAGGCCAAGTTTTACAAATGAAGGATATAAGCTTGCCAAAGATCTTCCATTTTAGCCCCCCATGTAGGGACACGTCATCCCTTAACAAGTGGGAAGAGGTTGTAGTAAAGGATTATGGAGGGAGATTTTGTACAGTTGTGTTGGCCTCAGGTGCCTTGGTACTGTTAGTAGAAGTAGTAAAAAAGAACAAAAAGTTAAACCCCACAGAATTGGTTTTTAAGTGTGAAACTTCAAGCCCTTTCAAGAAGCAAGCAGATTTAAAGTCACAAGATTTGAAGGTTAAAGATCAAATGTCACAAGATTAAAAGTAACCAAGTTAAAATTCCAGATATCAGAATAACTTTGATGTTCTTGTTTACTTTCTGTTCAGACAATAACACCCTTTCAATTAGAAACTTAGAAACGCCTACAATTTGTTATTTCGAGGTGAGTATGCACTCGATTTATCATTCGAATAATCCATCTAGCAATTTCTAGGTAAAAGTGATAAAACGACCTCCTTGTCTCGCCTCATTAGGAAAATCCCTTTCGGTCTTTGCTGTATTCTTCTAATAATGCCAAGGGTTGAATTGTTACATGTTGCTAATGATACACTGCTTGACTCTCAAAATTATCCATCACTTTGCAATTTAATTGGAGGCAAAGATCCGGAACCGGGGAATATATCCATTTTAGATTTTAACGAGTAGACATGGCTTTGTAACCGACTTCAAAACGTTTTTTTCAAGTTCTTGTTTATAGGGCAGGACCTAGGGGAGTAATGAGCGTCACAGACTCGACCTTTCAGGATTGTTGATGGGGGTGGAAGCTAATACTTTTGTCAAATACTGCTTATATTCCTTTTCATATATATATATATATATATATATATATATATATATATATATATATATATATATATATATATATATATATATATATATATATATATATATATATATATATATATATATATATATATATATATATATATATATATATATATATATATATTTATTTATTTATATATATATATATATATATATATATATATATATATATATATATATAAGGATTTATCAGGCATATACAAGGATTCATCACGGGAGAAGAGTTAGCTTTCGAGAAATAAATGTAAAAACAAAAAATAAGAAAAAATAAGAAAAAAAGTAGAAAAGTGAAAATTACTTGAACAAAAATTTGAAAAAGAGCTAATTACATGGAAAAAACTGAAAGAATGAAAATTTTCGAACGAAAGATTAAATAAGACGAAGTTACTTGTACAAAAATTGAAAAAGGAGAAATTACCCGAAGAAAAAATTACAAAAGAAGATATTATTTGAACAAAAATTAAAAAAGAAGAAATTAATTTAACAAATATGGATGAAGTAGAAACAGAAAATAAATATCCACTACCTCTTCCAAAAAGATACGCTTGATGCTGATGAAGATGTTTAATCCACCGTGCACTCCAAAGAACAGGGTGGATAACCCCCAGCCCCACCATTGCACTTCCTGGCTGAAGGGCCATGGCACAGAGATTAGAAACGGGATTGGGCTATGAAGTCTAGTACCGTTTACTTATCATTTTTTTACTCCCATGGACCGCAAGATCTAAGTCTTATTGCATTGAGGTAAAAAATAAATTACAGGGCCCAATCTGTGCCCTGCATCATGGGCACCCATAATCTGAATTCCAGGGGGGGCAAACCTCGTCTAATTGGCACTTTTACTGCTATATAATAGAAATTTCAGAACAAAAATATAAAAATAAGGCAGTATCATTCAGTCCGGGGGGAGGGGGGACAGCCCCCCCTCCCCTTATGGGTGCCCATGCCCTGAATGATCTTTTCTCGGTCAACATAACAAATAATACGTGAAGAATCATCAGAACAAGTTTCTATTTACAAACTTCGTAATAGTCGTATTATACTTTAAATACAGCAGTTGATGAAAACCAACTCTGGCTGGTAAAAAAAAAAACTTCAGACCATCTTTCTCATCATTGCACCCTGGATAAATGTAGGATAATGTTGACGTGATCTTCACAATCCTTCAAATAAAAGAGCTGATTTTGTTGCTTTGCTTTCATCAATAAAACTCTTTAAATTTTCTTTGAGACATTTGGTCAAATAAAATCTTTTTGATGATCAATTGGCTATGGCCAATGAAGTTTTTCGTAAGCCAACCATATTATCCATTATTTCTGGGGAAAATTCCCCTTTTAAGATTAATTATAATAGAGTGATATAATAGAATATAATAATATAATATAATAATAATATAATATAATAATATAATAATAATATAATATTATAATAATATAATATAATAGATTATAATAATATAATAGAGTGAAATTTCAAGCTAGTAAAAAAAAGTAATAGTCAAAAGTAATAGTTAATAGGAAAGTCGCTACGTATGTACTATCTGGAACACAGGTGAGAAGTGAAGTTTGGTTAATCCTAATAAAACAAAACAAAATAGGATAAAAAAATAACAGTTTAGAAACAAATTTCGGATATATATTTGCACATTAGGGGGGGGGAGGTAAAGCATAGCATATATTAAATACCTAACCTGTGCACCTTCGCCCCCCCCTAAACCCCAAAAAACAATAGTTTGAGTATTGTAAACCCAATGACAAACCACGCTTTGCGATCCATTTCTCTATTGAAAGGAAGCCGTTTCGAAAGAAACCAGCATCTTCCCTACATAATATAGCGCGTGTGTTCCAGATAGTGCATAAGTACCGGAAAGTCATAGGTAAGGTAATAGTCAAACTTTACCATAAGGTACAGTAGCTACAATCATAGTAATATCATAGTATCAGTCATAGGAAAATAATAGTCAAACTATACCATAAGGTACCGTAGCAACAATCATCCTATAAAGCACATTTTTTTATTCCTTTTATTCTATTCTATAATTTAAAGAAAGCATGTTTTTATTTAATTAATGCATAAAAGAAACAGTATACTGATGACTAAGTAGAAACTATTTTTTTCTGCAGCAATATTAACAATAATAAAAAAAAAATCAAGAATTTCAATAAGAAATGTCAGGTCTATTGTCATCCGGTACTCAGAACAATTCTTTTACTTTTACAAATATTAGATAACTATTTTATAGCTAACATTATTGCCTAAATTTAAGAAAGAGCGAGGTTTTCTTAGTTTCATCATTTGGAACAGACCATCTAGAACATAGAACGACCTTTAGTTGATTACAGGTTTTGAGATGGAGTGGACTTTTGAAGGGACGAAAGGAATCCGAGGGCTTCTCACCATGTATACCTCCGAAGAAAACAATACCTAAACCATAGAGGGAAAAGGTGACAAATCATGCAAATACCCCATTCGAAAATGGAGGATTCAAAGACACATTCAAATTGAACATCTGGATTTGTTCAAATAAAAATCATGTCAAGAACGTTAGTCTGTATATTTGGAGCATCCACAGCTGAGTCCCTCAGTTTGAGTCCTTCACGCCATAATTCCTCGTCTATTTCCTACATTCTATGTGGTACCTAATTCAAGCAAAGACAAATCAATGATTTTGTTTGGGCGGGGTATATTTTTGAGAGGGTCTTACAAAAAAAACTACAAAATTCATTACATTTACATTTATTTGAGTATAATATACCCCTAAAAAAGACCATATTTCCTAAGAAAATTCCCGGCAAGACCTGCCCTTCAAATCAAATACTTGACCCAAATAAAACAGATAAAAAAAAATGGTGGTCATCCCCTCCAAATGTAACCACACGCAAAACCACATTTATTATACTGGCATTGTTTACAAAATAATAAATTATACGGTAAATTGTTTATGTCATGTTTCTCAGTCATCACGATGGTAAATCATTTGAATAATTACTAGTATTTTGAAGTCATCATTTCTGCAAATTCGAATTCAGAATAACAGAATGACAAAGCTCTAAGCATATCCTAGTCCTGAAAGGGGAATCAACTGATAGCTGTCACAGCTGGTGCGTTACTTTTTCATCTCTTAAGTACCAAAAAGAGGAGTCAACCTTGTAGACTCCTAAACGAAGCCTTAAGTTCAAGGCCGCATTAAGGGGGAAGGGGTTACCGGATTTGAATCCCAGTCCCAAAATTTTGTCTGGCTCTTAAAAAAGTAACGAAAATGTAATGTAGTTTTATATACTACATTATAGGCAGACTTAGTCAATACCTCGCCCTTTTCGCTAAAGTTTTTTTAGTACTTTCAAAAGAGTTATCTATTCTAATTAACCGGCCTTTGTGATTCGGGGATTTGTGATTCAAACAAAATTCGAACTTTAGCGTAAAGAGCAAGGTATTGACTGGGGGGGCAAACTACTCAATATACGTAATAAAACATACGAATATAGAAGTTCGTTACGTAAGTTAATTCGTAAGTTACGTCAGAACAAAATTTCGAGAAAGCCATTTAGCCAAAAAAGTAAAATTAATATGCAAATTTGGTTTTAATTATTCATGTACGGTGAGCCAAAATCAAAGCTGCATTACTTCAAAAACTTTAGAAACTAAATAAAAAAAAACTAGTTTTTTTAACTGAAAGTAAGGAGCAACATTAAAACTTAAAACGAACAAAAATTATTCCGTATATGAAAGGGACTGTCCCCTCCTCAATATCTCGCTCTTTACGCTAAAGTTTGAATCCGTCACACACCTTTATTTTTAAACAATAAAAAACTTTAGCGTAAAGAGCAAGGTATTGAGGAGGGGACAGCCCCTTTCATATACGGAATAATTTTTGTTCGTTTTAAGTTTTAATGTCGCTCCTTACTTTCAGTTAAAAAAACTTGTTTTTTTTTATTTAATTAAAGTAAAAATCGAATAGTAAAGCTTATAATAACTGAATATTGCTATGACACTAAAAGTTCGTAATATAACCTTACTTTCCTAGAAACAAGCATCATCAATTTGTAATTATCAGTAATGTTGGCCCCGATTAGGTCCGGACTCGACGCCTGTGGATTACAAGACTTACGCTGTACTGAATGAGCCACCAACGCTTGTATATTATGAAAGAGTATACAGTTTGAGACAATATCGAAAAAAGATTTACATAAAGGACTGATGCAGTTCATTATAAATGGGGCCTATGCTAGTTTTATCAGATATATTTGAAAACCTAGTAAATAGCAAAACACGGCACATAGCAACTAAGAGTTGAGATAATTACATAAAACATTTGTGTAAAATCATTTTGATGAATTCGTTTGTAAATTTTATTTATATGTTTACAATATTTGCATTATCTACTTAAGAAGTGACACCAGAAGTATTCTTTTTCTTTTTTTTTTGTCAGGCCGTAATTTGTTATGAGGCGGAGAGCAGCTTCCCCCTCCGGACCCAAGTTTGCATCCCCCAGCTGAAATTTAGCTCATTCAAAAATCTTGTCAAAACTAAGATAAGCCTGCATAACTCAGAGAAACGGGCCAGTTTTCTTTAGTAATTCTTTGCGTTTATGGCACTATAAGGCTTATTTTTTAGTTCTAACTGACATTTCCACATGATCTGGGAAAGTTTGGTCCACATTAGAGCCCCCCCCCCCCCAGGGGTTCAACGAAATTACGCCCCTGTTTTTAGTGTTTTATTACACTCACGGATGGTGGAATTGTTAAAAATCATGTCAATATAAGCAATAGCTCTCAAACGAGCTATTAAACGTCACTCTAATGAGTTGTGGTTGCCTAGTAGCCCCAGCTTTTTCACTTGAGACAAGGCACCCAAAATACCGTTTTTTAATGCCATTTGGAACTTCCTGATGGTGGAATTTATAGGAAGGAAAGAGGTATGCAATATCTTTTTTTCTGATCTACTAAAAATTTGTTTAAGATACAGGCGATACCAAAACGCCCAATAACAATATGCCCATACCGATACGCTTGATATCGATACGTCAGATACCAATACAGTGCACAGCCCTTTCCTCAGGGACTAAAACTAAAACAGGGACTTAAAGGACGTCACTGAAAACATAGATATTGGACCTTTGATATATGTTGAGCAAAATGGCTATCTTGAAGTTATTAGATGACTTGATTAGATGACTTTGGGGGTCTATAGGGAGGGGGGCTAGTTGCCCTCCAATCTTTTTGGTCACTTAAAAAAGGCACTTGCAATTTTTTTTCCTTTTGAATGAGCTAATATACATCTCTCTATGATGCTCTGGTCACCCCCTAGCCCTGATAGAAAAAAAAGAAAAAAAGGGAGACAGATCAGTGGTACCGAAGCAGAAAGCGATATTTTTTTATTTTTTTTCGAAATCACCATAAAATTCTTTTCGCAAAAAAACTTTTACTCTTAGGACGAACCAAAATAATGTTCACCATTCATGAATCAGTGTCAAATTGCATTTTTTTTTTCACTAGGCAGCTTTGTTCTAACCGCAGTTCTTAACTTTTAGTTACTATGGGCTGTGGTTCACTCTTTACTAGGTTGTAGCTATCGCTGCAACCATGATCTTTGAAGCCATGTCCAAGAATGATAAAAGCTTGAGTTTTTTTTGGAAGCTTACCAAATCTCTTTTTTAGTTGTTTATTCCTTTTTTATTGTTCTTGAAGAAAATATGATGGATCGGTCATAATTTATTCTGATACAAATGTAATTACGCCCCCCCCCTCCCCCAAAAAGGGTGATAACTTGGATTTAAAAAGCTGATAACAAGATTTCAAATAATAGATTAGTTTAGTTTTTTAATCCCGCACAATGAAGATCATTTTGGATCTTCACAATGAAGATCATTTGAAGGCATTTTGGATTTTTAATTATAAAAAAAAACTTTTGCAGTCAGAGTGAAGGACGTGTGCTCAATACTCCTACCCCTTTTTCCTCTTCGGTTTCCCATTTTGTGTGTTAAAGCAAATGAAAGCCTTCGTTTAGTAGCTTAGAGGATTGATCACCCTTTTTGACACTTCAGAGATGGAAAAGGTAACCGAGTAGCTGCGACAATCATCAGTTAGTTCCCCTTTGGGGACTAGGATATACGTTACGTTCAGTCATCTCATAAGGATGAATTTGAAATGGCAGGGGTGATGAGTGAACAAAACTAGTAATTATTCATCGGGGAATGAAACACCATCGCGGGGACTGGAAAAGTTGATATGAACATTTGTGGTAATACTGTTCTAATAGCGAACCAGTGTGTTAAATATCCAAAAAACATGGTTTTATGCAGGGTTTTATCTATTTTTAAATTTTAGCCAAAAAATTTTTGAGTAAAAATTCTGTGAAACCTTCTTCACATTTTGGAAAAAGATCTCCATTCAGCTTCCCAGTCTTAGGGGGACACAATGCCTAGCCGTGGTACATTTACTCCTAAGGCTTTATACAGTCTATACGACATAAGTTGTTTAGTATCGTTTACCAACAAGCATTGTGGTTAGTGCTATTTCCATTAAATAAAAAAACGAGTTTCTTCAACTTAAAGCAAGGAGCAATATTAATATCTAAAACGTTGAGAAATTATTCCGTACATAAAGGGGGTTATCCTTTCTTTAACTCCTTTCTATTTATGCAAAAGGTTGACTTTTTGTCAAAATTCTTTGAGAGCGGAATAATTTCTGTCTTTTTAAAGCTCTAATGCTGCTACTCACTTTTAGTTGAAAAACTTGTTTTTATTTTTATTTTCGATCATTTTTTTAAATCCTACCGAGAATTCCCCCTTCAGTGTCTCGTGTTACAGATCCCATCAATAAAAAAAAAAACAGAAAAACTCCTCCCACGGAAAATATCTCCCAAGCAAATACTCCCCCCGGAAAAATCCACCCGTTCAATTCCGTTTTTGCTGAAAATTTGCCCTGTAAAATTTTCCCTGGACAATTTCTCAGAGTATTCTCTTCCCATTTAAAGTTGAACCGCAAAACAGAAAGTAATCCAAATAAAAAGAATTCTACAGGTCTAGTTTAAATTATCGAAAATTCCCTCTTCTAAGAATTTCCCTGGAAAATTCTCCCTTAAAATTTTCTCCCTATGGAAAATTCTTCTCGTAGAAAACCCCCCATCCCACCACAGAAACTTCGGTTCGTAAGAGTTTCCTACGTTTCTCAATAACAAATACTACATGTAAACAACAGACAGATTGCAAAACTTACAGCCTTTTCCCCAGGGGCTGTAAGGGATTATGTCATCCCCGGAGGCGTAGTTGTTGGATTTTACAACTACCCTGAACCAAATTGCTAATTCAAAATTATGATGGGATATCATCTGAAAAAAGGTGCATGGGAGAGGGGCTATTAGTCTTCTAATCTTTTAGGTCACTTAAAAAGTACACTAGAACTTTTAATTTCCGTTTGATTAAGCTTTTTCCCGATTTTCTAGCAATATTAGCTCAATATGAACACCCCAGGAAAAAAAATAACAAAAATAAAACAACAAATAAACACAAATCTGTGATGTTTCTCCTGGCAAAAAACTAAAAAGGTTTGCCTGAATACCCTTCGTCTTTTTGGACACTAAAGTTCATGCTGATGATTTAACATTTAAGCATCCTAGATGAAAGTGTGAGCAGAATGAATAAACTTTTAGAGTTTTTTGCGAGTTCGGGTGCTAGAATAGGTTTGAAAATTAATGTTAATAAGACTTAATCGCTAAGGCTAGGAATAAGTGAACATGAAAAGGTGACGTGTGGTAACGAAAAGATTGATCAGGTGAACAGTTTCACTTACCTTGGTAGTATTTTTAGTGAAGACGGTGGGAGCAGTGAGGATGCTAAAAGTAGAATAGACAAAGTTCAGTGTGTTTTTTTTACAGTTAAAAAGATTTTGGAAGAATAGAAAAGTAAGTCTGTGCACCAAGATTAGAATATTGGAGGCTACAGTGATGACATTGGTCAAAAGCAATTCTGAAGCATGGGTGCTCCTAAAAGCGGAAGAAGATTTGCTAGATGTTCTCCAGTGAAATTTGCCTACGGATTGTTTTGGGTACCCTGCTGACTGACCGTATTCCGGCAGTACAAAAATTATGATTCAATCCCGCTTTCTAGGGCTATAATGCAGATTACCAAAGAACTTCCTTTTCAGCCCACCTTCTAGGGCTAAACGGAAAGAAAGTCGTCCGTGGCTGTGGTGGGAGGATGTTGTAAAGAAAGAAATAAGGGAAATGGGAACTTTTTGGGAGGGTATAAAAAGGGGGGCTTTGAATAGATTAGGATGGAAGAGGAGCGTGCGTAGCTTTGTTGGTTTCAGGTGGCTTGGTGCTGCGGTGAGTTGCTAGTAGTATAAGTAGCAGTAGTAGACTAACAAATTAACCTTGTAATAAGCAAACTAAGGTAATAAATTACACAATATTATTATAAGAGAATAAAAACCTGAAATTGAATAATAATTCTAAGTAGTGTTCAGTTGGACTCCAGACAAGCTTAACTATGTTAAGTGATTTATTGTCTTATTCTGCAATTTGCATTTGGGCAGTGTGATGAAATTAAAGGTTTTAGTTTTTTTTTCTTCCGTTTTTTCTTCATGATACAGTTTTTTCTTTCATTACATGGTTGTTTTGTTTTCATTATAGTATTTTATATGAAATTTTCCTGATACATTGATTTTGGAATTATTAACTTGGCGGCAGTAATGAAAGCCTTCGGAGCCTAGGCTAATTACAGTAAAGTCAAGACAGATAGTCTCTGTAAGAGGCAAAGCTGGCATACTTTTTTCAGAATGGTTTAAAAATGATTAATTTCACTTCTTAATGGTAGTCTGTCATCCATCCTAGGGTAGAACTAAGGTAGATAGGCATTATAAGGGTAATCCAAATATTCTATCAATTCTGTGAGCCATTTGAAGGCAATTCGAGACCAAAAACTGATTCAAAGATTTATGACTGATCATATCCAAAGGACTTGCAATCAACTGGGCAACTGAAATTGTGCGTATTATATGGACTTTGCCTACTGGGAAATCTCACTGGTATCGCAATGCTGATGGCCGAGACTTTTGCGCTGACTCATGACAAACAATGTCTACTGGACTAGTAGGCAAAACGAGGGACTGAGATATTTTTAGCCACTTTTAGTTTTGCCTATTGGGAAAGCCCAACAGAATTGTAGCGAGGCGACTAAGTTTATTAGGTTGACTCATGACTGAAAATGTCCACTGGACATGTAGGTAAGTGGGCGACGTATATTTTATCAAACACTCTAAGTTCTACCTATTAGAAAATCATACTTGAGTCAGAATGGGTTGAAGACTTAGATTTTAGGTTAAAAACTTATGGCCAACAAGTCGCCTAAGCTCGTAGGCAAATGAGTAACCCTGATTTTTCAAATTGTAGTGGATCTGCCTACTTGGTTAAACCATGTGAGAATCACAGGTGGTCGACCAGAATTTAGGATTGACACCTAACGGACAAGGCACCTGGACTTAAAGGTGAATAGGTAACCTGAGCCTAATAGGCCCGTCAGCCTAGAGGCTCAGGCGGACGACTGAGTCTTAGGATTAACAAATGACCGACAAGTTGCCTTGACTCATAGGCAATCAGGTGATTTGAGCGACATAAAGTACCATTTATTATACGTATATTTCTCATTGTATGTTTTTTATATTATGGTATATTATGTTTACATTATTTTATATTATTGGTATGTAAATAAGTTATACCAGCTTTGATTCTCACAGAGACTCTAATTAGTCATGGCTCGCAAGTCCTTCATCACTTTCTCCAAGTTGATAATTAAAAAATCAACGGACTTGAGGGTAAGAGTTATGGGTAAGAGTGTCTTATGCATATGCTAAGAGAGGGCTATCCCTTCGCTGAACGCATCTGATAGTTATTTTGCTTTTTCCAAAAGTTTATTTTTTAAAATGTAGCTTACTATGTGTTAGTCTCTCCATAAAACTCTGCTCTTGCATTTATTGGATATATATTATAGCTTTGATATTTAATGTATAATATTTATACTTAACTTAAGGTTTGATTTTATAATATTTCTAATATATTACATATTAAATAATTACATAATATAACTATACAATATGGACGTATAATATGTAACATTTCTTCGATACTTCTTGAAATTTTTACATTTAATATAATAATTATTATTAAATTGTATAATATTTGTAATATAAAACATATCATGTAACTATATAATATGACACAATTATATAGCATGTATTTGTATTACTTTTGCTGTCTTTTTATTTAAATCATCGGACTCGGTATCACGAAACTATTTAGAGGGATATTTAGGAGAAGAGGATGTAGCTTAAGATAATAACGTAAAAAAACATGTTTTTTAACTGAACGTAAAGAGCAACACTTAAACTCAAAACGAACAGAAATTATTCTGTACATAAAGGGGCGGCCCCCGTCTCGCTAAAGTTTATTAGCACTTTTAAAAAGGCTTCTTATTCTAAATTAGACAGCCCTTGTGTTTCAGGAGTCGTTCTTGAGAAATTGATACGTATGACTTAGAATGTTTCTGTATTGTTGTGTCGTCACTTATCTTGTCTGTGTTAGCTTTGTTAGTGTTTTCGTAGTTTATTCTGGAAGTTTTTCTATTGAAACTTATGACTTAGGACGTTTTTCTAGTGTTGTGTCGATGTTTATCTAGTCTGTATCCCCTTTGTTAACGTTTCAAAGCGTATTTTGAAAGTTTTTTTGTTTGAAATGTGTGACTTGGAATGTGTTTTGTATTGTTGTGTCGTGGTTTATCTTGTCTGTGTTACCTTTGTTGATGTTTCAAAATGTATTTTGGAAGTTTTTCGTGTGATACGTATGACTTAGGATTGTTTTGTATTGCTGTGTCGTGGTTATTTTTCTCCTAGCACATTTGAATTTGTTCATGGACTTTTTTGCATCTGATTCTTTGTTCGTGAAATTTAATCTATCATGATATGCTAGCAGGTTAGCTTAGCCTAATATAGCCTACACAGGATAGGTTAGGTTGAGTTAGGTTATGTGAAGCGTCACCGCCACCAAGATGCACATTGAAACACAAACAAAGGCAACGCAGAGAAGATAAACCATGACACTATACTACAAGAACATCCTAAGTCTTACGTCTCAAATAAAAATCTTCCAAATAACACTTTGAAACACTAACGAAGGTAACACGGAGAAGTTAAACCACGAAGCAACACTACAAGAACATCCTAAAACATACCTTTCAAATGAAAAAACTTCCAAAATACACTTTGAAACACCAACAAAGGTAATACAGAGAAGATAAACCACGACACCACACTACAGAAACATTCTAAGTCATACGTTTCAAACGAAAAAACTTCCAAAATACGCGTTGAAACATCAACAAAGGTAACACAGTGAAGATAAACCACGACACAACACTGCAAAAACATCTTGAGTCATACGTTTCAAGTGAAAAAACTTCCAAAATACACTTTAAACATCAACAAAGGTAACAAAGACAAGATAAACAATGACACAACATTATAAAATACATCTTAAGTCACTCGTTTCAAATGAAAAACTTCCAAAATACACTTTGAAACATTAATAAAGTAAAACTGAAAAGATAAACTACGGCACAACACTAAAGAACATCCAAATTCATACGTTTAAAATGAAAAACTTCCAAAATATACTTTGAAAATACCAACAAAGGTAACATAGGCAAGATAAATCACGACACAACATTAAAAAACATTATAAGTCATACGAGTCACACGAAAAACTTACAAAATACACTTTGAAACACCAACCAAGGTAACAGAGACAAGATAAACCAAGACAGAACAAGACAGACAAGATAACACAAACAAGATAACGACAAACAAGACACGACAGAATAGCACAAACAAGATAACCCACGACATTACACTACAAAAATATCCTAGCACTAAAATATCGATACAGCACTGAAAAAAATATCTTCGGTACTAGTGGTTCAGAAATAGTGTGGCACGGTGGTGTGAATTGACATGCTGTATCACGGAGGGTTGGGTTGCGAAAGGATTAATCAATGGATTTAATGTATGATTATAAACAAGAAAATAACAGGAAAATGTATTTGGAATGATGAGACGGTGTAGAGGGTGCCAATTGGCCAGTAATATTGCGGCACGGCTGTGTTATTTGACATGGTATATCACGGAGGTTTGGGTTTTGAAATTATCAATCAATGGATGTAATGCTTGATATTTAACAAGAAAATGACTGAAAAATACCCAAGAAATGCTGAATATGTGTTAGAGAGTGCCAGAGGGCCAGTGATAGTACCAAGGAGGCTTGGGTTGTGAAAACATGAATCACAGAATTTAATGAGTGATTTTTAATAAGAAAATATCCAAAATATAATTTGAAAACACCAACAAATGTATTACAGACAAGATAAACTAAGACAAAACACTACAAAAACACTTAAAGTCATACATTTCAAACGAAATACTTCCAAAATACACTTTGAAACACCAAGAAAGGTACAAGAGACAAGATAAAGCGCGACAAAACACTACAGAAAGCATTTTCAGTGATAAGTTTCAAATGAAAAACTTCTTGAATGCGCTTTGAAACATCAGCTAAGATAATACAGGCAAGATAAACCCCGATACAACACAACAAAAACATCTTAAGACATACGTTTCATATGAAAAATTTCTAAAATACACTTTGAAACATTAATAAAGATAACACAGACAAGATAAACCACGACACAACACTAAAAAACAATCTAAGTCATACGTATCAAACGAAAGACTTCCAAAATACACTTTGAAACACCAACAAAGGTAAAAGAGACAATATACACTACGAACTAACAAGGCAGACAAGATAACACAGACAAGATAAACCACGAAACTACACTAAAAAAAGAACATCCTAGGTTATACGTTCCAAACGCAAAACTTCCAAATACACTTTGAAACATCAACAAAGGCAATACAGACAAGATATACCACGATACAACCCTACAAAAATTTCCTGGTTGCCAGTGTGTCAGTAATAGTGCGGCACGGGGGTGTGAACTGACATAGTGTATTACAAAGGGTTTGGGTTGCGAAAGCATGAATCAATGGATTTAAGGCATGATTTTTAGCAAGGAAATATCAGAAAAATTTCTTAGGAATGATGAGTTGTTGGTAGAGGATACCAGTTGGCCTATAATACTGTGATACGGTGATGTTAATTGACGAGGTGTATTACAGAGGAATCAACAACATGATCAAAACATGAACACATGAATCAATGGATTTAATGCTGACTTCTAACAAGAAAATAGCTGGAAAATGTCTTAGGAATGCTGAAAAGGTGTTATAGAGTGCCAGAGGGGTGGTAATAAGTGTGGCACGGTGGTGTGAATCGACATGGTTTATCACGGAGGGTTGGGTTTTGAAAACATGAATCAATGGATTTAAGGAATGATTTTTAAAAACAAGATATCCAAAATACAGTTTGAAAACAAGAACAAACGTAACCCAGACAAGATAAACCACGACATAACACTACAAATTATTGTAAGTCTTACGTATCAAACGAAAAACTTTCAAAATACACTTTGAAACACCAACAAAGATAACAGAGACAAAATAAAACCACGACAGGAAATTTTCCAGGGGGGGAGGGCAGACGTCAAAATAGTAGTGGTGGTTGGGGACAGGGAATATATTTCAGGATATTTTATTTGTAGGAATAAAGTTATTTTTAAATACTCCTAGGAAAAAACTCTTAAATAGAAAGAGCAATTAAATTGCATGCAAAATGAAACAAAATACAGTAAATTTTAAACATCAAGGATTTCTGGCAAAGAGATCACTTTATTTAATCAATAATATATTTGATTATTATGAATTTAATCTTAAAAGAAAATCAGATTCAAACCGAAATTACGGAAAGATCTATTTCTTCCATGGATTATACATGTCCTTAAGCAATTTTTTACTCCTTAGAATAGCTTAAAGAAAAAGTAGATATATTCAAAAATCATCATGCCTGCATAGATACCACGTCTTGTTTTTATACCGGTCATGTAAAATTTACCTCATTCATAACAGGACAATTCTCAGCCTCGAACTTAAATCCTTTATAAATTCAGACATTAAAAAAAATTACATTATAGCGAAAGAAAAACAAAATTCAATCTTACTGTCAGGAAGTCAAATCGACCCTCCTTCTTTTTATTAGCCTATTCAACTAAATAAAAGGAACAGGTTAAAAAAAATCGTCACAGGAGAATCTTATAAAATAGTTTGTGATAAACAACCGAAAGTAAAAAGCGATTTGGGCCAATATTCATCAAAACTAAAGATGGAATTCTCTTGACAATTGCTAGACCGAAAGTATTGGCTGTTTATGCTGATTCTAAATATATAAAATTATTTCAGTTTATTGTTACCCATCCAAAACTAAAAATTTGAGAAAAATTGCCTAGTTTTTAAAAAAAAAGTGGAACACACCCAGAAATGTGAGCGATCTTAGTGAAAATCCTTTTATTAAAAAAATCATATCAGTGAACTCTACGATAGAGGTTTTAAGCTCCAATGTTCAAAACGTGGAGTTTCAAATTTTTTTTAAGAAGAAACATCTTCAATGAATGTTTATTTGTTTTACTTTTTCCCAGGGTGATTTTGTCAAAGCGAAGGTTCAAGATAATTGGGAGGGAGCTCATTCAAACGTAAATTAAAACCTCTTTTTTAAATAACCATACACGTTGGGCCAGGGAAAAGTCTAGTTTTCTTCCACTTTATTTCATTAAACTGCAACTCTACCCTAAAGAGGACGAATTTGCAATAAATTTAAAATTTTGTGAAGCTAATAGATTTAAAAGTACCAATAACTATATTTTATACTTCCCAGTTGCAAAAGAAGTAATGCCAAACGGTTGCAGTACTGGATTCAACCAAGTTCAGTCGCTTTATTTGTAATGAAATTAGGCTATGTTTGGTGATCTGTAATTGAGTATCAGCTACAATGAGGGGGGGTGAGTCATTCTTTAGGTGGGGATAGGGTAGATTCCTAAAAACGTAGGCTAAATATTAGTGAACACACTGCTTACTCTTAATGAGGCTTCAGATAAATGTTAAAAGAGGTAGAGGGGAGTCGGAATTAATTAAAATGTTCCTCTATATAGTTAAAATATTACCTTCCATATCTACCAGCACGGAAGGGGGAAAAGCAAGGCAGGCCATCATCAGACCCACCAGTAAATTTCTTTGGGGTAGAAAATAATGCTACGAACTTAGTTTTTAGCGATTTCAAATGGCAATATTTTTCTTTTTCTATTTATATGAAGTACTTCAATGTATTTAAACAAATGAACGCAATATATTTATCGATAAGAACATCCTATCGCGGAGGTTGTGATGGCTTCAGTTATGTAAAAGATCAAAAGTCTGTCTCATCCTTAGCTCCTTACTCTTTACTCTGAAGCTTGGCTTTTGTTCAAATTTTTAAAGCAAACTTGCAATTGGAAAAAAAGATTTTTCAAAGCGCTAAGAAACTTTTGTTTAATGAGCAGGGTGTTGAAAAGGGGGTAAGTCCCCCTTACATACAAAGTTGCCCCTCCCCAACACCTTGCTCTTAATTTTTGTCCCAATTCTTTAAAAACCACCTCTGAAACACGAGATCGTTTAATTAAAGCAATCCATACCCTTTTTTAAAGTGCCGAAAAGTTTTAGCGTGAAGATTGAGGTGTTGAAGATGGGGCAACCCCAATGATATACATAATAGTTTCTGTTCGTTTTAAGTTTTAGTGTTGCTCCTTACTTTCAGTTGAAAGATCTTATTTTCTTTTAATGATGCTTAGAAAAAATATTTTTCTAAAGGCAATGGAAAAAGTATGTAAATAAAAGTAAAAGTATATAAAAATGAAAAAAGTAAGTAATTACAAAACAATAGACGAAAAAATAGCTTACTTGCAAAAACTAAGATATAAACTCCCAGATATCTGTTCTGTTGAGCAATGCCGAAGCATTGGATGGTTGATATTTAACAATATCTGGTTGATATTTAACAGTTGATATTTAACAATATCAACTGTTTTAAATTTTGTTATCAAACACCAAAATATATAGTGCTTGTGGAATACTTAGTGTTTATAAAAAGTAACGCATTATCAAAGTAGTTTGGTCAAAGTAAATCATTAAAACTAAGATTAAGAAAATCAAATAAAAAAATTTTATTAAATATTTTCGATTTTTATTTTGAATACCAAAAACCAATATGTTTGACACCTTTATACTTCATAACCGTGGAAAATTAAATATTTTTCAAGGTGGCAAATAAGTAAATACAATCACTCCTAGGAAAGACATAAACCTTATCCATTCGGGGGAAAAAACTCTCAGCATTCCGTATAGGGGAAACATTTCTGATTATGGTGGCTTCATATATCAGCTCACGGGTACTCTTGCACTGCAGACAAAAGTGAACGGCATATTTTTACCGAAATTACTCCTTATTAAGTTTTTAACTATAATCTTACGAGCTATCTTATGTACTAATAACTGCACTAATTACTAATTAACAAATACATATTTAGGGTTACAATAAAAAACTGATTCTTAGATTTAATGTTATCAATAGTTAGGCTCTTATATTTTCGCTGTTGACAAGGATCGTCATTTACTTACCATTCGTTACTATGAAAAATTTGATTTTTTTTGTTGCTCGAGCCAAATTATATAGCAAAATGTTTCTGGAAAACTAGAAAAGGGTCACTCAATCACAAATTAGAACTTGTATTTTCATTATTAAGGTCCAAAATATATTGGCAGGCAGCCAACAATGGAGCAACACACTTTTTTCTAGGGTTTTTCTCTATTTTGCTCTCTTTCCTTGGGTTTCCTTTTAATGACTTTATAGCACCGAATTTCACGGGGGGGGGGGCATGGTTTCTGAGGCAACACCTATTATCTGGGCCAATCAGAGATAACGAATACAGAGGGTACTTAATACACAGCACGCTTTCAACGATACATTTCTTACCACGGACATATATCAATTACTACAGAAGGGCCTTGTCGAACATGTTTTCTTAGGTTCAAATAGCCCAAAACTGAAGTTCGTCATATTACGCATTCAAAGATGGTTTCTTTGTAAAAATACTGGTTTCACCCGGAGGGTATGTAATCATGTTTTTTACACTTTTTCCTATAGAGACTTTTTTCCTATAGTTACATATTATTAATCTTTCATCTGCGTTTCAGGGAACTATTGCAATTATCAAATGCAAATTCATATGTTTATGTGACAGCTGGTCAGGTATAGGGTATTTATCAGAACGCTTGTAGGAATATCTCATATTTAAGACTAAATTCTGTCCTCTGACTTTCATGTTTTAGGACACCCGTTCAGATATATGTTTTATCTGAATATGTTTTATGAAACCCGTTCAGATATAAGCTATGTGGTCTAAATTGATTCTTAAGTACAATGCAGAAATATCTCATTTTTAAGAGTAAAATTGTACAATACCTCTCCTTTAAATATAGACAATATCGTTAATGTATTGGAGTAATAGCTTTGGTTTTGCGGGGGGTGGGAGCGCTACCATTATTTTGCTTTTTTCTATGCGTTTAAGCCTCTCCTTTCAATATAGACAATATCGTTAATGTATTTGAATAATAGCTTTGGTTTTGCGGGGGTTGGGGGTCCTACCATTTTTTTTTCTTTTTTCTATGAGATTAAGCCTATAAGGTTATAAGTTACCTAGCGAAAAAACATAAAATTAATTTTTTATTCCAGTAGGTTGATACTCAAAGTCCCGACCAAAAGCGACCGAAGCTAGATGCCGGCTATGATAGAATTGACAGAAACCTAATCAGATCTTTGAACTTAAGGAGGGAGTGTGTAATCTGCTTTGCGCCATCTTCAGATAGACAGGGCATTTTTAATGAGCTACATGCAACTTCTAACGTAAGTGCATTTATCAAATAACCCATATTTTTTATTAAGGTTTATAACGCACTTACAATTTCACTTTGCAAATTCCTTTTTTAAACAAGTTGATTATTGTTTAACTTTCACGCCTTGATTAATCAGAGATGGCATCAATATAGCAAAGTTAAAAAAATTTACATACCAAAAGCATTACATACCATAACCCGATCTAGTATATTTTCTATATAACTTCTCAGGAAGTAATTAACTTACACCTCGGAGATCAGCGTACCTCTTGGCCAAATCAGATACAGGAGGCCTTTAGCAGTCACATGCTATGCAAACGAAAACCCGCCTTTTATTGTGGATTCTTGTATGCAACACAACCTTTTTGATTTTATTTTTCATTTTGTTGGTTTCTTTCCTCTCTGAGTTTCATTTGTATGCTACACGTATATTTTTCAAATTAATTTAAAGAAAATAAATATGTTTCATTTGCGCATCTTTTAAAAAAAATATCATCAAAGCTATAGTTTTACAATTAAGAGACAAGAAGGGGTAGATATTCTGAAACTATTATTATAATAATTTTGTAAATCATTTCTTTCTGTGATTGTGGTTAATAGACTTTTTCGAGATTGACATGTAAACAAGGCACTATGTAGGAAAACTAGATCTAAGGCACTTGTCGTGAAATCTGTCCATATTTCATTTGCAATCTTAATTAAGCAAACTCAAAGAGATGAACATCGTTTTCTCCGTTAATAATTTTAAATTGGCTAGTTGTAGTTGCGCGTTTGTATTTACTCATGGGGTAATTGTTGTAGGAGAGGGGCATGGGGCAAAAAACCTTAATTAGATAGTGTTTCAACCACAATATATGACTTTTGGTACTTATTTAGTAGCCGGTAAATATGTGACTAGAAGCGCATTGAAATGCTTTACGAAAAATAGGTTATCACTTCTTAGTGAGGTATTGGCAAACTCCATGACAGGTATTTTTATCATGCTTTATTTTATTTCATTGGCATTAGCCAAACTTCACGTCGTGTATGCATATCAACTACTAAATAAGTACCTGGTCAATTATTTTCTGTGAAATTAATCTCGTAAAAATTGTGTTATATGAAATTGGTTAAGCTGTCTGCAGGTACTTTATATGATTGAAATGGACAAGTATTTAGTCAATATAATAGAAGGAGGAAAAGTAAGTTTTGACGGGGCGAAAAATTGGCATAGGTTTTTGACTTTATAAAATAGTGGATATTGCGAATGGAAAATAAACTCTGTTTTAATAGATTAACATCGGCGAATTATTGGCAACATCGACTTCAAATCAAGAACCACTTATTTGCAATGAACCTTAAACAATCCTTACATCACCAATGGACTTTAGAGATAGTGCTTTAGTTTTATAACATGCAATGGCAAGGGGGTTTTTAAATGATTGTTTTGGGGTTATGGCTAGCCTAGACGATTCAAGTTGTGATATAGATATGACTGAGGACCCAGAATGGAAAAATATGCTTATAAGCGAATATTTGGGGGTTAGTAA
Source organism: Artemia sp. Qi Xiang Cuo (assembly GCF_049724085.1). Taxonomy (NCBI): domain Eukaryota; kingdom Metazoa; phylum Arthropoda; class Branchiopoda; order Anostraca; family Artemiidae; genus Artemia; species Artemia sp. Qi Xiang Cuo. The sequence continues at coordinate 11,224,831 of NC_142797.1, read as the reverse complement.
TACAAGTGCATCAAACCCGGGTCCTCGTGTTAATAGTAAAAAAGAAATACCTTCACAGGACATACAGGCTGTCTAGATCAGCTATCCCCAAATACCCTGAAAGGTATCCTCAATGAATTGGGCGATTTAACACCACGGCCAACTAATGTAATTTAACAGACTAGGGGTTGTGCTATTGACGATTCTATGCCAACCCCATTGAGGTTGACGACAGTGGTAGTAGTAGTGAAATATTACCCCCATCAGTGTTTATAATACTAGATTTTTTCTTGTCTAACTCTGCCTTGCACCATACTAATGTCTATACGGCCGTTTTCGGTGACCCCTTTAACTCTTTAATTTCAGGGTTTATAATAAAAGATCCCCTGGCTATCACACATTCCTATGTTAACAAAAATCGAGCCCTTCTTGAACAACAGATGGGGGTTTGGGGAGGGAGGGACAGTTTCAAAGCATCAATAGCACTAAAAATATATATTTTTTAAATGAAAATGTGAGTGAACTTTATTCAAAATACTTACATATAGAGATGTTAGCGATTCGCCCGCATTTGCCAAATTATGAGGAGGATTTTTTAGATTGGGTAAGCAGCATTGTGACTAAACTAGATAACTATATTGAGGGGGTAATGGGTTGGTTGTTTTATTTATTGAGAATTTAAGCGTTAACATTAGTTTATTTAAAAAGTTTTTATTTTAAGAGGTGGGGCTAGGGAGAGGGCTATTGAAATAAAATATCATTCTGACTTAGAGGGTTGTAAAAGAATACAACAAATATGTTTCGATGCGAGGCTACAGTGTTTCAAATATGCATATCTAATTGCTGCCTTTAGACCTCTGCACCAAAATGCCTCTAAGAAAAAGTTGGAAGAATTAGCAGCTAATGGAGATGGGTCAAAGTTTTCTAAAGTAGATTTTAATTGTTTAAATGGTCAATTTCCAGTAACATTAAGGAGAATATATATTTTTGACCGGGCTAATGCACATTTAAAGATTGGGGTCACGGTGTTGCAGTATGAAACAGAATTTGAGGAAGGTCAGCGTTCTGATAAAAAGGGATTATTTCCAGTGAGGGCTCCGTCCATCGAGTCGGTGAAGCATTGGGTCTGGCTTCTATACACGCCTCCTTCAGAGCCTGAATCAATAGGATATTTCAATCCAATTGCAGATATTATTAGGGTCTTATGTGAGGGTAAAAAGGGGCGTGGAGTGTATGCTATTATTGTCCAACATGCCTCTCTAGATTTCGTAGTAACTAAAAACTAAAGCATCATATGAAACACTGTAACCGTCATGGATACCAGGCTGTGGAAACGGTATGCGGAGATAGGGTGTTCTGATGTTTTAAGAACTTTCAGAACACGCTCCTGCAGAGCAATAAGATCATTTTAGACTGCAAAGCAAAACCCACAGACGTGTACGATTCGTCAAATCCAAATCGTATTAAAATACACGAAACCATAGGGGTCTCTTACGATCATGCGCAACGAGACTCCAGTAATACCATGCAAGTGCTGGATGTAGTTGAGTCGTTGAGGGGTGAAGACTGGATCCGCTCTGTATTGACTAGTCTAATTAAAACAGCGAATGGTGCAATTTCACGCCTTCGCTACACAAACTATCTTATGCTCCTCTTACAAGATGACAGATTGACCATTAAAAATCGTAAAATATGTAATCGACCACGATCATTTATGGCAGAAAATTACGGCGGGTGAGAGTAACTTTAGAGCGGTTGCACTTTAATCGTGCAATGTAAACGTTAGAAAGCAATATTTCGTACCGGTTTTTATACACAATTCCAATAATGATTTAAAGTTTATTTTACGGGCGTCGGCCCGCATTACCAAGGGAGGAGTTGTAGATAACGCATGGATAGATGGTTCTTTTTCATATAATATCATACACAAATCATCGGAGAAGCTACTGCTGCTAGAATTCATGCAGAAAACAGTTGACAAGAGTAACACGTACCTGAATAAAATCCGTTTTTTAGACTCTTTCAGTTTCTTCCCCAAGTACTTAAGTCAATTGATTCAGGTACAAAAAAGCGACAATTTTGATTGCTTGCCCCTCCTTAAACAGCGCTTCCCCGATGATGAAATGTAGGATTTTCTAACGTGTAAGGGCATATATGCATATGATTACTACAACTCTGCCACGAGGCTAGATGAAGTGCCATTACCGCCTATCAAAGCATTTTACAATTCTCTTACGGACAGTCAGTGCACCACTAGTGACTATAAAGCTGCTAAGAGGGTCTGGGAAAAGGTGGCTGTAAAAATGGCTGGGATTACTGTAAACTGTACTTGGCCAGTGATGTACTGACTCTTCTGGACATTATGGACAAAAATACAGATACAATCTATGGGGAATTTGGATTGGATTTAGGGTATTATTTTTCCACTCCTAATCTGGTGATGGACTTGATTCTTAAAATCAGAAAAAAAGAAATAGGTCTGATCGTCGACGTGGATCAGCACCTGTTTGTAGAGAGATCAAGGAGGGGTGGGTATGTTTTTCACGGATATTATGAAAACTAACTCGACCGGACAGCACACCGATGAAAAGTCAGACGCAGTTTTTTGGATATGAATTCCCTTACCCGTCGGCTTTGTCTCATTACTGTTTGCCGTGTGGGAATTACAAATGGCTTAACGATCCTTGTGCTTCAAATTTCCCCAACATTGCTACCGTTGAGGAGAATGGGGCGCAAGGATGGTTTTTTGAAATTGACGGTGAATTACCCATGGAAATCCATGACCCGGTAAAAGACTTTGTTTTCCCGTGCTTAAATAGGCCGGTGGGTAGTGACTCTCTAATTCCCTACACTTTACCTTTACTAGAGGATGGGAGTATGCACTGGGTGCCTTCAAAGCAAAAACTTATTGCTGAGATCAACCCGACACAGAATATCGTTGTACATCACGTGCTATTGAAATGGATGGTGTTCAGTGGTTTCAAAGTTACAAAGATTCATAGAGCCCTTCAATTTGATCAAAAGCCCTACATGAAAACGTTTATTGACACCTTTGTCAGTAAACGTTCACAAGCGAAAATGTAGGTTAAAAAAAGAAGTCTATAAACTCATTCTAAACTCAGCATTCGGTAAAATACGCAAAAGCGTACGATACAGAAGTCGTTTCGACATTGTAACCAATCCCAAATTTTGTGCTCTAATCATTGCGGATCCAAACTTCACGTCGTTCACTGTCATAGACTCTGATATGGTGCTCCTACATCGTAAGAAAAGAAACATGAATTTAAATAAAAACATTGCAGGCGGGAGTACAATAACGGAAATAAAAAAAACAAATGTTGTCATTTTATTATAATGTATGCAAGATACAATGGCCAATTGAGGGACATGTTCAAGTGTATTATGGGGACACTAATTCACTCCTGTTAAAAGTTAAAACTGAAAATTTGTTGAATAATTTCAAAACTGGAGAGTACATTAGGTCACGGATGGGCTACTTTAACTGGAATGAATCCCTCTATCCAGACCTAGTGAAACACCAGGCCCCAAATCAATTGCTAATGTTAAAATCTTAAACGGGAAGCTCATCTGATATCCAGTGGTGTGTTTCCTGGGCCAAAGGTATACTTTGTGGAAACGCACAGCAAGGATATCAAACAAGTTTGCAAGGGGGTGCCTACACACTTTGTAAAGAATAATTTCAATATGAGTGTCAATAGAAACTGTGTGGAACATAGTTTAGTCCCAAGAGCGAAAGTCATTGCAATTCGCTCTTTACAATTTAAAAGCTAAACAGTTAGAGTTGAGAAATACGCCATGGTGGCCATATCAGACAAAGTTTATGTACTTGAGGATGGTGTGAAGGTACTACCACACGGTCACTATCTAATTTAAGACCGAGTTGAATGTGTAGAGTATAGAAAACAACTAGGTCTGGAAAAATTAACTTAAATTCGTTCATAGTACAAGATGGGCGGTGGGTCTTGTAATAAATTTTCAATATGTGTGTGCAAGGCAGAGCAGTTACTTCTTCATAATTTCGATATAATTGGTTATTTAATGCCCCCTTCGGCCAGGCCTGGGCCCGCTGCAGCGGGCCTGCCACATTTCCCGGCCGCCGCAACGGCTGCCTCGGCCTTCGGCTGCCGCAGCGGCCACCCCGGGGGGTGGGAGATCCGAATGCTTTTTTTTAATAAAAATGTGATATTATTTATAGTTTTTTTCCTAGTGTCTATTTAAAATAAATGTTATAATTTTCTTATAAATAAAAAAAAAGAATTGTATTTATTAAATATAAAGTGCTTTTTTCCTAGTGCTTATTAAAAATAAATTTTTATATTTTTGTTTTTGTTATAAATAAATTAAAATAAAATGTTGATTATATTTTCTGTTTAATGTGCTTTTTTCTAATTGAATTATTTGAGAAGTGTTGCTTTTATGTTTATAATAAAAGAAAATATGATTCTTTATATGATTTCTTATTATTCTTGAACGGAGTAGTAATAGGGAAATTATTTAGTCATTAGACATCCATAGTCTACAGTTATTTGTAGGTAAACTGTTGAAGGGAACAGTGATATGTATCAATTTAAAACACCATTCAGATCGTTTCTGTGTCGTCCATCAACGTCAGGCAAAACGAGGCTCTAAACTAAAACAATTAAAAATTGCGATAAAATGTTCATGGAAAAGCCGAAAAAAAATCTACTATTGCTAAAGTATTTAGCAGGAGTCATACGATAAAATAAAAGCAATTGCTATATCGGACGTGCAGATACAATTAATACGGAGACTTGATGTTTTAGAGATTATTGAACCCAACTCTTGGCTGATTATTGACGATTTAGCTGAATCCTTTGAACAATGGTCCCAGGAAATGCTACAATTGTTTACCGTTCGCTCTCATCATGAACAGATTTCCGTTACTCTAGTTCTACACACTCTGTTTCATCAGAGCAAATGTATCCGAACACTTGCTTTGAACTGTACCTACTATATCATTTACAGATTTGTTCGTGATTCTAGCTTGCTAATAACTCTCAATAAACAAATATATCCCGGGCACACAAAATTGTGCTTTCAGCGTACAATCAGGCAACTAATAAACCCTACGGCTACATCCTATTGGATCTTAATCAAAATACACCTGATAATTTAAATGTAGTCACAGATATTTTTGACAATGAAATTACAGTATATCTACCCATGAATAGTAAAAAAGGATATTAGTTGGTATCATGACACTGAAGAAACTACATGAAAATAGACATTTATTTTCCGTTCTAAGCACTTCAAAAAAAATAAAACATTTATTTTAAATAGACACTAGGAAAAAACACTTAAAATAATATCACATTTTTATTTACTGGGATCTCTTCAACCCCTCGGGGGTGGCCGCTGTGGCGGCCGAAGGCCAAGACGGCCGCTGCGGTGGCCAGAAAGCTCGGCGGACCCGCTGTGGCGGGCCAGGGCTGGGCCGGAGGGGGCATTAAATAACTCTGCATATATATATTGAAATTATGAAGAAGTAACTGCTCTGCCTTGCACACACACATATTGAAAATTATTTATTTTGATTGAAAAAAAAATTTAAACACCCACCACCCGTATTGTACTATGAAAGAATTGAAGTTAATTTTTTCAGACCGAGTTGTTTTCTATACTCTACACAATCAACTCGGTCTGAAATTAAATAGTGACCGTGTGGTAGTACCTTCACACCATGTTCAAGTACATAAACTTTGTCTGATATGGCGGACATGGCATTTTTCTCAACTCTAACTGTGTAGTTTTTAAATTGTAAAGAGCGAATCACCATGACTTTCTCTCTTGGGACTAAACCTACGTTTCAAACAGTTTCTATAGACACTCATATTGAAATTATTTTTTACAAAGTATGTAGGCACCCCTTGCAAACTTGTTTGATATCCTTGTTTTATGCTTCCACACAGTATACCTTTGGCCCAGGAGAAACACCACAGTATATCATATCACTTCCTGTTTCAGATTATAAAATTTACAATTTATTTGGAGCCTGGCGTTTTACTAGCTCTGGATAAAGGGATTCATTCTTGTTGGTGTAGTCCATTCGTGAGCTAATGTACTCTCCATTTTCCAAATCGCTCAATAAATTTCAGTTTTAACTTTTAACAGGAGTGAATCAGTGTCCCAATAATAAACTAGAACTTGTCCCTCAATCGGCCATTGTACCTTGCATACATTATAATAAAATGACAACATGAGTTTTTTTATATTTCCGTTATTGCACTCTCGCCTGCAATATTTTTATTTAAAATAATGTTTTTTTTCTTACGATGTAGGAGCACCATATCAGTGTCTAAGACAGTGAACAACGTGAATTTCGGGCCCGCAATGATTCAAGTAAAATTTTCGGGAGTGGTAACGATATCAAAGTGACTTCTGTTTCGTACGTTTTCGCCAAATTTTACCGCAGGCTGAGGTTAAATGGAGTTTACATACTTCTTTTTCAAACGTCGTTTTCTCTTGTAAATGTTTAATGACAAAGGTGTCAGTAACAGTGTTCAAGTATGGTTTTTGATCAAATTGGAGGGCTAAATGAGTCTTTTTGACTATGAAACCATTGAACACCATCCATTTGAACAGCACGTGATGTACAACGATATTCTGTTTCAGGTTGAGGTTGACAATAAGTTTTTGCTTTGAAGGTACCCATTGCATACTCACATCTTCTACTAAAGATAAATTGTAGGGACTCAGAGAGTCCCTGCCCACCGGCCTACTTATGCACGGGAAAACAAAGTCTTTTACCGAGGCATGGATTTCCATGGGTATTTCACCGTTAATTTTAAAAAAAACATCCCTGCGGTCCATACTCCTCAACGGTTGCAATGTTGGGTAAATTCGAGGTAAATGGATCATTAAGCCATTTGTAGTTCCGACACGGCAAACAGTAGTGAACGGGTATAGGGAATTCATATAGAAAAAACTACGTCTGACTTTTCAACTGTGTGCTGTCCGGTCGGATCAGTTTTCATGATGCGGTCCCCGTGAAAAACATACCCACCCCTAATTGATCTCTCTACAAACAGGTGCTGATCCACGTCGGCGATCAGACCTATTTCTTCTTTGCTGATTTTAAGAATCATGTCCATCACCAGATGAGGAGTGGAAAAATAATACCGTAAATCCAATCCAAATTCCCCATAGGTTGTATCCCTTTTTTTGCACACAATGTCCAAAAGAGTCAGTACATGAATTGCCAAGTACAGTTTACAGTAATCCCATCCATTTTTACACCCACCCTTTTCCCAAACCCTCTTAGCAGATTCATAGTCACCAGTGGTGCACTGACTGTCCATAAGAGAATTTTAAAATTCTTCGATAGGTGGTAATGACACCTCATCTAGCCTCGAGGCAGAGTTGTATTAATCATACGCATTTATGCCCGTACAGGTTAATAAATCATACATTTCATTATCGGGGAAGAGCTAATTAAGGAGGGGCTAAGCTATCAAAGTTGTCGCTTTTCTTTACCTGAATCAATTGACTTAAGGACTTGGGGAAGAAACTGAAAGAGTCTAAAAACGGATTTTATTCAGGCACGTGTTACCCTTGCCAACTGTTTTCCAGATGAATTCTAGAAGCAGTAGCTTCTCTGATGATTATGGTATAATATTATATGAAATAGAACCATCTATCCATGCGTTATCTACAACTCCTCCCTTGGCAATGCGGGCCAACACCGATAAAATAAACTTTAAATCATAATTGGAATTGTGTATATGAACCGGTATGAAATATTGCTGTCTAACGTTCACATTGCACGATTGATGTCCAACCCCTCTACAGTTACTCTCACCCGACGTAATTACTCTCTGCAGGAGCGTAATTACTTATTGCTCTGAAATGTATGCTTATTGCTCTGCAGGAGCGTGTTCTGAAAGTTCTTATAACGTAAGACCGCCCTATCTCCGCTAACCGTTTCCACATCCTGGTATCCATGACGTTTACAGTGTTTAATATGATGCTTTATTTTTAAATTACTACGAAATCTTGAGAGGTATGTTGAACAGTAATAGCATACACCCCCACGCCCCTTTTGACCCTCACATAAATCCTACTAATATCTGTAATTGGATTGAAATGTCAATGTAATTGGATTGAAATGTCCTATTGGATCAGGCTCTGAAGGAGGCGTGTATAGAAGCCAGACCCATTGCTTCACTGACTCAATGGACGGAGCCCTCACTGGAAATAATACCCCCTTTTTATCAGAACGCTGACCCTCCTTAAATTATGTTTCATACTGCACTACCGGAAAACCAATCTTTAAATGTGCATTGGACCGCTCAAAAATACCGATTCCCCTTAATTTTACGGGAAATTGGCCATTAAAACAATTAAAATCTACTTTAGGAAACTTTGACCCATATCCATTAGCTGTTAATTCGTCAAAATTTTTCTTAGAGGCATTTTCGCGCAGAGGTCTAAAGGTGGCAATTTTATATGCATATTTGAAACAATGTAGCCTCGTATCGAAACATATTCTTTATATTCCTTTACAACCCTCTAAATCATAATGATATTTTAATTCAATAGGCCTCTCCCTAGCCCCACCTCTTAAAATAATATCCTTTTTAAATCTACAAATGTTAACGCTTAAATTCTCAATAAATAAAACAACCATCCCAACCCCCCCCCCCTCATTATAATTATCTAATTTATTCACAATGCTGCATACCCAATCCAAAAAAACTCCTCATAATTTGACAAATGCGGGCGAATTGCTAACATTTCTGTATGCAAGTGCTTTGAATAAAGTTCGCTCGCATTTTCATTTAAAAAATATATTTTTAGTGCTATTAATGCCTTTAAACTGTCCCTCCCTCCCAACATCCCCATCTGTTGTTCAAGAAGGGCTCGAATCTTTTTAACATGGGAATGAGTAATAGCCAGGGGATCTGTTATTATACCCTCTGACACTAAAGAGTTAAAGGGGTCACCGAAAACGGCCGTATAGACATTAGTATAGTGCAAGGCAGAGTGAGACAAGAAAAAATCTGATAGTATAAACGCTGGTCGGGGTAATGTTTCACTACTACTACTACTATCACCTTAAAGGTGGGGGGTGGCATAGAATCGTCAATAGCACCACCCCCAGTCTGTTCAATTGCATTAGTTGACCGTGGTGTGAAATCACCCAATTCATCGAGGATACCTTCCAGGGTATTTGGGGATAGCTGATCTAGCCAGCCTGTATTGTCCTGTGACGGTATGTCTTTTTGACTATTAACATGAGGACCCGGTTTAGATGCACTTGTGCTATTATCCCCGAAATATTCGCTTATAAACATATTTGTCCATTCCGGGTCCTCAGTCATATCTATATCACAGCTTGAATCATCTAGGCTAGCCAATATCCCCAGAACAATCATTTAAAAAACCCCTTTGCCATTGCATATTATCAACAACTAAAGAACTATCTCTAAAGTCCATTGGTGGTGATGTAAGGATTGTCTAAGGTTCATTGCAAATAAGTACTTCTTGATTTGACAGCGATGTTGCCATTAATTCGCCGATGTTAATCTATACAAATAGGGTTATTTTCTATGCGCAATATCCACTGTTTTATAACGTCAAAAAACTATGCCGATTTTTTGCCCCGTCAAAACTTACTTGACATCATATTATTATATTGGCTCAATACTTTTCCACTTCAATCTTATAAAGTACCTGCAGACAGCTTAACCAATTTCATATTTCACCATTTTTACGATATTATTATCGCAGAAAATAATTGACCAGAAAAAGCCTGGTACTTATTTAGTAGTTGATATGCATACACGACGGGAAGTTTGGCTAATACCAATGAAATAAAAGAAATTATGATAAAAATATCGGTCACGGATTTGCCATTAACTCACTAAGAAGCGATAACTCAATTTTCGTAAAGCATTTCAATGCGCCTCTAGTCACACGTTTACCGGATACTAAATAAGTACCAAAAGTCATATATTGTAGTTGAAACACTATCTAATTAAGGTGTTTTTCCTCCATCCCTCTCTCCTACGACAATTACCCCATGAGTAATTACACATGCGCAAGTACAACTAGCCAATATAAAATTATTAACAGAGCAAACGACGGTCGTCTCGTTGAGTTTGCTTAATTAAGATTGCAAATAAAATATGGACAGATTTCACGACAAGTGCCTTATATCAAGTTTTGCTACATAGTGCATTGTTTACATGTCAATCTCGAAAGATTCTATTGACCACAATCATAGAAAGAAATGATTTACGAAATTATTATAATCATAGTTTCAGAATATCTACCCCTTCTTGTGTCGTAATTGTAAAACTATAGCTTTGATGATAGTTTTTTAAGAAACGCGCGAATGAGAAATACCTATTTTCTTTAAATTCCTTTGCAAAATATACATGTTGCATACAAGAATCCACAATCAAAGGCAGGTTTTTGTATGCATAGCATGTGACTGCTAAAGGCCTCCTGTATCTGATTTGGCCAAGAGGTGCGCTTGTCCCCAAGCTGTAAGTTAATTACTTCCTGACAAGTTAAACAGAAAATGCATTAGATCGGGTTTTGCTATGTAATGTATTATTTTTAACTTTGTTACATGGATGCCATCTCTGATTAATCAAGGCGTGAAAGTTAAACGATAAGCAACTTGTTTAAAAAAGGAATTTGCAAAGCGAAATTGTAAGTGAGTTATAAACCTAAATAAAAACTATAGGGTTATTTGATAAATGCACTTACGTTAGAAATTACAGGTAGATCATTAGAAATACCCTGTCTATCTGAAGGTGGCAGAAAGCAGATTACACTCTCCCTCCTCAGGTTCAAAGATCTGATTAGGCTCCTGTCAATTCTATCATAGCCGGCATCTAGCTTCGGTCGCCTTTGGTCAGGACTTTGAGTATTAACCTCCTGGAATAAAAAATTAATTTTCAGTTTTTTCGCTAGGTAACTTATAACTTTATAGGCTTAATCTCATAGAAAAAAGAAAAAAAAATGGTAGGACCCCCAACCCTCGCAAAACCAAAGCTATTATTCAAATAAATTAACGATATTGTCTATATTGAAAGGAGAGGTATTGTACAATTTTACTTTTAAAAATGAGATATTTCTGCACTGTACTTAAGAAGCATTTTAGACCAAATAGCCTATATCTGTACGGGTGTCATAAAACATATTTTAAATACGATACATAAAGAAAAAAAACACACAATTTTGACTATTATGATCGTCTGATATTAATTCAGAATTTCAATGGGGTACACCATCCCCCATCCCCTACAAACCAAAGCTATTACTCCAACAAATTAAGGATATTGTTTATATTTAAAAGAGACACAGTGATCAATTTTAATCTTAAAAAAGAGATATTTCTGCATTGTATTTAAGAATCATTTTAGACAAAATAGCCTATATCTGAACGGATGTCATAAAACATATGAATTTTCGTTTGATAATTGCACTAGTTCGCTGAAAGTCAGAGGACAAAATTTAGTCTTAAATATGAGATATTCCGACAAGCGTTCTGACAAATACCCTATACCAACCAGCTGTCACATAAACATATGAATTTGCATTTGATAATTGCAATAGTTCCCTGAAACGCAGATGAAAGATAGCTAATTGGTAACTATAGGAAAAAGTCTCGAATAAAAAAAATAATATATATATACTTAACAAGATTCTTTTAGAATTCTCCATTGGAAAATGAACAAATTTAACAATAAAAGGTTATCTTTTCAAGTTCTTTTTTTTCAACTGATCTAGAAATACTAATTGCATCTTAATTTAAAGTGTAAGAAACATGATTACATGCCCTCCGGGTGAAACCAGTATTTTTACAAACAGACCATCTTTGAATACGTAATATGACGAACTTTAGTTGTGGGCTATTGAACCTAGAAAAACATGCTCGACAAGTCACGTCTCTTCTGTAATTGATACATGTCCATGATAAGGCATGTATCGTTGAAAGTGCACTGTATATTAAGTACCCTCTTTATTCGTTCTCTCTGATTGGCGCAGAAAATAGGTATTGCCTCAGAAATCAGTCTGCTAAGGCATGTACCGGTCGTAGTAATAGATGAATAACCGTGGTAAGCCAATGTATCCGTGAAACTGCACACATATTTATGGCCCTGGGCTTGTCCCTTTTGCGGTAATTGATACCGGGTGAAACCAGTATTTTTACAAACAGACCATCTTTGAATACGTAATATGACGAACTTTAGTTGTGGGCTATTGAACCTAGAAAAACATGCTCGACAAGTCACGTCTCTTCTGTAATTGATACATGTCCATGTATCAACATATGTAAAATATGTTGAGCATTGGTATTTTTCAGGATAGGGTAGCAGCTTCACATATTTTCTAGCTAAGGAAAATCATAAAATGTATGTATTACAAAATGTATTACGAAACAAAATTGCCTATAAAAGCTTTATGCAAATGTAATATTTGTAGACAATTTTTGTGGAAGCACTTTGTAGAGGTATAAATTAAACTTTATACATCTTAATCAACCCAAAATTTATGCTCTTTTTTTTTACTCAAAAGTATAATTAGCTTCTTTTTTCCCGTTGTAATTCCAACCTTTGATTTGAATTACTACATGACATACTACTTTAAAAATCACCTTAGTCAAATTCAATAAGATATTAAAGAAAATTTGATCTAGCAGACAAATCAAAACAATATTGATTAATAAAGTCTATTTTCGTTGGGAATTACATTTTTTTCTGCTGAAAACTATATAAATCTTAGTAATTTCAAAAATTTGATGGACTTGAAACTCGAACCAAAATTTCAACGAAAAATTTTTGTCTTTTCTTAACCGATTTAAATTTCAGCAAAAATTAGTCGGAAATCCAATTTATTTTTTAGATTCTACTACCACTCCTACTGTCCATACTGCTACTAATACTCCTATTGCTACTACTCAGGCTATTACGGTATTACAGTGGTATAAAGGTATTATGGGGAAATGTTTCAGGAAATATTGAGAAAAAAAATTTAACCCAATCAAAACACACTATTTGCATTCAAGCTGTCAAAGGAGCCTATCAGTAATATCATCGGGCCGGTTTCGTGTATTAAACTGAAAACTTATAGTATATGTTAAGGGGGAGATTTGACTTACTCATGATTACTATGTACATGCTGATACTGCTTCTACTGCTGCTACTACAAGTGCTATTGCTACTACTGTTATTACTTTTACTAATACCAACTCTTCTACTACTAGTGTCAATGTCTCCTGATCTGGTATATGACCTCCATGTAAGTAGGAGGGACCTAATATCTCCGAGGGGGACATTATTTATCCATGTTTTTATGGGTTTTGTCACTGAGAATGAAAATAAAGGATTTTTCTCACTTTTATGTATTTTCATGGTTTATTGATTCTAATGGGGTCAAGGTCAATTTATTTGTTGTTGTTTGTCTAGGTGCAATGACTCCGGGTAGAAGTTTGCAAATGCGCATTAACGGGAAGAGATGAATTGATCTAGGACAAGAGGGGGAAGTGGATTTCCAAGAAATTGATTGCGTAATCGACTAGGAACTAGATTTCTGAGAAATTGATTGCGTAATCGAAGGGGAAGTGGATTTCCGAGAGATTGATTTACATAATCGAGGGGAAATATTGATCCACGAAAGGGGAATTAAGAAACATTATGGCTTCTTTGATCTTTAGGTGTGAGGGACAAATGGTCTTTAGTGACAGAGATAAATTAATATATTTTTTAAATATGGCTTCTCCGATCTTTAGGTCAGAAAGGTAATTTAATATCCTATCGAAGCAATAATAGTACAGCAAGGACCATCATAGAGATGAAGAGATTTAACTAGGAAATAGGTTCCTAGGAATTTCATATATAACAGTACACGGATGGCAAAACAAAAGGAACACATAGACAAGATTTTTTGGGAATATTTGGGTGAAACAGTTTGAGACATTTTAGAAGATTATTTAGGCGAAACAGTTTGATACATTTTAGAAGATGATTTTAGAAGATGATTTACAAGATGATTTGGGGTGAAACTCTGTGGTCGTTATAATACACAAGTTCCATTTGAACAGTGTTATGAGATCTCCTACCCCAACCCCAAAGGGATCCCTACCACAACCCCAAAGGGTCCCAAAGCCTCCCGAGCAACAAAAAGGCCCCTCCCCCTCCCTCCGGGGCCCTCCGAGCCCGCAAAGGCCCCTCTCAAAGGCCCGCCGGGCCCCCAAAGACACCCCGAGCCCCCAAAGGCCCCCGCGCCCTCAAGGCCCCCGAGCCCCTCCCTTCCTCCTTCCATTTTTGAATTTTTTTAAGTTTTTTCGGACTGAATTTCTTACACTTAGAAATTGTCCAACATTTTTCTGGTTTTTTCTTTAACCCATTGCCATAGAGTTTTAGCCTAGAGTCTTAGCTTAGTTTTATTTAGAGTTGAAGTTTACTTTAGTTTTAGTTAAGAGTTTAGAGTTTTAGATTAGAGTCTTAGCTTAGAGTTTTTGTTAGAGTTCTAGTTTATTTTAGTTTTAGTTAAGAGTTTAGAGTTTTTAGCTTAGAGTCTTAGCTTACAGTTTTTGTTGAAGTTCTAGTTTAGTTTAGTTTTAGTTAAGAATTTAGAGTTTTTCCTTAGAGTTTTAGCCTAGAGTCTTAGCTTAGAGTCTTAGCCTAGAGTTTTTGTTGAAGTTCTAGTTTAGTTTAGTTTTAGTTAAGAGTTTAGAGTTTTTCCTTAGAGTATTAGCTTAGAGTTTTTGTTAGAGTTCTAGTTTAGTTTAGTTATAGTTAAGAGTTTGGAGTTTTACCTTAGAGTCTTAGCTTAGAGTTTTAGTTAGAGTTGAAGTTTACTTTAGTTTTAGTTAAGAGTTAAGAGTTTTAGCTTTTAGAGTCTTAGCTTAGAGTTTTTTTTAGAGTTCTAGTTTAGTTTAGTTTTAGTTAAGAGTTTAGAGTTTTTAGCTTAGAGTCTTAGCTTAGAGTTTTTATTGAAGTTCTAGTTTAGTTAAGGTTTAGTTAAGAGTTTAGAGTTTTAGCTTAGACTCTTAGCTTAGAGTTTTAGTTAGAGTTGAAGTTTAGTTTAGCAATAGTTAAGAATTTAGAGTTTTAGCTTAGAGTCATAGCTTAGAGTTTTAGTTAAAGTTGTAGTTTTAGTTTAGTTTTAGTTAAGAGTTTAGAGTTTTAGCTTAGAGTCTTAGCTTCGAGTTTTAGCTTAGAGTTTTTGTTGAAGTTCTAGTTTAGTTTTAGTTAAGAGTTTAGAGTTTTACCTTAGAGTCTTAGCTTCGAGTTTTTGTTAGAGTTCTAGTTTAGTTTAGTTATAGTTAAGAGTTTGGATTTTTAACTTATTGTATTATCTTATATTTTGAGTTAGATTTGAAGTTTACTTTAGTTTTAGTTAAGAGTTTAAAGTTTTAGCTTAGAGTTTTAGCTTAGAGTTTTTGTTAGAGTTCTAGTTTAGTTTAGTTTCAGTTAAGAGTTTATAGTTTTTAGCTTATAGTCTTAGCTTAGAGTTTTTGTTGAAGTTCTAGTTTAGTTTAGTTTTAGTTAAGAGTTTAGAGTTTTAACTTAGAGTCTTAGCTTAAAGTTTTAGTTAGAGTTGAAGTTTAATTTAGAAATAGCTAAGAGTTTAGAGTTTTAGCTTAGAGTCTTAACTTGGAGTTTTTGTTAGAGTTCTAGTTTAGTCTAGTTTTAATTAAGAGTTTAGAGTTTTACCTTAGAAACATAGCTTAGAGTTTTAGTGAGAGTTCTAGTTTAGTTTAGTTTTAGTTAATAGTTTAGAGTTTTACCTTAGAGTCTTAGCTTATTTATTTATGACTCTAATACTCTAAGCTTATTTATTAGCTTAGAGTCTTAGCTTATTTACCTTAGAGTCTTAGCTTAGAGTTTTTGTTAGAGTTCTAGTTTAGTTTAGTTAAGAGTTTAGAGTTTTACCTTAGAGTCTTAGCTTAGAGTTTTTGTTAGAGTTCTAGTTTAGTTTAGTTAAGAGTTTTAGCTTAGAGTCTTAGCTTAGAGTTTTAGGTAGAGTGGAAGTTAAGTTTAGTTATAGATAAGAGTTGAGAGTTTTTGCCTAGAGTCTTAGGTTAGAGTTTATCTTGATTTGTAGTTTAGTTTAGCTTTATTTGAGATTTTGGAGTTTTAACTTTGAGTCTTAGCTTAGAGTATTAGTTAGAGTTGAAGTTTAGTTTAGTTATAGTTAAGAGTTTAGAGTTTTAGCTTAGAGTCATAGCTTAGAGTTTAAGTTAAAGTTGTAGTTTAGTTAAGTTTTAGTTAAGAGTCTAGAGTTTTAGCCTAGAGTCTTAGCTTAGAGTCTTAGCTGAAAGTTTTTTTGGAGGTTCTAGTTTACTTTAGTTTTAGTTAAGAGTTTAGAGTTTTACTTTGGAGTCTTAGCTTAGAGTTTTTGTTAGAGTTCTAGTTTAGTTTAGTTATAGTTAAGAGTTTGGAGTTTTGCCTTAGAGTCTTAGCTTAGAGTTTTAGTTAGAGTTGAAGTTTACTTTAGTTTTAGTTAAGACTTTAGAGTTCTTAGCTTAGAGTCTTAGCTTAGAGTTGTTGTTGAAGTTCTAGTTTAGTGTAGTTTTAGTTAAGAGTTTAGAGTTTTAGTTTAGAGTTTTAGCTTAGACTCTTAGCTTAGAGTTTTAGTTGGAGTTGAATTTTAGTTTAGTAATAGTTAAGAGTTTAGAGTTTTAGCTTAGATTTTTTGTTAGAGTTCTAGTTTAGTTTTAGTTATGAGCTTACAGTTTTATCTTAGAGTCTTAGCTTAGATTTTTAGTTAGAGTTGAAGTTTAGTTTAATTATAGTTAAAAATTTAGAGTTTTTAGCTTAGAGTCTTAGCTTAGAGTTTTTGTTAGAGTTCTAGTTTAGTTTAGTTTTAGTTAAGAGTTTAGAGCTTTAACTAAGAGTCTTAGCTTAGAGTTTTAGTTAGAGTTTAATTTAGTTTAGTTTTACTTTATAGTTTTAACTTAGAGTTCTAGTTTAGTTTATTTTTAGTTGAGTTTAGAGTTTTAGCTTAGAGTCTTAGCTTAAAGTTCTAGTTAGAGTTGAAGTTCAGTTATAGTTAAGAGTTTGGAGTTTTTGCTTAGAGTCTTAGATTAAAGTTATTAGTTAGAGTTGAAATTTAGTTAAGTTATACTTCACAGTTAGAGTTTTAGCCTAGAGTCTTAGCTTAGAATTTAGTTAGAGTTGAATTTTAGTTTAGCTATAGTTAAGAGTTTGGAGTTTTAGCTTTGAGTCTTAGCTTAGAGTTATAGTTAGATTTGAAGTTAAGTTTAGTTATAGTTAAGAATTTAGAGTTTCAACTTAGAGTCATAAGTTAGAGTTTTAGTTAAAGTTGTAATTCGGTTAAGTTTTAGTTAAGGGTTTAGAGTTTTAGCCTAGAGTCTTAGCTTAGAGTCTTAGCTTAGAGTTTTTGTTGAAGTTCTAGTTTAGTTTTAGTTAAGAGTTTAGAGTTTTACCTTAGAGTCATAGCTTAGTGTGTTTGTTAGAGTTCTAGTTTAGTTTAGTTATAGTTAAGAGTTTGGAGTTTTACCTTAGAGTCTTAGCTTAGAGTTTTAGTTAGAGTTGAAGTTTACTTTAGTTTAAGTTAATAGTTTAGAGTTTTACCTTAGAGTTTTACCTTAGAGTTTTTGTTAGAGTTCTAGTTTAGTTTAGTTTTAGTTAAGAGTTTAGAGTTTTTAGCTTAGAGTCTTAGCTTAGAGCTGTTGTTGAATTTCTAGTTTAGTTTAGTTAGAGTTGAAGTTTAGTTTAGTGATAGTTAAGAGTTTAGAGCTTTAGCTTAGAGTCTTAGCTTAGAGTTTTTGTTAGAGTTCTATTTTATTTTAGTCTTATTTAAGAGTTTATAGTTTTACCTTAGAGTCTTAGATTAGAGTTTTAGTTAGAGTTCAAGTTTAGTTTAGTTATGGTTAAGAATTTAGAGTTTTAGCTTAGAGTCATAGCTTAGAGTTTTAGTTAAAGTTGTAGTTTAGTTAAGTTTTAGTTAAGAGTTTATGGTTTTAGCCTAGAGTCTTAGCTTAGAGTTTTTGTTAGAGTTCTAGTTTTGTTTAGTTTTAGTTAAGAGTTTAGAGTTTTAGCTTAGATTTATAGCTTAGAGTTTTAGTTAAAGTTGTAGTTTAGTTAAGTTTTAGTTAAGAGTTTAGAGTTTTACCTTAGAGTCTTAGCTTCGAGTCTTAGCTTACAGCTTTTGTTGAAGTTCTAGTTTAGTTTAGTTATAGTTAAGAGTTTGGAGTTTTACCTTAGAGTCTTAGCTTAGAGTTTTAGTTAGAGTTAAAGTTGACTTAAGTTTTAGTAAAGAGTTTATAGTTTTAGATTAGAGTTTTTCTTAGACTTATAGTTTAGTTTAGTTTCAGTTAAGAGTTTAGAGTTTTTATATTAGATTCTTATATTAGAGTTTTTTTTGAAGTTCTAGTTTAGTTTAGGTTTAGCTAGGAGTTTAGAGTTTTAACTTAGAGTCTTAGCTTAGAGTTTTAGTTAGAGTTGAAGTTTAATTTAGAAATAGTTAAGAGTTTAGAGTTTTAGCTTAGAGTGTTACCATAGAGTTTTTGTTATAGTTCTAGTTTAGTTTAGTTTTAGTTAAGAGTTTAGAGTTTTACCTTAGACTCATAGCTTAGAGTTTTAGTTAGAGTTCTAGTTTAGTTTAGTTTTAGTTAATAGTTTAGAGTTTTACCTTAGATGCATAGCTTATTTATTTAAGACTCTAAGACTCTAAGCTTACTTATTAGCTTAGAGTCTTAGCTTATTTACCTTAGAGTCTTAACTTATAATTATTATTAGAGTTCTAGTTTAGTTTCGTTAAGAGTTTAGAGTTTTAGCTGAGAGTTTGAGCTTAGAATTGAAGTTTAGCTATAGCTAAGATTTTATAGTTTTAGCCTATAGGCCTAGCTTATAGTTTTAGCTACAGCTTATGTTTAGTTAAGGCATAGTTAAGAGCTTGGAGTTTTAGCTTCGAGTCTTAGCTTAGAGTTTTAATTATAGTCGAAGTTTAGTTTAGTTATAGTTAAGAGTTTAGAGTTTTAGCTTAAAGTCATAGCTTAGAGTTTAAGTTAAAGTTGTAGTTTAGTTAAGTTTTAGTTAAGAGTTTAGAGTTTTAGCCTAGAGTCTTAGCTTATAGTCTTAGCTTAAAGTTTTTGTTGAAGTTCTAGTTTAGTTAAATTACAGTTTAGAGTTTGGAGTTTTACCTTAGAGTCTTAGACTAGAGTGTTAGTAAGATTTCTAGTTTAGTTTATTTATAGTTAAGAGTTTGGAGTTTTAGCTTAGAGTCTTAGCTCAGAGTTTTAGTTAGAGTTGAAGTTTAGTTTTGTTTTAGTTAAGAGTTTGTTTTAGTAAAGCTCTAAACTCTTAACTATAATTAAACTAAACTTCAACTCTAACTAAAACTCTAAGCTAAGACTCTAGGCTAAAACTCTAAACTATAAAATAAAACTGAACTAAACTAAAACTCAAACTAAAACTCTAAGCTTAGACTCTAGGCTAAAACTCTAAAATCTTAACTATAATTAAACTAAACTTAAACTCTGACTAAAAATCTAGGATAAGACTATAGGCTAAAACTAAAAAGTAAAACTAAACTAAACTTCAACTATAACTAAACTCTAAGCTAAGACTCTAAGCTAAAACTCTAAACTCTTAACTATAACTAAACTAAACAAGAACTCTAACTAAAACTCTAAGCTAAGACTCTAAGGTAAAAACTCTAACCTCTTAACTATAACTAAACTAAACTTCAACTCTAACTAAAGCTCTAAGCTAAGACTCTAGGCTAAAACTCTAAACTCTTAACTAAAACTTAACTAAACTACAACTTAGAACTTCAACAAAAACTCTAAGCTAAGACTCTAGGCTAAAACTCTAAACTCTTAACTAAAACTTAACTGAACTACAACTTTAACTAAAACTCTAACCTATGACTCTAAGCTTAAACTCTAAATTCTTAACTATAACTAAACTAAACTTTAACTCTAACTAAAACTCTATGCTAAGACTCTAAGCTTAAACTCCAAATTATTAACTATATCTAAACGAAACTTCAACAAAAACTAAACTATAAGATAATATCTTATGCTAAAACTCTAAGCTCGTAAATATAACTAAACTTAACTTAAAATGTAAATAAAACTCAAAGCAAATACTCTAAGCTAAAACTCTAAACTCTTAACTATAACTAAACTTCAGCTCTAACTAAAACTCTAAGCTAAGACTTTAAGTTAAAACTCTAAACTCTTAAATAAAACTAAACTAAACTAGAACTCTAAATAAAACTCTAAGATAAGACTCTAAGCTAAAAACTCTAAACTCTTAACTGTAACTAAACTAAACTTCAGCTCTAACTAAATCTATAAGCTAAGACTCTAGGCTAAAACTATAAAATCTTAACTAAAACTTAACTAAACTACGACTTTAACTAAAACTCTTAGTTATGATACTAATCTAAAACTCTAAATTCTTAACTATAACTAAACTTCAACTCTAGCTAAAACTCTTAGCTAAGACTCTAAGGTAAAACTCTAAACTCATAACTAAAACTAAACTGAACAAGAACTTCAACAACAACTCTAAGCTAAGACTCTAAGCTAAAAACTCTAAACTCTTAACTAAAACTAAACTAAACTAGAACTTCAACAACAACTCTAAGCTATGACTCTAAGCTAAAACTCTAAACTCTTAACTAAAACTAAATTAAACTGGAACTCTAACGAAAACTCTAAGCTAAGACTCAAAGCTAAAACTCTAAACTCTTGACTAAAACTAAACTACAACTTTAACTAAAACTCTAAGCTATGATTCTAAGCTAAAACTCCAAACTCTTAACTAGAGCTAAACTAAACTTCAACTCTAACTAAACTCTAAGCTAAGACTCTATGCTAAAACTATCAACTCTTAACTATAACTAAACTTACCTTCAACTCTAACTAAACTCTAAGATAAGACTCTAAGCTAAAACTCTAAACTCTTAACTGTAACTAAAATTCAACTGTAACTAAAACTCTAAGCTAAGACTCTAATCTAAAAACTCTAAACTCTTAACTAAAACTAAACTAAAATATAACTCTAACAAAAACTCTAAGCTAAGACTCTAAGCTAAAACTCTAAACTCTTAACTAAAACTAAAGTAAACTTCAACTCTAACTAAAACTCTAAGCTAAGACTCCAAGGTAAAACTCCAAACTCTTAACTATAACTAAACTAAACTAGAACTCTAACAAAAACTCTAAGCTAAGACTCTAAGGTAAAACTCTAAACTCTTAACTAAAGTAAAACTAAAACTTAACTAAACTACAACTTAAAACTTCAACAAAAACTCTAAGCTAAAACTCTAGGCTAAAACTCTAAACTCTTAACTAAAACTTAACTGAACTACAACTTTAACTAAAACTCTAACCTATGACTCTAGGCTTAAACTCTAAATTCTTAACTATAACTAAACTAAACTTTAACTATAACTAAAACTCTAAGATAAGATTCGAAGATAAAACTCCAAACTATTAACTATAGCCAAACTAAACTCCAACTATAACTAAAAACTAAGATAATAATCTAGTCTAAAACTATAAACTCTTAAAGATAACTAAACTTAAATAAAAATCTAACTAAAACTCTAAGCTAGGACTCTAAGCTCAAACTCTAAAATCTTAACTATAACTAAACTTCAGCTCTAACTAAAACTCTAAGCTAA
This sequence comes from Artemia sp. Qi Xiang Cuo, assembly GCF_049724085.1. NCBI lineage: Eukaryota > Metazoa > Arthropoda > Branchiopoda > Anostraca > Artemiidae > Artemia > Artemia sp. Qi Xiang Cuo. The sequence continues at coordinate 11,203,186 of NC_142797.1, read as the reverse complement.
GACTCTAAACTAAAACTAAACTAGAACTCTAACAAAAACTCTAAGCTAAGACTCTAAGCTAAAAACTCTATACTCTTAACTATAACTAAACTAAACTTCAACTCTAACTAAAGCTCTAAGCTAAGACTCTAGGCTAAAACTCTAAACTCTTAACTAAAACTTAACTAAACTACGACTTTAACTAAAACTCTAAGCTATGACTCTAAGCTAAAACTCTAAATTCTTAACTATAACTTAACTTCAACTCTAGCTAAAACTCTAAGCTAAGAATCTAAGGTAAAACTCTAAACTCATAACTAAAACTAAACTAAACTAGAACTCTAACAAAAACTCTAAGCTAAAATTCTAAACTCTTAACTATTACTAAACTAAACTTCAACCCTAACTAAAACTCTAAGCTAAAACTCTAAGCTGAAACTCTAAACTCTTAACTAAAACTAAACTAAACTAGAACTTCAACAACAACTCTAAGCTTAGACTCTAAGCTAAGAACTCTAAACTCTTAACTAAAACTAAACTGTAACTCTAACGAAAACTCTAAGCTAAGACTCTAAGCTAAAACTCTAAACTCTTAACTAAAACTTAACTAAACTACAACTTTAACTAAAACTCTAAGCTATGATTCTAAGCTAAAACTCCAAATTCTTAACTATAGCTAAACTAAACTAGAACTCTAACTAAAACTTTAAGTTACAACTCTAAGCCAAAACTATAAACTCTTAACTATTACTAAACTAAACTTCAACTCAAACTAAAACTCTAAGCTAAGACTCTAAGCTAAAACTCTAAACTCTTAACTAAAACTAAACTAAACTAGAACTAACAAAAACTCGAAGCTAAGACTCTAAGCTAAACACTCTAAACTCTTAACTAAAACAAAACTAAACTTCAACTCTAACTAAAACTCTAAGCTAAGACTCTAAGGTAAAACTCTAAGCTCTCAACTAGAACTAAACTTAACAAGAAATTCAACAAAAACTCTAAGCTAAGACTCTAAGATAAGACTCTAGGCTAAAACTCTAAACTCTTAAATATAACGTAACAAAAACTACAACTTTAACTAAAACTCTAAGCTATGACTCTAAGCTAAAACTCTGAATTCTTAACTATTACTAAATTAAACTTCAACTCTAACTAAAACTCTAAGCTAAGAGCCTAAGATAAAACTCTAAACTCTTAACTAAAACTAAAGTAAACTAGAACTTCGACAAAAACTCTAAGCTAAGACTCTAATCTAAAACTCTAAACTCTTAAGTAAAACTAAAGTAAACTTCAACTCTGACTAAAACTCTAAGCTAAGACTCTAAGGTAAAACTCTAAACTCTTAACTAAAACTAAACTAAACTAGAACTTCAACAAAAACTCTAAGCTAAGACTATAATCTAATAATATGGGCTAAAACTATAAACTATTAAATAAAGCTTAACTAAAACTACAAATTTAACTAAAACTCTAAGCTTTGACTCTAAGATAAAACTCTGAACTCTTAACTATAACTAAACTAAACTTCAACTCTAACTAGACTCCAAGCTAAGAGCCTAAGCTAAAACTCTAAACTCTTAACTAAAACTAAACTAAACTAGAACTTCAACAAAAACTCTAAGCTAAGACTCTAAGCTAAAAACTGTAAACTCTTGACTAAAACTAAACTAAACTAGAACTCTAACAAAAACTCTAAGCTAATACTCCAAGCTAAAATTCTAAACTCTTAACTAAAACTAAAGTAAACTTCAACTTTAATTAAAACTCTAAGCTAAGACTCTAAGGTAAAACTCCAAACTCTTAACTTTAACTAAACTAAACTGGCACTCTAACTAAGACTCTAAGCTAAAACTCTGAGGTAAAGCTCTAAACTCAACTAAAACTTAAGTAAACTAGAACTTCAACAAAAACTCTAAGCTAAGACTCTAAGCTAAAACTCTAAACTCTTAACTAATATAAAGTAAACTTCAACTCTAACTAAAACTCTAAGCTAAGACTCTAAGGTAAAACTCTTAACTAAAACTAAACTAAACTAGAACTCTAAAAAACTCTAATCTAAGACTCTAAGGTAAAACTCTAAACTCTTAACTAAAGCTAAACTAAACAAGAACTTCAACAAAAACTCTAAGCTAAGACTATAAGCTAAGACTCTAGTCTAAAACTCTAAACTCTTAAATAAAACTTAACTAAGACTACAACTTTAACTAAAACTCTAAGCTTTGACTCTAAGCTAAAACTCTAAACTCTTAACTATTACTAAACTAAACTTCAACTCTAACTAAACTCCAAGCTAAGAGTCTAAGCTAAAACTCTAAACTCTTAACTAAAACTAAACTAAACTCTAACAAAAACTCTAAGCTAATACTCCAAGCTAAAACTCTAAACTCTTAACTAAAACTAAAGTAAACTTCAACTCTAACTAAAACTCTAAGCTAAGACTCTAAGTTAAAACTCTAAACTTTTAAATATAACTAAACTAAACTAGAACTCTAACAAAACTCTAAGCTCAGACTCTAAGGTAAAACTCTAAACTCTTAACTAAAACTAAACTAAACTAAAACTTCAACAAAAACTCTAAGCTAAGACTCTAAGCTAAGACTCTAGGCTAAAACTCTAAACTCTTAATTAAAACTTAACTACAACTTTAACTAAAACTCTAAGCTATGAATCTAAGATAAAACTCTAAATTCTTAACTATTACTAAATTAAACTTCAACTCTAACTACAACTGCAAGCTAAGACTAAAAGCTAAAACTCTTAAACTCTTAACTAAAACTAAAGTGACCTAAAACTCCAACACAAGATCTATGCTAAGACTCTGGCCTAAAACTCTCGACTCTTAACTATAACAAGACAAAATTTCAACTCTGACTAAAACTATAAACTCTAATCTAAAAACTCTAAACTCTTAACTGAAACTAAACTAAACTAGAACTCTAACAAAAACTCTAAGCTAAAACTATAAAATCTTAACTAAAACTAAAGTAAACTTCAACTCTAACTAAAACTCGAAGCTAAGACTCTAATGTAAAACTCTAAACTCTTAACTAAAACTAAACTAAAATAGAACTCTAACAAAACTCTAAACTAAGACTCTAAGCTAAAAACTCTATACTCTTAACTAAAACTAAAGTAAACTTCAACTCTAAAAAAAACTAAGCTAAGACTCTAGACTGAAACTCTATGCCAATGGGTTAAAGAAAAAACCGGAAAAATGTTGGATAATTTCTAAGTCTAAAAAAATCAGTCCGAAAAAAATAAAAAAAAAATCAAATAGGGATGGAGGAGGGGAGGGGCTCGGGGGCCTTTGGGGGCTCGGTGGGCCTTTAGGGGCTCGTGGGGGTCTTTGGGGGCTAAGGGGCCTTTGGGGGCCAGGGGGCCTTTGGGGGCCCCAGGGGGAGGGGGAGGGGGCCCTTTGGTGGCCCGTGGGGGCTTTTGGACTCTTTGGGGTTGTGGTAGGGGGCCCTTTGGGGTTGGGGTAGGAGATCTCACAACACTGTTCAAATGGAACTTGTGTATTATAACGACCACAGAGTTTCACCCCAAATCATCTTCTAAATCATCTCCTAAAAATCATCTTCTAAAATGTCTCAAACGGTTTCGCCTAAATCATCTTCTAAAATGTCTCAAACGGTTTCGATCAAATAATCCCTAAACGTAATTTCTGCGTGTTCCTTTTGTTTTGGCATCCCTGCACTGTCACATTTGAAATTCCTAGGAAACCCTTTCCCGGGTTAATCTCTTCATCTCTAATATGCTCCTAGCTATCCTATTATGGTTTCGCTAGAATATTAATTTATCTCTCAGACCTTAACATCGGAAAAGCCATATTTAAAAATAGAATATTAATTTATCTCTGTCACTAAAGATCATTTATCCCTCAGACCTAAGGATCAAAGAAGCCATAATGTTTCTCAATTCCCCTTTTGTGGATCAGTAATTCCCCTCGATTATTCAAATCAATTTCTCGGAAATCCACTTCCCCTTCGATTACGCAATCAATTTCTCAGAAATCTAGTTCCTAGCCGATTACGCAATCAATTTCTCGGAAATCCACTTCCCCCTCTTGTCCTAGATCAATACATCTCTCCCCGTTAATGCGCATGGGCAAACTTCCCCTCGGAGTCATTACACCTAGACAAACAACAAAAAATAAATTGACCTTGACCCCATTAGAATCAATAAACCATGAAAATACATCAAAGTGAGAAAAATCCTGTTTTTTCATTCTCAGTGACAAAAACCATAAAAACATGCATAAATTATGTCCCCCTCGGAGATATTAGGTCCCTCCTACTCTTGTACCTTCTCCCCTTTCAGGGGCCCTGTATATGTGTGAAAGACAGTTCCCTTAAATGTATATGCATATGATATTCCCTTTTAACAGATATATTAATCATTAAAAAAATTGTACTGAACTGCAGCGTATAGCATTGTTTCAAAAAGAAGCCATAAAAAGAAGTGAAATAAATAACTGAAAAGGCCAAACAGAGTATATTTCTTCAGCTGCATCCCTTCTCCCTCCAAAAGAGCAAAAATGATGTCCAATACAACTACTGTCTCCCTATTATCCCAATGATTAAGTAAAAGTCCAACTATAGGATCGATGTTTTGATTTTAAAAATGTTCCAAATTCTGCGAAATAATAATAAACATGTCAAATACAAACAAAAAGATAAGGAACTCATCTTTGTAAACGACAAAAACATCTTGTAACAGCAATCATGTAACAATAAAACAATAGAAAATAGGCATAACAGCTTCTTCCTCACTTATGCTGAAACCTTAGTTAAACGAACTATAATGATAAAACAGTAAGAATTGTGGAGGTACGGCTTTGAATTTTTTATATGATAGTGCGTAATTCAAAAATTTATTCAAGCTGCATTCACTGAATAATAATTAATATATCTAATCAAAACTGAGTTAACTGCTTCAAAGGATTGGTTCCCGAATGTCCATGCTTCTTGGAACCCTACGATAAACTATTTCTGGCAGAAGTGCTTTAAAGAAGAATCATTCTTGCTTTGATAGCATTTTCCTATATTTATCCCGTATTATCAAACATTTTTTCTACTAAGGCTAAGTGGAATAGATAGTAAAGGGTTATAAGTTTTGAAAATTCAGTACCCCCCCCCTCATTTTCTTAACTTTAGTGTCAAAAGATTACAGAGACCTCTGCATCTCTCGTTAAAATACTATGTAAAAATTATGCACTACATTATATAAAGCAAAATTAAAAAAAAAACTACATTGCATAAATCGTGATTAAGCATTTTATTTGCCGTATTTGCGGTGTTTCTGTTTGCAAAAATATCACTAAATATAGGGGCGGCTCTAAAGCATAACCCTGGAGGGGTGGGGGTCAATGTAACAAGAGTGCCAATAATTGACCAAATCGGTGCCTTGAAAATGATGGGGGAGGGGTCCATCCCTGGATCTGCCAGTGACTAAGTAGAAGCTCATAGATCAAAGTCTAGTTTTTTTCAAAATTTAAGCTATAGAATAGAATGAATTATAGTTGTATGTCATTCTTTCGACTAGGGACCAAGTACGATGAAAATTGAAGGGTCATAAGTCACATGCTTCTTCCTAAGGCAAATTCAGTATGTTTAAATTTGAAAGTCTAGGTGAATAGAATTGAAAAATGAAGAAAATGATTAAATAAACTTCAACATAAAATGTGTATTAATGTGTATTAATTTTTTAAACTGAAAGTAAGGAGTTACATTAAAAATTAGAACGACCAGAAATTATTACGTATCGAAAGGGGGTTGTCTCCTTTTCAGCACTTCGCTCTTTACGCCAAAGTTTGAATTTTAAACTGAGTTTTAATAATTTATGTTCGTTTTTAGTTTTAATTTTGCTCCTTACTTTCAGTTGAAAAAATGTTATTTATTATTTAATTTTCTATGAGAATCCATAGTATGGGAGGCTATTTGTATGTTGGAGAAACTTTTCAACAATTTTTAATCCTGACACAAACAATATTTTTTAATTTAATTTTATAGCTTCTGAAAATGACCTGAAAAATAAAACTTAATATCATTCCCAAAAGATTCTATCTATGCTCTTTGACAACCTGGATACACTTACACTGTTTCTATTTATTTAAATTGTAAGAGCAGAAGCATTAATAGTAATATCTAAAAAAGCTCCAACTTAATACCCTCAGTCGTCTTTAATATATTGCTGAGGTGTCTTATTTGCAACTATTAACACAATGCCTTTTTATTTATTTAAAAGCAACATTTAGTTTTAAAGCATAATGGACCAATTGCACAATTCTAGGGGGGGGGGTATACTTAATATCCCTAAAGACATAGTTGCTGGACCATTGTACTATGCTGAATGAAATCGTTTTCTCAAAACTTTGACTGAATGCGTTTGGAAAATGAATGGGCTTGGGAGATAGGCTGCTTGCCTTCCTATCTCTTCTTACTCTTAAAAAGGGCAGCAGAACTTTTAATTTTGTATTTAATTAGCTCCTTCAAGAGTTTCAATGATATTTCTAGCTATTATAGATTGGTGCTGCCTTTGGTATTGCTTGTATGCCTTTTTGAAAACCTGCATGTATACAGTTTTTCTTTTAATTGGAAAGCCCCCTAAACACTTCCTAGAAGTTTCACCTTAATACTCGCTGGACCTCGCATAGTTGCTGGACAGTTGTACTATGCTGAATAAAATGGTTGTCTCAAAATTTTGACTGAAATTGTTTGGAAAATAAACGGGCTTAGGAAGAGGGCTGCTTGCCCTCCAATCTCCTCTTACTTTTAAAAAGGCCACCAGAAGTTTTACTTGTCAATCGAGTCAGCTCCTTTACAAGTTCTAATTATTCTTCTAGCTGTAACAGAGTTTTTCTGGTTCGGATATTGCTGATATGCCCCATTGAAAACCTGAATTCCTACAGTTTTTTTCGTTTAATTGAAACTCCTCCTAAACGTTACATAAAAATTTTATCTTAATACCTTTAGCATCATTATTTACATTAACTGTAGTGGTAGTAATAAAAGTATACATATAGGGCCTTCTGGCTATTTCAAAATCCCCGACAACTTGCCTTTAAGGCTGGACGGTATCAAAACCAAAAATTAGCTATACAGAAGAGATCTTAATGTACAAAAATGGGACAGTTATTTTTTGATGAATATAAACGGGTTTAGAAGGCGGTCCTTAAATTAACTCAGCAAAATTGGGATAGCAGGGTTTCAAGCTGTCACCTGATTTTAAAAGACAAAATCCCAAAAAAAGTTAAAAAGTGGACAGATTGGAAGAATTTTATTCGCTCTCAGCATTAGTCTTTAGTCAAGTCGAAGAAAGACTAGTAATTTAAAAAAGGAAGAAGAATCAATTATAGAAAAATGTAAGGACGATTGATAAAACAATTACAAGAAAGAATACGCAAAATTAAGGTAAACTATTTGAAAATTCATATATTATGCAATTTTTGATTGTTTACGCAGGATGTGTCACTAGGAAAGGGAAAAATATTCTATCCTGGTTGGGTCACAAAAGAGCACAAGTCTAAATGTGAAAATTTAGTGGATGGTGAGGGATATTTCTAACTAAATAAAAAACCACTCTGTGCATCCTGGTTGTATGGAAGGAGGAATAAAATTTGAAAAACAATTATTTAGAGAAAAAAACGTAAGGATAATTGGTAAAATATTTACAATAAAGAATACGGGTATCTTGGGGCAAATTATTTGGCAATTTAAAAATTATGCAATTTTTCGATTGTTTACACCCATTATTTATCACTGAGAAAGGGGGGGGGGGATTTTCAACCCCCATGTGTTCCAAAAGAGTAAGGGTGTCAATGTGCAACATAAGTGAATGTTGAGGGATATTTTTAACTAAATCAAAGGACATTATACGGACACATGGCCTATAAAAAAGGCGTATCTGTAATACCATAGGAATAGCTAAGGGCTTTAACTTGAAACTTTCAGGCCCCCTACTGTTGCTACTTCTGCAACAGCTAAGACCATTCATTAATTTGATTGCAACTACTTGCGACTGTGACCATTTCCAATTGGGACTGCTTTCAGGTAATTTTAGAAGGGTTATTGATCAACATCAGGGCATATTATTTGCATGCGGGTTGTTAAAATTTTCTATCAGCAATAGCCTTAGAAGAGCCGAGGGTATTAAGTTAAAACTTTCACGACTTGTTGAAAGGGATATTAGAAAGTAATTGAGGGGGAGGGGCTACAAATCTGACAACTCAGATTCATATATCTGTGGTGCCTCGTCCCCAACAGACCCTGGGGCAAGAATGAAAAATTACGCAATTTGTCGATTTTTTTTCCGTGTAGTATTTATGATTGAGAAGGGGGAGGGATATATCCTGGGTATAACAAAAAAAAGGATGAGGGTATTACGGTGAAACTTCATGACTTTTTTACCATTTTGAACAAAATGCCAAATTTTGATCAAATGTCTTTGGAAGAAGGGTAGCGAAAAAGGGCTTGAGAGGGAAACGGGTTGGCATCATATCCCTTTGAATCTTATAAAAAGCACTAAAAATTTAAGTTTAACATTATAGTTAAATGAAATTTAATGATAATACAGTAAGAATTGTGAAGGTAAGGCTTTTAATTTTTTTTTATATGATAGCATGTGGTTCAAAAATTTATTCAAGCGGAATTCGTTGAAAAAATATAATATATCAATTCGACACTAAGTTAATTGCTTCAAAGGAATGGTTCCCGAATGTCCATGCTTCTTGGAACCCTACCATCAATTATTTCTGGCAGAAGTGCTTCAAAGAAGAATCTTTCTTGCTTTGGTAGCATTTCCTATATTTCTCCCGGATTATCAAACATTTTTTCTACTAGGACTAAGTGGAATAGATAGTAAAAAGTTATAAGTTTTGAAACTTCAATACCTCCCCCCCTCATTTTTTTTAACTTTCTTGTCAAAATATTATACAGACCCTTGCATCTGTCGGTAAAATGTTATGTAAAATTATGTACTAAACTATATAAAGCAAAAGTAAAAAAAAACTACATTGCATAAATCGTGACTAAGTATTTCATTTGCCCGTATGATTGTGGTGTTTTTATTTGCATAAATATCACTAAATACAGGGGCAGATTTATAGCAGAATATTGGGGGGGGGGGGGGGTGTAGGGCAATTTGACAAGAGTGTCAATGATTGACCAAATTGGTTCCAGGAAAATGTTGAGGGGGTGACCCATTCCTGGATCAGCCAGTGACTAAGTAGAAGTTCATAGATCAAAGTCTAGTTTTTTTTTCAAGATTTACGCTACAGATTAGAATGAATTATAGTTGTATTCAATTTTTTCTACTAGGGACCGAGTACAATAAAAATTGAAGGGTTATTAGTCACATGCTTCTTCCAAAGGCAAATTTAGTGTGTTTTAGTTTGAAAGTCTAGGTGAATAGAATTGAAAAAGAAAGAAAATGATTAAACAAACTTAAATATAAAATTTGTATTTGCCCTCTCCTCCGTTTCCCGTGTTGCTTTGTTTATCAGTCTAAATCTATTTAATTCGTCTGAACAACTTCCTAAGAGTTTTAGTTTTGGGAGTTCTGCTGCAGGCTCTTCTTGAAGAGATGTTTCCTTCAAGTCGAGCAAATGTTTTGAAAGTCGTGGTCTTCCAAGCTTTTTGTATTTTTGCTTTAGTTTTTCCCTGTGCTTCTGCACAGTCACCAAGCCAATGCTTCTTTTATTACGCTTCTTTACCATATTTCACAAAGCACTCTTGTGAACTAACTAGGCCAAGTTCTTCTTTAATTTCCTTTCTCTTCTTTCAAAATCTTTGACTGTAAACTAATTTGACGGAGCATTCCTATTTGCATAATATGTTGAAACATTCACTTATCATGCCAGCCGATGATGACCGCTATTTATGCCCGCTTACTGAAACTAAATATGCAGCAGTTCAGGAGTTTCTAATATAAAACTGATGGTAACAACCTTTTAGTAGAAACAAATAAACTTAAGAAAATGTCTTTTTTGAATTTATTAGGAAAAAAATTTAAAGTCAAGTTGTCCCTTTCAAATTCCTCTACAAGTCCGTGTTAGTTTTGTTAAATTTGTATATACAAGTTGAAATAGAATTTGCAAGAAAATCCTAATTTAGAAAGCCCCCCCCCCCAAAAAAAAATTAGCAAATTCACACTATTTTGCTAGACCAGGGGAACAGATAGAAACCAAAATTGATGACTTTATGCGTCTGCTGTCGCCAGACAAGCTAAAAGTAATTTAACATGGATGAAATAGCTGGGAATTTTTCTACACTGTTCCCTCTTAAAGCATTCAATTTCCGTTCTAATCAGCCCTCTTGCTCTTGATATTTTAGGACCAATGGTACTGTAGGATCACATCTGGGGAAAATAAAAAATAATAGTAGAAAAAGACACAATTCTGCGGTCACCTTTTTAAAAAAAATATGTTTCGCTTTTTTTTTGTAGGACCTCAAGCTCCTCCAATACGGTTCTCCGATACGCTGAAATTTTTATTGTAATGTTTATCAAGATCACTCCCCTCTCTGAGCCATTTCCCCCGTTTTTCTAATTCATTAGGTTCATAAATTTGATGAGTAACTTCAAATCTAATTAGTTTTACATATTCAGAATCAACTTGAAAATCCAATTCTTTTGATGTAAAAATTGCTATTAAAATTTCCCTTTTTTTTATAGTTTTTTTTTTACTAGTAGGTCGAGTCACCCTATACTTTCAGATTTTTTCTATGTACTTTTGGGATGTAAAAACGCCAAATGTGAGTTCTGACTTATAACCAGATAAGGCTAAATTGTTTATTGGCAGACAAGACACGTTTGCTGATTTACGGGGCAATCACGTATTATTGACAGCATTGCCACCCATTTTCTTGTGATTTATTACCATTACAGTACATATGAACTCGCTTCTCGAAGGATATACATGGCCATGTTAATCCCTTACAAATAATCAAACTTTAGGCGTAGGCTCGAATCTATGATTCACGGAGAAGGGGTTTACGCTACCACTAAGTTATAATTACAGCAACAGCTGAGCCCGTTGGTTGACATGCACAAAAAAAAGAGAGAAAAAAAAATAATAATAATTACCTGGCACATATCGAGGAATGTTCCACAAAGGAATAGTTTAACCAATTTACAACTAAGTTACAATTTAACTAGCAGCTGAGTCTGTTCTATGACAGACCCGAAAAAAAAGAATAAAAAACGAGGCACCAGCCACGTAGCCAACCGAAGAATTTTTCGTGGGGGTTGGTGTAATAATAATTTTTTTTTTGGGGGGGTGATAATAAAAGAAGATGTTTTATTTGATTATTTGAATTAGAAGTGCCTAGAAACCCAAGGAATTTCAGATTCTTTTCCGGGGGACCAATCACGGATGTATGTAAAAGAAAATTAAGTTGCGATTGGTTAAAAAAAATTATAGCTAGACATTGATGTCTAGCTAAGCAACCGTGTGGATTGGACTTAATCAAACCGAGAGTAGGGCTATATATACCCACATTCAAAAATGGCTTACATCATGTCGAATGTGCTAAGTGTGGGGCTGCCAAGTATGTCTACGAGCTGCCAATTTAGAGACGTTCCGAGATGTTCACGTGGTGATGGAGGCCGAGAAACCTGTCGAATCGAGTAGGAGTGTATAAAAAAAAAAAAAAATTAATTCTGCTACCGTTTTGATGCACAAAAAGAGATACTAAGAGATGCACGAATTGTCTGCAAAATGGAGAATTTTTTTACGTAGATTAAATCATAATTTAATAAATGCCTTACCGGAAGAGCAAATTGGAGAGTTACTGAAAAAATATTTCGTTACCACTTCATTATTCAGACAAATTTTCTTTTTTGGTAAGTATTTTGACCATTAACCTCTGGGCCAAATATTATCCATGGGTCCCTGCCTGTCGTCCCTGGTTAATGAGGAAGACGCACAAAATGGCGAAAAAAGTTGTTTTATTTTTAGATTCTGGTATTTGCCTTTGTTTCGTTTCTAGAAGGGAACTTCATTTTCCTTTTCCTAGACCTCCTCAGGGTCATTATCATTGACAGTGGTCTAGATTGTTTCATTATGATTGGTTATTTACTTTGGGAAAAAGTTACGTTGCCATATGGAACTGACACAATATTCCTTTTTATACTTTCCAGAGTTCCATATATCACAATTCAGCCTCATTAACGAATATCTAGCCACTTTATTTTCCATTACCATCACCTATTCCAATTTTCCCCTCATATGCAAGGTCATAAATTTCCATTCACCCTTCAAGACCGAGCTCATTTTGCTATAAAAACATCGTGGAATGTAAAATGTCCCCCAAAAATGTCCGGCAACTTAAATAATGGTCCCTGATTACAGTATTTTATAGCTCTTTCCCTAAATTATTGTCAACAAAATTCTTCGTGACTCGCTTCGAGTCTTTCTTTAAATTCTGTTTTTAATTAGACTAAAGAGCTCTGAGGCAATTTAATATAAATAGAGTATCTCCTTGGCACTAGTTAGCAATTAATATTGGACGTGGGGCTGTATATGGAACCCTGTTAAGTCATTTAAGATTAAATTCAAATAAAATATGAAAAAGAATAAGATTTAATAAGACAATGAACACTGAAATGGAAAAACAGTTTTTTTTTTTAATTTTGTCCCAATAAATCCTAATATTTCAGCAAATGAGAAAGAATCAGCTTAAAAACACAGAAAAAAACTAACAAAAACAGGTGGCACGATTAAATTGATTAAAAAATTAAAAAAAACATATTGAAAGATTCAAAAAGATAGTTTACAACAACAAAAACTAAAGAAGGTCATATTCTATAAACTATAGGCTGAACGTGAGAATTTATTTCAGTTCTCACTGCCTTATTAAAAGTTCTATAAGTTTTTAATATTTTCATTACATCTTTTATCACAAGCAATTAAATGCATTTGAAAAAAAGAATGGTTGAAGATTAGCGGGGATGATGAAACTGAGGTCACTTCATAAATAGAAGAACATAGTTTCAAAAGTGCTTCCCTGTTTTGTAAATGGAAAAAATTTTTCTCAAGCTCATAACTGTTGTTGGATAACTTTAAATTTAACCAATTTTACATCTTTGAAATAGCCATGAAAGGCCGATTCATTTAATGTACATGATTGTATTTTGTTGTCACACAACTGTTTAGTATATAGAAACCAAAATCTGCTATAGAAAGGTTCCCCTTCCATTACATTCTGTCCTTCTTTTATATATAACTGAATACTCATGGAAAGATAAAAAATGTGGAAAAACAAAAACCAAATTTAAAACCCAAATGGATATATAAACCTCATGGAAACATAAAAACCAACATCTGCAATAAAAAGGTATATGTCACTCAAAGCATCTACATATTCAGGTTTAATCCTAACGAAGGGAGACTGGAGATCAATTTATACCCTTTCCCCTCCAGCGGACCCTTTTTTATATTTACCTGAATACTCATTGAAATTAAAAATGTGCTTATAAAAATGCACTTTTTGAGGCATCAGGAACCCCCTTTTACCACCAACGGAATGATCCAGTTGTCTTCTACATAATAGCTGATCCCCAATTATACATATCTCTTCATAATTATAGGCAGCGAAATAGCGCTGTCTTAGTAAAGAACAATGTTTTCACAATGTATTATTTATTTGTTTTTAATAAGCCAGGACACTTCGTATTGACGTAGCTGTTGTAGAAAATTCAAAAAAAGACTCATTCGATTGCAAAATGAGAGAGCTAGTGCCCTTTTTAATCTTAAGAAAAGATTAGAGGGCAACTAACCCCTCCCACTACAATCTTTTGCCAAAACACTTCCAATCAAAATTTGGAGATTTTTTCAAGTTTCAATTCAACAAAAAAAAATTACAGATTTTTCCGTTATTTCAACGTAGTTGGTAGGTTCGTAAATTATGTCTTTGAGGATGACAACGCCCTGCCCCGCCCCACAGCCATCAGGGTAAGGGTTGTAAGTTATGCCCTAGGGGCATATAAGGTTTTTATAGAAAGCATTGTCGTAGAAACTTCAAAAATGGCTCTTTCGATTGAAAATTGAGAATTTGTGTTCTTTTTTAATAATCGAAAGACATCAGAGGGGACATACGCCCCCACGCCCATTTTTCTCCAAAGACTTCCGATCCAAATTTTGATGTATCCATTTTCTTGAACGTAGTTGAAAGATCTGGAAATTATGTCTTTGAGGATGAGGCCCCCCCCCACAGACCTCAGGACAAGGGTTCTAAGTTGTGTCCTGGGGGCATATAAGATTCTTATAAGTTGTCATAGAAACTTCAAAAAGGGTTCATTCGATATGAAACAGAGACGACTAGTGCACTTTTTAATTGACAAAACTGATCGGAGGGCAAATGCCCCCCTCCCCCATACCGATCATTTCCCAAACATTTCCGATCAAACTTTTGAAATATCTATTTTGTTCAACGCTGTTCAAAGGTCCGGAAGTTATGTCTTTGAGGATGACACCCCCCCCCCTACAGCCCTCAGGGCCAGGGCTGTAAGTTATGCCATGGGGGCATATTAGGATTTTATAGAAATTGTGGTCATATCAACTTTGGAGGGTGCTTATTGGATGGATAATCAGAAGCTCGAATGCCCTTTTTAAGAGTCAAAGTGATCGGAGGGTAGCCCCCCCCCCGCCCCAAACACACGTTGTATTTTCCCGAAATGTATCTAATAGATATTTTGAGATACCTATTTTATTAAAAATGTCCTAAATATCATATAACAAGACTTTCGTGGTTAAAACAAACCCCCAGAACCAAGGGGCAAGGGCTGTATGTTATGCCCGGGGCATTTAAGGGATTATGGAAGATGAGGCTGTAAAAATTTTAGAGAAGGCTCATTTGTTTGAAAATTGGAAGTTCTAGTTCCCTTTTAAGAGTCGAAAGTGGCAGAGGGCAGCTAGTGCCCCCCCCCCCTCTCGACTGCCCCTCTTTTTGCCAAACTAATCTGATTGAAATTGTGAGATATTGACTTTGCTCAAAAAAGTCCAAAGAACATATAAAATGCCTCTAGGATTAAACAACCCCCATTCTCCGGGGAATAGGGTTGTACGTCATGCCCTGGGGCGTATAAGGTTTTTATAGAATGGGTGGTCTTAAGAACTTGGAAGTTCTAGTTCTCTTTTCAAAGTCAAAAGTGGTGGGGGGGGGGCAAAATTTGGAGATAGCCATTTTTTCAACGTAGTTGGAAGGTTCCGAAATTATGTCTTTGAGAATGACAATGTCCCCCCCCCCCCACAGCCATCAGGGTAAGGGCTGTAAGTTACACCCTAGGGGAATGTAAGGTTTTTATAGAAAATATTGTCGTAGATACTTCCAAAATGGCTCTTTCAATTGAAAATTGAGAGGTTTTGTATTCTTTTTAATAATCCAAAGCCATCAGAGGGGAAACGCGCCCTTACGCCCATTTTTTCCCCAAACACTTCCGATCAAAATTTTGATGTAGCCATTTTCTTCAACCTAGTTGAAAGATATGGAAATTATGTCTTTGAGGATAAGACCCCCCCCCACAGACCTCAGGACAAGGGTTCTAAGCTGTGTCCTGGGGGCATATAAGGTTCTTATAAGTTGTCATAGAAACTTCAAAAAGGGTTCATTCGACATGAAACAGAGACGAGTAGTGCCCTTTTTGATTGTCGAAACTGATCCGAGGGCAAATGCCCCCCCCCCCTATGTCGATCATATCCCAAACATTTCCGATCAAAATTTTGAAACAACTATTATACTATATAGTCATTTTATTTAAAATAGCCTAAATATCATATAACAAGACATTCTTCGTTGAAACAAACCCCCAGAACCAAGGGATAACGGCTGTAAGTTATGCCCCGGGGGCATTAAGGTTTTTATGCAAGGGAGGGTTGTATAAAGTTTAGAGAAGGCTCATTTGTTTGAAAATTGGAAGTTCTAGTTCTCTTTTAAGAGTTAAAAGTGGCAGAGGGCAGCTAGTGCTCCCCTCTCGACTGCCCCTCTTTTCCCCAGACTAAACTGATTGAAATACTGAGATATTGAATTTGCTCAAAAAATTCTAAAGAACGTATAAAATGCCTCTAGGATTAACACAACCCCCATTCTCCTGGGAATATGGGTTGTACACCATGCCCTGGGGCATATAAGGTTTTTATAGAATGGGTGGTCGTAAAAGCTTTGAAGTTCTAGTTCTCTTTTCAAAGTCCAAAGTGATGGGGGGAAATTAGCCCCCCTCCCCTCCTCGACAGCCCCTCGTTTCAACAAACACATCAGATCGAAAATGTGAGGTAGCGACTTTGTTCAAAATAGTCCAAAGAACAGATAATAATGCCCATAGGGTTGACACAACCCCCCCCCCCCAGTACCCTGGGGATAGTGTTTTAAGTTATGCCATGAAGGCATATAACATTTTTATGGAATTGGCAGCCGTATAAACTTCAGTCGGGGCTCTTTTTTTAAATTTGAATTTAAAGTGCCTATTTCAAGGGTCAAAGTGATTTGATAGGAACCAGCCCCCTCCACCCCCCTCCACTATCATCATTTCTCTTAGCACCTCCAATCAAAATTTGAAGATAACAATTTTGTTCATCGTACTTAAAATTTCAAAAAATTATGGCAGTAGAAGGGGGGTTCTACTCCCACCCCTCACCCGTGCTGCCACCTACAACTTTTTTGCACCCCAAATATGGGCATAGAGTCCCTAGAGAGAACACGTGGTTAATGGGGTCAATGACATTTCTCCAGGAATAGATCCAAGTCATTAATGCCTTTGCCTCGGAAACAACTCTTTTGGTCGAACTCCAAAGGATATTAATAACCAAACGCCATGGAAACAGTTCTCCAAGAAACATCTTAGCGATGAATTGTTTTAGCGCGGGAATCAGGTTTCTAAATAATTTGAAATGTGCCAGCGCAGAGATGCCAAAAAAAGGAACACGCTGAAATTTCGTTTAGGGATTATTTGGGCGAAACTGTTTTAGCCATTTTATGTAATTATTTCGACGAAACAGTTAGAGGCATTTTAAAAGATGATTTAAAAGATGTTTTAGAAGAGGTTTTGAGTGTGGTCGTTATAATACACAAGTTCCATTTGAACAGTGTTGTGAGGTCCCCTACCCCAACCCCAAAGGGCTCCGATCCCCCTAACTCAACCCCAAAGGGTTCCAATCCCCCTACCCCAACCCCGAAGGAAGCCCCCGGTACTCAAAGGTCCCCCAAGCTCACCAAGGGCCCCCGGCCCTCAAGGTTCCCCCAGACCCCCCCCCCCCGGGGCCAAAAGGGCCCCTCCCCCTTTGGGCCCCCAAAGGGGCCCCTCTCCCTCCATCTCCTCCCTCCTCCTCCTCCCCTCCCCCTCCCCTCCCCCTCCCTTCCCCTCCCCTTCCCCTCCCCTCCCCTCCCCTCCTCCTCCTCCTCCCCTCCTCCTTCTCCCTCCTCCCCCTCCTCCCTCCTCCTCCTCCTCCCCTTCCCTCCTCCCCTCCCCTTCCCTCCCCCATTTCTTATACTTTTTTGTGCATTGAGACACAGAACGACCCCCTCCCCCGGCCCCTCCCCCTCCAAAGGTCTGATTTTTCAAAGTTCATTTTGAATTTCCTTCGTTGAAATGCAAGAGTTGGAATGTTTCAATAGTGTTTGGTTGTGGTTTACCTTGTCACAGTTACATTTTCTTGATTTTTCAAAGTTCATATTGAATTTATTTCGTTGAAATGCAAGAGTTGGAATATTTCAGTAGTGTATGGTTGTGGTTTACCTTATCACAGTTACATTTTCTTGATTTTTAAAAGTTCATTTTGAATTTCTTTCGTTGAAATTAAAGAGTTGGAATATTTTAGTAGTTTTTGGTTGTTGTTTACCTTTTCACATTTAAATTTTATCTATTTTTCAAAGTTCATTTTGAATTTCGTTCATTGAAATGCAAGAGTTGGAATATTTCAGTAGTGTTTGGTTGTGGTTTACCTTGTCACAGTTACATTCTATTGATTTTTCAAAGTTCATTTTGAATTTCCTTCGTTGAAATGCAAGAGTTTTAATATTTCATTAGTTTTTGGTTGTGTTTTACCTTTTCACAGTTACATTTTCTTGTTTTTTCAAAATTCATTTTGAATTTCATTCGTTGAAATGCAAGAGTTGGAAATTTCAGTAGTGTTTGGTTATGGTTTACCTTTTCACAGTTACATTTTTTTGATTTTTCAAAGTTCATTTTGAGTTTCTTTTGTTGAAAAGGCAAGAGTTGGAATATTTCAGTAGTGTGTTGTTGTAGTTTACCTTGTCACAGTTACATTTTCTTGATTTTTCAAAGTTCATTTTGAATTTGTTTTTTTGAAATGCAAGAGTTGGAATATTTCAGTAGTGTTTGGTTGTGGTTTACCTTGTCACAGTTACATTTTCTTAAATTTTCAAAGTTCATTTTGAATTTCTTTCGTTGAAATGCAAGAGTTGGAATATTTCAGTAGTGTTTCGTTGTGGTTTACCTTGTCACAGTTACATTTTCTTCATTTTTTAAAGTTAATTTGAATTTATTTCGTTGAAATGCAAGAGTTGGAATTTTTCAGTAGTGTTTGGTTGTGGTTTACCTTGTCACAGTTACATTTTCTTGATTTTTCAAAGTTCATTTTGAATTTCTTTCATTGAAATGCAAGAGTTGGAATATTTCAGTGGTGTTTGGTTATGGTTTACATTGTCAAAGTTACATTTTCTTGATTTTTCAATGTTCATTTTGAATTTCTTTCGTTGAAATGCAAGAGTTGGAATATTTCACTAGTGTTTGGTAGTGGTTTACCGTGTCACAGTTACATTTTCTTGATTTTCAAAGTTCATTTTGAATTATTTTCGTTGAAATGCAAGAGTTGGAATATTTCAGTAGTGTTTGGTTGTGGTTTACCTTCTCACAGTTACATTTTCTTGATTTTTCAAAGTTCATTTTGAATTTCCTTCGTGGAAATGCAAGAGTTGGAATATTTCAGTAGTGTTTGGTTGTGGTTTACCGTGTCAAAGTTAAATTTTCTTGATTTTTCAATGCTCATTTCTAATTTCTTTCTTTGAAATGCAAGAGTTGGAATATTTCAGTTGTGTTTGGTTGTGGTGTACCTTGTCACAGTTACATTTTCTGGATTTTTCAAAGTTAAGTTTGAATTTACTTCGTTGAAATGCAAGAGTTGGAATATTTCAGTAGTGTTTGGTTGTGATTTAACGTCTCACAGTTACATTTTCTTTATTTTTCACTGTTCATTTTGAATTTCTTTATTTGAAATGCAACAGTTGGAATATTTCAGTAATGTTTGGTTGTGGTTTACCTTGTCATAGTTACATTTTCCTGATTTTTAAACGTTCATATTGAATTTAATTCATTGAAATGCAGAACCTGGAATATTTCAGTAGTGTTGTGTTGTGGTTTACCGTGTCACAGTTACATCTTATTGATTTTTCAAAGTTCATTTTGAATTTCTTTCATTTAAATTCAAGAGTTGGAATATTTCAGCAGTGTTTGGTTATGGTTTACCGTGTCACAGTTACATTTTCTTGATTTCAAAGTTCATTTTGAATTTCTTTCGTTGAAATGCAAGAGTTGGAATATTCCAGTAGTGTGTTGTTGTAGTTTACCCTGTCACAGTTACATTCCCTTAATTTTTCAAAGTTCATTTTAAATTTTTTTTTCGTGGAAATGAAAGAGTTGGAATATTTCAGTAGTGTTTGGTTGTGGTTTACCTTGTCACAGCTACATTTTCTTAATTTTTCAAAGTTAATTTTGAATTTCTTTCGTTGAAATGCAAGAGTTGGAATATTTCAGTAGTGTTTCGTTGTGGTTTACCTTGTCACAGTTACATTTTCTTGATTTTTCAAAGTTCATTTTGAATTTCTTTCATTGAAATGCAAGAGATGGAATATTTCAGTAGTGTTTGGTTGTGGTTTACCTTGTCACACTTACATTCTCTTGATTTTTCAAAGTTCATTTTGAATTTCTTTCGTTGAAATGCAAGAGTTGGAATATTTCAGTTGTGTTTCGTTGTGGTTTACCTTGTCACAGTTACATTTTCTTGATTTTTCTAAGTTCATTTTGAATTTCTTTCGTTGAAATGCAAGAGTTGGAATATTTCAGTAGTGTTAGGTAGTGGTTTACCTTGCCACAGTTACATTTCTTGATTTTTCAAAGTTCATTTCGAATTTCTTTCGTTGAAATGCAAGAGTTGGAATATTTCAGTAGTGTTTGGTTGTGGTTTACCATGTCACAGTTACATTTTCTTGATTTTTCGAAGTTCATTTCGAATTTCTTTCTTTGAAATGCAAGAGCTGGAATATTTCAGTAGTGTATGGTCGTGGTTTACCTTGTCACAGTTACATTTTCCTGATTTTTCAATGTTCATTTTGAATTTCTTTCATTGAAATGCAAGAGTTGGAATATTTCAGTAGCGTTTGGTTGTGGTTTACCTTGTCACAGTTACATTTTCTTGATTTTTCAAAGTTCATTTTGAATTTTTTTCGTTGAAATGCAAGAGTTGGAATATTTCAGTAGTGTTTTGTTGTGGTTTACCTTGTCAGAGTTACATTCTCTTGATTTTTCAAAGTTCATTTTGAATTTCTTTCATTGAAATGCAAGAGTTGGAATATTTCAGTAGTGTTTGGTTGTGGTTCACCTTGTCACAGTTACATTTTCTTGATATTTCAAAGTTCATTTTGAACTTCTCTCGTTGAAATGCAAGACATGGAATATTTCAGCAGTGTTTGGTTGTGGTTTACCTTGTCATGGTTACATTTTCTTAATTTTTCAAAGTTCATTTTGAATTTCTTTCGTTGAAATGCAAGAGTTGGAATATTTCAGTTGTGTTTCGTTGTGGTTTACCTTGTCACAGTTACATTTTCTTGATTTTTCAAAGTTCATTTTGAATTTATTTCGTTGAAATGCAAGAGTTGGAATATATCAGTAGTGTTTTGTATTGGTTTACATTGTGACAGTTACATGTTCTTGATTTTTCAATTTTAATTTTGAATTTTTTTCATTGAAATGCAAGAGTTGGAATATTTCAGTAGTGTTTGGTTGTGGTTTACCTTGTCACAGTTACATTTTCTGGATTTTTCAAAGTTCATTTTGAATTTCTTTAGTTGAAATGCAATAGTTGGAATATTTCAGTAGTGTTTAGTTGTGGTTTACCGTGTCACAGTTACATTTTCTTGATTTTTCAAAGTTCATTTCGAATTTCTTTCGTTGAAATGCAAGAGTTGGAATATTTTTGTAGTGTTTTGGTCTGGTTGAACTTATAAGTTTTACATTTTCTTGATTTCTCAAATTTACTTTTGTATTTTTTTTCGTTGATAAGCAATAGTTTGAATACTTAATCAGTGTCTGTAGATAGTTTTCATTGTAACATTTACCTTCTACCGAATTTTATAAGTTCATTTTTAATTTATTTAGTTGAAATGCAAGAGTTGGAATATTTCAGTAGTGTTTGGTTGTGGTTTACCTTGTCACAGTTACATTCTCTTGATTTTTCAAAGTTCATTTTGAATTTCTTTCATTGAAATGCAAGAGTTGGAATATTTCAGTAGTGTTTGGTTGTGGTTTACCTTGTCACAGTTACATTCTCATTATTTTTCAAATTTCATTTTGAATTTATTTCGTTGAACTTAAAGAGTTTGAATATTTCAGTAGTGTTTCTTTGTGTTTTAAATTTTCACAGATACATTTTCTTTATTTTTAAATGTTCATTTGGAATTTCTTTAGTTGAAATGGAAGAGTTGTAATATTATAGTAGTGTTTTATATTGTTTTGCCTTTTCAAATTTACATTTTCAGGATTTGTCTAAGCTCATTTTGAATTTAAATTTTTGAAATGCAAGAGTTGTAATATTTCAGTAGTGGGTTGTGGTTTACCGTATCACAGTTACATTATCTTGATTTTTCAAAGTTCATTTCGAATTTCTTTCGTTGAAATGCAAGAGTTGGAATATTTCAGTAGTGTTTGGTTTTGGTTTACCGTGTCACAGTTACATTTTCCTGATTTTTCAAAGTTCATTTTGAATTTATTTCATTGAAATGCAAGAGTTGGAATATTTCAGTAGTGTTTTGTTGTGGTTTACCGTTTCACAGTTACATTTTCTTGATTTTTCAAAGGTTATTTTGAATTTTTTTCGTTGAAATGCACGAGTCGGAATATTTCAGTAGTGTTTGGTTGTGGTTTACCTTGTCAGAGTTACATTATCTTGATTTTTCAAAGCTCATTTTGAATTTCTTTCGTTGAAATGCAAGAGTTGGATTATTTCAGTAGTGTTTGGTTGTGGTTTACCTTGTCACAGTTACATTTCCCTGATTTTTCAAAGTTCATTTTGAACTTCTTTCGTTGAAATGCTAGAGTTGGATAATTTCAGTAGTGTTTGTTTGTGGTTTACCTTATCTTGTTTAAATTTTCTCTATTTTTCAAATTTCATTTTGAAATTCTATCGTTGATATGCAAGAGTTGGACTATTTCAGTTATGTTTCTGTGTGGTTTACATTGTCACAGTTACATTTTCTTGATTTTTCAAAGTTAATTTTGAATTTCTTTCGTTGAAATGCAAGAGTTGGAATATTTCAGTAGTGTTTGGTAGTGGTTCAAAGTTGATTTTGAATTTCTTTTGTTGAAATGCAAGAGTTGGAATATTTCAGTAGTGTTTGCTTGTGGTTTACCTTGTCACAGTTACATTTTCTTGATTTTTCAAAGTTCATCTGAATTTCTTTCCTTGAAATGTAAGAGTTGGAATATTTCAGTAGTGTTTGGCTGTGGTTTACCTTATCTCAGTTACATTTTCTTGATTTTTCAAAGTTCATTTTGAATTTCTTTAATTGAAATGCAAGAGTTGGAATATTTCAATAGTGTTTGGTTGTGGTTTACCTTGTCACAGTTACATTTTCTTGATTTTTCAAAGTTCATTTTGAATTTCTTTCATTGAAATGCAAGAGTTGGAATATTTCAGTAGTGTTTGGTTGTGGTTTACCTTGTCACAGTTACATTTTCTTGATTTTTCAAAGTTCATTTTGAATTTCTTTCGTTAAAATGCAAGAGGTGGAATATTTCAGAAGTGTGTTGTTGTAGTTTACCTTGTCACAGTTACATTCACTTAATTTTTTAAAGTTCATTTTTAATTTCTTTCGTTGAAATGCAAGAGTTGGAATATTTTAGTAGTGTATGGTTGTGGTTTACCTTGTCACAGTTACATTTTCTTAATTTTTCAAAGTTCATTTTGAATTTCTTGCGTTGCAATGCAAGAGTTAGAATATTCCAGTAGTGTTTCGTTGTGGTTTACCTTGTCACAGTTACATTTTCTTGATTTTTCAAAGTTCATTTTGAATTTCTTTCCTTGAAATGCAAGAGTTGGAATATTTCAGTAGTGTTTGGTTGTGGTTTACCTTGTCACAGTTACATTCTCTTGATTTTTCAAAGTTCAATTTGAATTTTTTTCGTTGAAATGCAAGAGTTGGAATATTTCAGAAGTGTTTGGTTGTGGTTTACCTTGTCACACTTACATTTTCTTGATTTTTCAAAGATCATTTTGAATTTATTTCGTTGAAATGCAAGAGTTGGAATATTTCAGTAGTGTTTGGTTGTGGTATACCTTGTCACAGTTACATTTTCTTGCTTTTTCCAAGTTCATTTTGAATTTCTTTCGTTGAAATGCAAGAGTTGGAATAATTCAGTTGTGTGTGGTTGTGGTTTACCTTGTCACAGTTACATTTACTTGATTTATAAAAGATAATTTTGAAATTCTATCTTATAAAAGCAAGATATGTAATATTTAATTATTGTTTGGTTTTGGTTTACCTTGTCACAGTTACACTTTCTTGATTTTTCAAACTTCATTTTGAATTTCTTTTGTTGAAATGCAAGAGTTGGAATATTTCAGTAGTGTTTGCTTGTGGTTTACCTTGTCACAGTTACATTTTCTTGATTTTTCAAAGTTCATTTGAATGTCTTTCCTTGAAATCCCCCCCCCCCCGCTCCAAACTCAAAAATTTCTAGGAACGTATTTTCATCATATTTAAATATTTACCTACGTACGCATCACAGGTTAGATTAGATTAGGTTAGAGACAGACAAAAAGTTAGGTGTATGGTTAGGTTAGGTTAGATTATGTTAGGTTATGTTAATTTAGGCTAGACTCGGTTAGCCTACGTACGCGCGCGTACGTAGGCTAACCGAGTCTAACCTAAATTAACCTAACCTAACATAATCTAACCTAACCTAACCATACACCTAACTTTTTGTCTGTCTCTAACCTAATCTAATCTAACCTGTGATGCGTACGTAGGTAAATATTTAAATATGATGAAAATACGTTCCTAGAAATTTTTGAGTTTGGAGGGGGGGGATTTCAAGGAAAGAAATTCAGATGAACTTTGAAAAATCAAGAAAATGTAACTGTGACAAGGTAAACCACAAGCAAACACTACTGAAATATTCCAACTCTTGCATTTCAACAAAAGAAATTCAAAAAGAACTATGAAAAATCAAGAAAGTGTAACTGTGACAAGGTAAACCACAACAAAACTATACTGAAATATTCAAACTCTTTCATTTCAACTAAAGAAATTAAAAATGATCTTTGAAAAATCAAGATATTGTAACTGTGACAAGGTAAACCACTACCAAACACTACTGAAATATTCCAACTCTAGCATTTCAACTACAGAAATTCAAAATGAACGTGGACAAATCAATAAAATGAAAGTGTGACAAGGTAAACCATAGCCTATCACTTCTGAAATATTCCAACTGTTGCATGTCAACGAACGTAATTCAAAATGATGTTTGAAAAATTAAGAAAATGTAAGTGTGACAAGCTAAACCACAACCAAACACTTCTGAAATATTCAAACTCTTGCATTTCAACGAAAGAAATTCAAAATGAACTTTGAAAAATTAAGAGAATGTAACTTTGAAAATTTAAACAGCGAAAAAACAATACTTAAATATTACAAATCTTTCATTTCTATTAAATAAAATCAAAATGAACTTTGAAAAATAAAGAAAATGTAACTGTGACAAGGTAAACCACAACGAAACACTACTGAAATATTCAAACTCTTGCATTGCAACGAAAGAAATTCAAATTGAACTTTGAAAAATTAAGAAAATGTAACTGTGACAAGGTAAACCACAACCATACACTACTGAAATATTCCAACTCTTGCATTTCAATGAAAGAAATTTAAAATGAACTTTGAAAAATCAAGAAAATGTAACTGTGATAAGGTAAACCACAGCCAAACACTACTGAAATATTCCAACTCTTACATTTCAAGGAAAGAAATTCAGATGAACTTTGAAAAATCAAGAAAATGTAACTGTGACAAGGTAAACCACAAGCAAACACTACTGAAATATTCCAACTCTTGCATTTCCACAAAAGAAATTCAAAATGAACTTTTAACCACTACCTAACACTACTGAAATATTCCAACTCTTGAATTTCAACGAAAGAAATTCAAAATGAACTTTGAAAAATTAAGGGAATGTAACTGTGACAGGGTAAACAACAACAACACACTACTGAAATATTCCAACTCGTGCTTTTCCACGAAAGAAATTCAAAATGAACTTTGAAAAATCAAGAAAATGTAAGTGTGACAAGGTAAACCACAACCAAACACTACTGAAATATTCCAACTCTTGCATTTCAACGAAAGAAATTCAAAATGAACTTTGAAAAATTAAGAACATGTAACTGTGACAAGGTAAACCACAACCATACACTACTGAAATATTCCAACTCTTGTATTTCAACGAAAGAAATTCAAAATGAACTTTGGAAAATTAAGGGAGTTTAACTTTTAAATTGTAAACTACAACATAACAAAACTTATATAGAACATAAAAATATAAACTAAGAAATAAATTAAATATGAAATATTAACATTAATGAAAATGTAACTCTGACAAGTTAAAACGCTAAAACACACTAATGAAATATTCGAACTCTTGCATTTCAATGAATAAAATTCAAAATGAACTTTGAAAAATCAAGAAAATGTAACTGTGACAAGGTAAACCACAACCAAACACTATTGAAATATTCCAACTCTTGCATTTCAATGAAAGAAATTCAAAATGAACTTTGAAAAAAAAAGAAAATGTAACTGTGAAAAGGTAAACCACAGCCAAACACTACTGAAATATTCCAACTCTTACATTTCAAGGAAATAAATTCAGATGAACTTTGAAAAATCAAGAAAATGTAACTGTGACAAGGTAAACCACAAGCAAACACTACTGAAATATTCCAACTCTTGCATTTCAACAAAAGAAATTCAAAATGAACTTTGAACCACTACCAAACACTACTGAAATATTCCAACTCTTGCATTTCAACGAAAGAAATTCAAAATGAACTTTGAAAAATCAGGAAATGTAACTGTGACAAGGTAAACCACACCGAAACACAACTGAAATATTCCAACTCTTGCATTTCAAAGAAAGAAATTCAAAATGAACTTTGAAAAATAAAAAAAATGTAACAATGACAAGTTAAACCACAACCAAACACTACTGAAATATTCCAACTCTTGCATTTCAACGAAAGAAGATCAAAATGAACTTTGAAAAATCAAGAAAATGTAACTGTCACAAGGTGAACCACAACCAAACACTACTGAAATATTCCAACTCTTGCATTTCAACGAAAGAAATTCAAAATGAGCTTTCAAAAATAGAAAGAATGTAACACTAAAAATGTAAACCACAACCACACCCTACTGAAATATTCCGACTCGTGAATTTCAAAGAAACAAATTAAAAACAAAATAATAAATATCAGTAGAATTACCGTCTGACACGGATAAAAACACCAAAACACTACAGAAATATTCCAACTCATGCATTTCAATGAAAGAAATTAGAAATGAACTTTGAAAAATCATGAAAATGTAACTGTGACAAGGTATACCACAGCCAAACACTACTGAAATATTCCAACTCTTGCATTTCAACGAAAGAAATTCGAAATGAACTTTGAAAAATCAAGAAAATGTAACTGTGACACGGTAAACCACAACCAAACACTACTGAAATATTCCAACTCTTTCATTTCAAAGAAATAAATTAAAAATGAACTATGAATAATATATAGAATGAATATGTGAAAATGTACACCACAACCAAACACTACTTAAATATTCAAATTCTTGAATTTCAACGAAAAAAATTCAAAATGAACTTTGAAAAATCAAGAAAATGTAACTGTGACAAGGTAAACCACAACTAAACACAACTGAAATATTCCAACTCTTGCATTTCAACGAAAGAAATTCAAAATGAACTTTGAAAAATCAAGATAATGTAACTGTGACAAGTTAAACCACTACAAAACACTACTGATATATTCCAACTCTTGCATTTCAATGAAATAAATTCAAAATGAACATTGAAAAATAAAGAAAATGTAACTTTGACAATGTAAACCACAACGAAACACTACTGAAATATTCCAACTCTTGCATTTCAACTAAAAGAAATTCAAAATGAAATTTTAAAAATCAGGAAAATGTAACTGTTACAAGGTAAACCACGACAAAACACTACTGATATATTCAAACTCTTGCATTTCAACGAAAAAAAAATTCAAAATTAACTTTGAAAAATCAAGAAAATGTAACTGTGACAAGGTAAACCACAACCAAACACTACTGAAATATTCCAACTCTTGCATTTCAACGAAAGAAATTCGAAATGAATTTTGAAAAATTAAGAAAATGTAACTGTGACACGTTAAACCACAACAAAACACTACTGAAATATTCCAAATATTGCATTTCAACGATAGAAATTCGAAATGAACTTTGAAAAATCAAGAAAATGTAACTGTGACTAGGTAAACCACAACCAAACACTACTGAAATATTCCAACTCTTGCATTTAAATGAAAAAAATTCAAAATGAACTTTGAAAAATCAAAAAAATGTAAGTGTGACACGGTAAACCACTTCCAAACACTATTGAAATATTCCAACTCTTGCATTTCAACGAACGAAATTCAAAATGAACTTTGAAAAATCAAGAAAATGTAACTGTGACAAGGTAA
Source organism: Artemia sp. Qi Xiang Cuo (assembly GCF_049724085.1). Classification (NCBI taxonomy): domain Eukaryota; kingdom Metazoa; phylum Arthropoda; class Branchiopoda; order Anostraca; family Artemiidae; genus Artemia; species Artemia sp. Qi Xiang Cuo. The sequence goes on along the minus strand of NC_142797.1, from coordinate 11,175,183 downwards.
ACCACGACGAAACACAACTGAAATATTCCAACTCTTGCATTTCAACGAAAGAAATTCAAAATGAACTTTGAAAAATTAAGAAAATATAACCATGACAAGGTAAACCACAACCAAACACTACTGAAATATTCCAACTCTTGCATTTCAACGAAAGAATTTCAAAATGAACTTTGAAAAATCAAGAAAATGTAACTGTGACAAGGTGAACCACAACCAAACACTACTGAAATAATCCAACTCTTGCATTTCAACGAAAGAAATTCAAAATGAACTTTGAAAAATCAAGATAATGTAACTCTGACAAGGTAAACCACAACCAAACACTACTGAAATATTCCAACTCTTGCATTTCAACGAAAAAATTCAAAATAAACTTTGAAAAATCAAGAAAATGTAAATGTGACAAGGTAAACCACAACAAAACAGTACTCAAATATTCCAACTCTTGCATTTCAATGAAAGAATTTCAAAATGAACTTTGAAAAATCACGAAAATGTAACTGTGACAATGTAAACCACAACCAAACACTACTGAAAAATTCCAACTCTTGCATTTCAAAGAAAGAAATTCTAAATGAACTTTGAAAAATCAAGAAAATGTAACTATGACAAGGTAAACCACAACCAAACACTACTGAAATATTCCAACTCTTGCATTTCAACGAAAGAAATTCAAAATGAACTTTGAAAAATCAAGAAAATGTAACTGTGACAAGGTAAACCACAACGAAACACAACTGAAATATTCCAACTCTTGCATTTCAACGAAAGAAATTCAAAATGAACTTTGAAAAATCCAGAGAATGTAAGTGTGACAAGGTAAACCACAACCAAACACTACTGAAATATTCCAACTGTTGCATTTCAATGAAAGAAATTCAAAATGAACTTTGAAAAATCAAGAAAATGTAACTGTGGCAAGGTAAACCACAACGAAACACTAATGAAATATTCAAACTCTTGCATTTCAACGAAAGAAATTCAAAATGAACTATGAAAAAATAAGAAAATTTAACTGTTAAAAGGTAAAAAACAACAAAACACTAATGAAATATTCCAAATCTTGCATTTCAATAAAAGAAATTCAAAATGAACTTTGAAAAATGAAGGGAATGTAACTGTGACAGGGTAAACTACAACAGCACACTACTGAAATATTCCAACTCTTGGATTTCAACGAAAGAAATTCAAAATTAACTTTGAAAAATCAAGAAATTGTAACTGTGAAAAGGTAAACCACAACCAAACACTACTGAAATATTCCAACTCTTGCATTTCAATGAATGAAATTCAAAATGAACTTTGAAAAATCAAGAAAATGTAACTATGACAAGGTAAACCACAACCAAACACTACTGAAATATTCCAACTCTTGCATTTCAACGAAGGAAATTAAAAATGAACTTTGAAAAATCCAGAAAATGTAACTATAACAAGGTAAACCACAACCAAACCCTACTGAAATATTCCAACTCTTGCATTTCAACGAAAGAAATTCGAAATGAACTTTGACAAATCAAGAAAATGTAACTGCGACACGGTAAACCTTAACCAAACACTACTGAAATATTCCAACTCTTGCATTTCAACGAATGAAATTAAAAATGAAATATGAAAAATCAATAAAATGTAACTGTTACAATGTAAACCACAAACAAACACTACTGAAATATTCCAACTCTTGAATTTCAACGAAAGAAATTCAAAATGAACTTTTAAAAATCAAGAAAATGTAACTGTGACGCGGTAAACCACAACCAAACACTAGTGAAATATTTCAAGTCTTGCATTTCAATAAATGAAATTCAAAATGAACATTGCAAAATCAAGAAAATGTAACTGTGACAAGGTAAACCACAACCAAACACTACTAAAATATTCCAACTCTTGCATTTCAACGAAAGAAATTCAAAATGAACTTTGAAAAATCAAGAAAACGTAAGTGTGACAAGGTAAACCACAACCAAACACTACTAAAATATTCCAACTCTTACATTTCAACGAAAGAAATTCAAAATGAACTTTGAAAAAACAAGAAAATGTAACTGTGACAAGGTAAACCACAACCAAACACTACTGAAATATTTCAACTCTTACATTTCAATGAAAGAAACTCAAAATGAACTTTGAAAAATCAAGAAAATGTAACTGTGACAAGGTAAACCATAACCAAACACTACTGAAATATTCCAACTCTTGCATTTCAACGAAAGAAATTCAAAATGAACTTTGAAAAATTAAGAAAATGTAACTGTGACAAGGTAAACCACAACCAAACACTACTGAAATATTCCAACTCTAGCATTTCAACAAAAGAAATTCAAAATGAACTTTGAAAAATCAAGAAAATGTAACTATGACAAGGTAAACTACAACGACACACTACTGAAATATTCCAACTCTTGCCTTTCAACAAAAGAAATTCAAAATGAACTTTAAAAATCAAGAAAATATAAGAGTGACAAGGTAAACCACAACCAAACACTACCGAAATATTCCAACTCTTGCATTTCAATGAAAGAAATTCAAAATGAACTTTGAAAAATCAAGAAAATGTAACTGTGACAAGGTAAACAAAACACTACTAAAATATTCCAACTCTTGCATTTCAATGAAAGAAATTCAAAATGAACTTTGAAAAATCAAGAAAATGTAACTGTGACAAGGTAAACCACAACCAAACACTACTGAAATATTCCAACTCTTGCATTTCAACGAAAGAAATTCAAAATGAACTTTGAAAAATCAAGAAAATGTAACTGTGACAATGTAAACCACAACCAAAAACTATTGAAACATTCCAACTCTTGCATTTCAACGAAAGAAATTCAAAATGAACTTTGAAAAATCAAGAATATGTAACTATGACAAGGTACGCCACGACCAAACACTACTGAAATATTCCAACTCTTCCATTTCAAGGAAAGAAATTCAAATTGAACTATGAAAAACCCAGAAAATTTAACTGTGACAAGGTAAACCACAACCAAACACTATTGAAACATTCCAACTCTTGCATTTCAACGAAGGAAATTCAAAATGAACTTTGAAAAATCAGACCTATGGAGGGGGGAGGGGCCGGGGGGAGGGGGTCGTTCTGTGTCTCAATGCACAAAAAAGTGTAAGAAATGGGGGAGGGAAGGGGAGGGGAGGAGGGGAGGGGATGAGGAGGAGGAGGGAGGAGGGAGGAGGAGGGGAGGAGGAGGAGGAGGGGAGGGGAGGGGAGGGGGAGGAGGGGAGGGGAGGGGAGGAGGAGGAGGGAGGAGATGGAGGGAGAGGGGCCCCTTTGGGGGGCCAAAGGGGGAGGGGCCCCTTGGGCCCCGGGGGGGGTCTGGGGGAACCTTGAGGGCCGGGGGCCCTTGGTGAGCTTGGGGGACCTTTGAGTACCGGGGGCTTCCTTCGGGGTTGGGGAAGGGGGATTGGAACCCTTTGGGGTTGGGGTAGGGGGATCGGAGCCCTTTGGGGTTGGGGTAGAGGACCTCACAACACTGTTCAAATTGAACTTGTGTATTATAACGACCACACTCAAAACCTCTTCTAAAACATCTTTTAAATCATCTTTTAAAATGCCTCTAACTGTTTCGTCGAAATAATTACATAAAATGGCTAAAACAGTTTCGCCCAAATAATCCCTAAACGAAATTTCAGCGTGTTCCTTTTTTTTGGCATCTCTGCGCTGGCACATTTCAAATTATTTAGAAACCTGATTCCCGCGCTAAAACAATTCATCGCTAAGATGTTTCTTGGAGAACTGTTTCCATGGCGTTTGGTTATTAATATCCTTTGGAGTTCGACCAAAAGAGTTGTTTCCGAGGCAAAGGCATTAATGACTTGGATCTATTCCTGGAGAAATGTCATTGACCCCATTAACCACGTGTTCTCTCTAGGGACACTATGCCCATATTTGGGGTGCAAAAAAGTTATAGGTGGCAGCACGGGTGAGGGGTGGGAGTAGAACCCCCCATTCTACTTATGGCTCCGAGCAAGATACCCCCTCCTCCCACTACAGCTCTCAGGGCAAGGGTTGCAAGCTATGACCTGGGGGCTTATAAGGCTCTTATAGAAAGGGCGGTCATATATGCTTTGGAGCGGACTCATCGGATTGGTAATCAGAAGTTCTAGTGCTCTTTTTAAGAGTCAAAGGGATCAGAGTGCAGCTGCCCCCCCCCCCCCTCCACACACACACACACAAAAATAAAGATTCTCATCGTGTTTTTCTGATAGGAATAATCCAAGTGAAATTTAGAGATGGTCCTTTTATTCAAAATAGTCCAAAGGCTATACATCAAGGCATTTAAATTAATAAAGACCAGCAGAGTCTGAGTGGGAGGGTAGTAAGTTATTTCCCTGGGGTATTTAAGGTTTTTTGAAGAGAAGGCTGTACAAGCTTTAGAGGTGGCTCGTTTGGTTGAAATTGGAAGTTCTAGCTCTCCTTTAGGAGTCAAAAGCGATGAACGTCAACTAGCCCCTCCCAACTACCCCTCTTTTCACCAAACGTATCTTATAATAGAGGGGCATTAAGGCCTTCTATGACGCCCATAGCAAATTAACATGGAATTTCTACGACTCCCTGTAACGTCACGGCAGCCCAGGCAAGATTACTGTGACACCCCTAGGAAAATAGCATAGGGTTTCTGTGACAGCCCTAGGAAAATAGCATGGAATCCCTATGATGCCCTGTGAAATCGAGACATCCCTGAAAATATTCCGACAATATCCCTGGTAAGATCCCCGATGGTCTAATTTTGTTTCAGTTTTGGCAAGATTCCGACAACATACGCTGGCAAGATTCCGACAACATGCCCTGGCACGATTCCCGGATGTTTTAGTATTTTTTATAAGTGTAATTGGAGTGTGGTCAATAAAATACACAAGTAGCAGTAATTTGGGTTACTAGCCCAGGTGTTCCAATATAGGGAGCACAGCTAGCGACACACCCTCCCCAGATAGGGAGCCTATAAGTAGAGCTACTAGCCCCTATGCCGTCGCACCTGTGCAATGCGGCTCCTGTTTCCAGATGTAATATGCTTGACGCAATCTTATTTCAGATGGTGAGACTCCCTCCAACACACATCTCTGGACCCCAATGACGCCACACAACTTACCCCGTTTTAAACGGTCCGGTGTAATATGGATAACACAATTTTATATAGCCTTGCCACAGGCTCCGCGGGAAATCCCCGCTTGTAACTTAACGACGGCACACACCTTACGCAATGGCAGCACACATCTTGCGTAATAACAGTGCATATATTCCTCTCGCATAATACTTTTTGGGAATTTTTGTTTCGCCCGATATGTTCAACTCATTTTTATTTCTTTTAACTTAATGGTGCCAAGCACTATATATAAGGTTAGCGCATCTTACGCAACGACGGTGCATATCCTACTTAATAACAGCGCGGATATCACTGTCACATCATACTTTTTTTACATTTCATTTTAAGACGAAACGTACAAACTGTTTTTCTCCCTTATTCTTTCTTTCTTTCTTCTTTAGTTCTTTGTCCTCGCTGGGACTTGAAAGGTCAATTTCCTTCCATCACTCCAGCCATCAAGACTAATCTGCTATTTCCAGTATTTTTTTTTACTTATTACATTCTAAAATTAACCTATTGCGAAACACCTGAGATTTGCCCATTTTTCGTACACGCAAGAATATCATGTTTACAGCAAAAATTTGACACGCAGCCGGAAAAAATTTATTTCCAGAAATTAACCTCTTCATTAAGTAATGCTTTTTGAGGATTGCTGTCAAATTTTATTGATGATTTCTCTCAAAATATATTTAGTAATAAAGGCGAAATGCATGCTTAAATTAACTAAACACCTAGGTATTAGAGACGCATCCTAAATAAATCTAAAGGATTAGGATTATTGTGAATAAAAGTTTTATTAACTAAAACAAATTTACAACAATATTAAAACACAGAAAAAAGACTTAAAAAAACGACAAACAAAAACTAAAATGTCAAAAAGCTTATAAAGAATAAAGTATAAGCAAAAGGAACCATGCATTAAAGAAAAATAAATCCTAGCAATCATTCCAAAGGGCCAGATTTATATTGGATGCAAATTTTTAAATACTATTGAGGTATTAACGAAAATGCCACTGTTTTCATTGAGCAGTGACTATGAATATTTCACAGCTTCATGACAGTACGCCCCACCCTCCCCCTAGCAATCATTTTCAGTGGGTACGGTTGACATTAGATGTAAATTTTAGGTATTATTGAGGTATTTCCGACAGCCTTGAATTGCCCTTAGAGCGCAAGTTATATTTTCACCCCCCCTTCCCCGCTCCAAGGTAAAAATTCTTTAAAGCCTCCACCCTAACGTTAAAGCTGTAGAACATGATACTTCAAGCAATTCACGCCACAATGACAACTATTAGTGCTCTTTGGAGCCCCTCTGATATCGCCTCATCACCCCCAAGACATTTTTCAGGCATTTCTTGTTAAAAATTAATCTTCAACCCATTGATTAAAGTTCTTTGAGCGCCTGGACTTTCATAATAACCTCTAAAACGCTCCACAACACATTTTATTACAAACCTCCCCCTCCATGATTACCCTCCCCCCAAGACATTTTCAACTTTTTCCTAAAAAAATAAGCTAATGAATCTATTTAATTAAACACTGTTTTTACCTGAACAGCAGAACTCAGCACTTCCTTGCTAGAGCAAGATACTCCAAGGAATTCACGCCACAATGCCACACTTTTACTGCTCTGTGGCCTCCCTCTGACATCGCCCCATCAACCCTAAACAATTATTCAGACATTACTTGTTAAAAATTATACTTCAACCCATTGATTCAAGTTTTTCGCGAGCCTGGAGTTTCACAATAACCTCGAAAACACTCCACGCCATCGTGGCCTCACACATGTCCCCCTCAATCCTCACGACCTCCCCCTCCCCTACTAGGGCATTTACAACCTTTTTTTAGAGAAAACAACCTTATGAATCTATATTAAACACTTTTTTTCTTAAACAGCAGAACTTGGTATTTCATTGCTAGAATCTGATAAAACAAGAAATTCACACCACAATACCAACTATTACTGCTCTGTGGCACCCTCTGACATCGCCCCATCACCCAAAAGACATTTTTGCCGAGATTTTTTGTTAAGAATTATACTTCAACTCATTGATATATGTTTTTTGCGAGCCTGGACTTTTATAATAACCTCTAAAATACTCCACGCCATGATGGCATCACATATCTCCACCTCCGTCATCCATATGGAGCCCCTCTACGATATTTTCAACCTTTTCCCACCGAAAATAAGCTCACGCATCTAGATTAAACACTGATATTACTTGAAAAGCAGAACTCGCCATTTCATTACGAGAGTGTGATACTCCAAGCAATTCACACCACTGTGTTACACTGTCAGGTTATACTTCCTATTGCTATTATTTTCCGACAATTCTTAGCCCTATACCAAGCCATTGCAGACCATTAACCAAAATTTTGTAAAGTGGTGTCGTGGTTTATCCTGTCACCTCACTTGAAGTTTAAAAGTCCATCTGTAAAATTTTTCTCGCTCAAAACGTATGACTAAGAGTGTTCTTGTAGCGCTGCGTCGTGATTTATCTTGTCAGTGCTACCTTTGTTGATGTTTTCAAAGTGCATTTTGGAAGTTTTTTTCGTTTGAAACGAGACTCAAGATATTTTTCTAGTGTTGTGTCGTGGTTTATCTTATCAGTGTAACAAAAATTTACTTAATACTATCAAATTTCTCTTGGAATTAACAGATTTTTCTTAATAGTAACAAATATTTTCTAATAGCAGTAACTTGTTCGTTAAAAGATAACAAATTTCTCTAAGAAGTAACAATTTTTTGCTTACGCTAGAAAGTTTTCTGCAAGAACTGAAAAGTTTTTCGTAACACTAACAAAGTTTCCCTTCGAAGTAACAATTTTTTCTTTAATACTAACAAACTATTGCTCAATATTATCAAATTTCTCTCGGAAGTACCATATTTTTCTTAACACTAACAACTGTTTCAAAAAACAGCAAGTTTTCTGTCAAAGATAAGATATTTCTCTTAGAAGTAACATATTTTTTCTTGATAACAAGTTTTCTGTTAGAAATAGCAAATTTTTCTTAATATTAACAAATTTTCTCTTAGAAGTTATAACTTTCTCCTTGATGCTAACAAATATTTACTTAATTCTATCAAATTTCTCTTGGAAGTAACAGGTTTTTTCTTAATAGTAACAAATTTTTCTAATACCAACAAGTTTCCCGTAAAAGATAAAAAACTTCACAAGAAGTAACAATTTTTATTTTTGATAACAAGTGATCTGTTCGAAAAAGTTAGTTCTCCTTGTCACTAACAAACTTCCTCTTCGAAGTAACAAATATTTCCATAATACTTCCTAATGTCTAAAAAATATCTTCCTATTGAAGTATAAATAAAACTTAAAACGAACAAAAATTAAATAAACAATCAATGCAAACAAACATACAATAGATATTAATGTAAATTATTAAATAAATCTTAGAACGATTGAAACTTAAATTGAAGACGCAAATCAAGCTTGAAACGAACAAAAATCACCACAAGCAAGAGTTTGGGATTGACCTCCTTCTCTCACTGTAAAAGTCTAGAACCTACTGCTTCATTGGCGCTATTCTGAAAACCAATTTTATTACAAATATTTTTTTTTGTACTTAATATTAAAAATAAACATTAAAATTATAGTAAAATTTTAGACTGATGAACTTTCAGCAATTAATATCATTATAACACATATATTCAGTTTAATTTATTAGTTCTTTCTAAAGTTGTACAAGACGAATTAAATTTCACTACAAAAAAGAGTTTGGATACTACTACTACTACTACTAACAACTCACCACAGCACCTAGCCACCTGAGGCCAACACAGCTACGCAAGTTCCTCATCCACCCCAATCTATTCAAACACCTGTCCACGAAGTTTTCATTTCCTTTAAATCTTTCTTTATAACGTCCTCTCACCCCAGACGGGGACAACCTGCTTTCTGTTTAGCCCTCGACGGTTGGCCGGAAAGGACAATCTTTGGCAATCTGTCATCCGTCATCCATACAACGTGCCCTAGCTACCTCAGCCTTTCTTTCATTATAGCCCTAGAGAGCGGTATTGAACCACATTTTTTATATATCCTATTGTTTGAAATACGGTCAGTCAGCCGGGTACCCAGAACAATCCTTAAGTAATTTCTCTGGAAAACATCTAGAAAATCTTCATCCGCTTTTCGGAGTGTCCATGCTTCAGAGCCATATTTGACCACTGTCATCACTGTGGCTTCTAATATTCCAATCTTGGTTTGCAGACTTATCTTTCTATTCTTCCAGACTTTTTTTAACTGTGAAAAAACACCCTGAGCCTTTGCTATTCTATATTTAACATCTTTACTGCTCCCACCATCTTTACTAATAATACAACATAGGTAAGTGAAGCTGACTGCCCCCTCCTTAACTGTAAATAAAAAACAAAAGCCTACTGCGTAATTGGCCTTAATTAAAATGAATTATATTACAAATATTTTCTTTTCCACTTCTTACAGTATTGAAAATAAAAATACAATTACAGTGAAATAAATTCTTGAACTGATGGATCTTTCAAAAATTAATATCATTATTCATCAAATATTCAATTTGATGTTGTTTATACTATCCAAGACTGTTCAAGACGCAAATAGTTTTCAGTAAAGCGCCTATGACGCTGTAGGTTTTAGACTTTTACAATGAGAGAAGGAGGTCATACCCAAACTCTTGGTTGTGGTGATTTTTGTTCGTTTCAAGCTTGATCTGCGTATTCAATTTAAGTTTCGCTCGTTTTAAGATTTATTTATTTACTTACATTAATATCTATTGTATGTTTATTTGCATTGATTGTTTATTAATTTCTGTTCGTTTTAAGTTTCATTTATACTTCAATAGGAAGATATTTTTTTCATTTTAAGCTTTATATTCATATTCAATCTAAGCATTACTCGCTTTAAGATCTATTTATTCATTTGTTACTTGTTGTATGTTTTAGCTATGATTGCTTATTTAATTTCTGTTCGTTTTGGGTTTCATTTATTCTTAATAGTTATTTCTGGTCGTTTTGTTTTTTAATTTTAGAAGGTATTTGTATTTTCTGAGCTTAAGCTTAAAATGCCATTTACTTTTATTTGAAAAACTTATTTTTCGGAAATTTTTTTAAATTAAGTTTTGTTCGTTTTTAATTGCAAAAAGTTTTAATTTTTTAATAATTCCTTTTTTCAAAATCAAACTTAAAAAAAATCAAATATTCGTCAAAATAACAAAACCGATATCAAAGTAACAATATTAAGGTGAAAAATTGGGTTTGTGTCAACCTCGGAGTTTTTATTTTCTGATGTTTGAACGATTTTTAACAAAATTGCTATCTCAAAATTTTTATTGGATGGGTTTTGGGAAAAAGGGCGTGGGGGACTAGATTAAGCTTCGGTCTCTTTTGACTCTTTAAAAGTGAACTAGAACTTTTATTTTCAACCAAATAAGCGCTCTCTGAAGTTTATACGAGTATCCCTTTTATAAGAACCATATATACCCCCAGACTATAACTTAAAACGCCTATCCCTGGGTCCTGGGGGTTGTGTCGACCCTGGAGTTTTAATATCTGATGGTTGAACTATTTTTAACAAAATTATCACCTGAAATTTTTATCTGATGGGTTTATCCATCCGATACCCCCAAAGGTGTGGAGGGCGGGAGGGGCTAGATGCCTTCTCATCTTTTTTCACTCTGAAAAAATTAAGTACAACTTTTAATTTCCATTCAAATGAACCCTCTCTGAATTTTATACGAGCATACCTTCCATAAGAACCATATATGCCCCCAGAGCAATACTTACAACGCCTTCCCCGGCCCTGGAGAGGGGGGGGTTATGTTGACACATAAGTTTTTCTTATCTGATCTTTGAACTATTTTTAACGAAATAACCATACGTAAAGGTGTTTTTGTTATATGGTCTTTCAACTATTTTTTTTAACAAAATGGCTACCTAAAAATTTTTTATCAGATGTATTTGGGGAAAAAGGGCCAGTTGCTCTTTGATCACTTTCTACTCTTAAAAAGGGCACTAGTACTCTCGATTTTCTATCGAATGAGCCCCCTTTGAAGTTTATACGACGACCCCTTTTATACGAAGTGCCCCTGGGAAAAAATAAATGGAGTTTGGGGGAGGTTAGATGCCCTCCAATCACTTTTCACTCTTAAAAAGTGAATTACAACTTTCAATTTCAAATCAAATGAGCCCTCTATGAAGTTTATACGAGCATCCCTTTCATAAGAACCATACATGCCCTTAGGGTATAAATTAGAACGCTTTCCCCTGTGCCCTGGGGGGGGGGGGTTCTATTGAATCTTAAAATTGAACTAGAACTTTCAATTTCCAATCAAATGAGCCCCCTCTGAAGTTTATATGAGCATCCCTTTCATAAGAACCATATACGCCCAAGGGACAAAACTTACAACTCCTATCCCCCGGACTCTGGGGGTGTTTTGTTATCTAATTTTTGAACAACTTCCAAAACACTGGCTATCTCAAAATCTCAGGGGACGGGTTTGGCGAAAAAGAGAGAGGGGGGGCTAGTTTAACCCTCTTGAATCTTAAAAAGTGATCTTGAACTTTCAATATGCAATCAAATGAGCCCTCTCTGAAATTTATACGAGCATCCCTTTCATATGAACAATATATACCCCAAGGCATAACTTAAAACGCCTGCCACGGGGGGGGGGGGTTGTGACGACACCTGAATTTTCACTATTTGACTTTTCAGAAATTTTTAACTTAATGCTTATCTCAAAAATTTTTATTGGATGCACTTGGGGAAAAGGGGCGCGAGGGCTTAGTTGCCCTCCATTATCTTTTGACTCAAAAAAACTTAAATAGAACTTTCAATTTCCAAGCAAATGAGCCATCTCTGATTTTTTTACGAACGTCCCTTCAATAAGAACCATATATTACCCAAGGGCATAACTTACAACACCTGCCCTCGGGCCCTGGGGGGCTGTTTTGACCCCGGAGTTTGCGTTATAGGGTCTTTGAACTATTTAAAAAAGGCTATCTCAAAGTTCTTATCGGATGGGTTTGAGGAAAAAAGGGCGTAGAGGGGGGAGGCTAGGTGCCCTCCAATCTATTTTAACTCTTAAAAGTTAACTAGAACTTTCAATTTCCAATCAAAAGATCCCTCTTTGTAGTTAATACAAGCATCCCTTCCATAAGACCCATAAATGCCCCCAGGGCATAACTTACAACGCCTGCCCCCGGGCCCTGGTGGGTTGTGTAAAACACCAGATTTTTTGTTATAAGATATTTGAACTATTTTTTACAAAATAGCTATCTTAAAATTTCTATTGGATGCATTTGGGAAAATAGGGTTTAGGAGGGGCAGGAAAGCTGGTTGCCCTCCAATATCTTTTGACACTTAAAAAGTAAACTAGAATTTTCAATTTCCAATCAAATGAGCCCTCTCTGAAGTTTATACGACAATGTTGTCTATAAAAAAAACATTGTATACCCCCAAGGCATAACTTACAACCCTTGCCCTGAGGACTCTGGGGGAGTTGTCATCCTCAAAGACCTAATTTCCAGAACTTAAAACTACGTTTAATAAAATCGCTGTCTCAAAATTTTGATTGGATATGCTTGTGGAAAAGGTGGGCGTGAGAGGGGGGTTAGTTGCCCTCAAATCACTTTCGACTATTAAAAAGGGCACTAGCCCTTTGAATTTCCAGTCGAATGAGCCTTTTTTCTGCGACAGCGTCTTCTATAAAAACCTTATATGCCCCCAGGATATAACTTAAAACCCTTGCCCTGAGGGTTGTGGGGGAGTGCCCTCCTCAAAAACATATTTTCTATATGAAAATTAACTACGTTGAACAAAATGACTATCTCATAATTTTGATTGGATGTGTTTGGGGGAATGATGGGCGTTGGGGGAAGGGGGCTAGTTCCCCTACAATGACTTTCGACTATTAAAAAGGGCACTAGTCCTTTCAATTCCCAGTTGAATGAGCCTTTTCTGACGTTTCTACGACAACGCCTTCTATAAAAACCTTATATGGCCCCAGGGCATAACTTAGAACCCTTGCCCTAAGGGTTGTGCGGGAGTGTCCTCCTCAAAAACATAGTTTCTATCTGGAAATCAACTACGCTGAACAAAAAGGCTATCTTAAAATTTTGATTGGATTGTTTGGGGGAATGATGGGCGTGGGGGGCTAGTTGTCCTCCAATCACTTTAACTATTAAAAAGGGCACTAGCCCTTTGAATTTTTAATCGAATGAGTGTGTTTTGAAGTTTCTACGACAACCCCTTCTATAAAAACCTTATATGCCCACAGGGCATAACTTAAAACCCTTACCCTGAGGGTTTTGGGGGACTGTCCTCCTCAAAAGCATATTTTCTATCTGGAGATCAACTACGCAACAAAATGGCTATCTCAAAATTTTGATTGGATGTGTTTGTGGGAATGATTGGCGTGAGGGGGGGGGGGCTAGTTGCCCTCCAATCACTTTTGATGATGAAAAAGGGCACTAGCCCTTTGATTTTTTAATCGAATGAGCGTGTTTGGAAGTTTCTACGACAACGCCTTCTATACAAACCTTATATGCCCCCAGGGCATAACTTAAAACCCTTACCCTGAGGGTTTTGGGGGAGTGTCCTCCTCAACAACATAATTTTTATCTGTAAATCAACTACACTGAACAAAATGGCTATATCAAAATTTTGATTTGATATGTTTGTGGGAACGAGGGGTGTGGGGGGGAGGCTAGTTTCCCCCCGACCACTTTCGACTATTAAAAAGGGCACTAGCTCTTTGAATTTCCAATCGAATGAGCCTTTTTTGAATTTTCTACGACGACACCTTCTATAAAAACCTTATATGCCCCCAGGGCATAACTGGAAACCCTTGCCCTGAGGGTTTTGGAGAGTTTCCTCCTCAAAAACATATTTTCCATCTGGAAAGCAGTTACGCTGAACAAAATGGCTATCTCAAAATGTTGATTGGATGTGTTTGGGAAAATGATGCGCTTGGGGGGGCTTGTTGCCCTCCAATCACTTTCGACTATTAAAAAGGGCACTAGCCCTTTGAATTTCCAATCGAATGAGCCTGTTTTGAAGTTTCTACGACAACGCCTTGTATAAAAAATTTTTATGCCCCCAGGGCACAACTTAAAACCCTTGCCCTGGGGGTTGTGGGGGAATGTCCTTCTCAAGAAAATATTTTCTGTGCGGAAATCAACTAGGCTGAACAAAATGGCTATCTCTAAATTTTGATTGGATATGTTTGGGGGATTCATGGGCGGGGGGGGGGGCTATTTGCCCTCCAGTCAGTTTCGACTATTAAAAAGGGCCCTAGAACTATCGATTTCCAATCGAATGAGCCACCTTTGAAGTTTCTACGACAACCTGTTCCATATGAAGTGCCTCTTGGAAAAAAATAATAACAAATAAATAATAAATATTGGAGCCGTATGGCCTTTACTATAGGCAACGCTACACCGTTACTTCTGACTATCAAATTTCTGTTGGAAGTTAATAGTAACAAATTTTTCTAATAGCAGCAAGTTTTCTCCAAAGGTAACAAATTTAACTTAGAAGCAACAATTTTCTGTTTATGATAACAAGTTTTCTGTTAGAAGTAGCAAGTTTTCTTAACACTAACAAATTTCTTTTTCGAGGTAACAAATTTTTCTTTAATACTAACAAACTTTTATTCAAATTTTTCTTGGAAGTAATAGGTTTTTTCTTAATAGAAACAAGTTTTTTCTAATAACAGCAAGTTTCCCGTCAAAGACAAGATATTTTTCTTATAAGTAACATTTTTTTTATGATGACAAGTTTTCAATTAGAAGTAGTAAGTTTTTCTTAACACTAACAAATTTTCTCTTCGAAGTAACAACTTTTTCCTTAATAATAACAAACTTTTACTTAATTATACCAAATTTGTCTTGGAAGTAACAGCTTTTTCTTAGTAGTAACATTTTTTTTCTGATAGCAGCAAGTTATCCGTCAAAGGTAACAAACTTTTCTTAGAAGTAACAATTTTCTGAATACGGTAACACGTTTTCTGTTAGAACTAGCAAGTTTTTTTCTTTAAACTAACAAATTTCTCTGACAGGTAACAATATTCTGCTTATTATAACTAGTTTTCTGTTAGAACTAGCAAGTTCTTGTTCTTAACACTAACAAATTTCTTTTAGAAGTAAAGATTTTTTGTTTACGATAACAAGGCTTATATTAAATCTAGCAAGTTTTTTTTAACACTAACAAAGTGTTTCTTCAATGTAACAACTTTTTCCTTAATACTATACACTTTTACTTAATATTATCAAATTTCTCTCGGAAGTAACAGGTTTTTCCTTAATAGTAACAACTTTTTTCTAATTACAGCAAGTTCACCGTCAAAGATAAGATATTTCCCTTAGAAGTAACAATTTTTCTGTCTATGATAAAAAGTTTTCTGTTAGAAGTATCAAGTTTTTCTTAACACTACCAAATTTTCTGTTCAAAGTAACAACTTTTTCCTTAATACTAACAAACTTTTACTTAATACTATCAAATTTCTCTCAGAAGTAACAGGATTTTTTCTTAATAGTAACAATTTTTATAATAACATCAAGTTTACCCTCAAAGATAATATATTTCTCTCAGAAGTAATTTTTTTTTCTAGGCTAACAAGTTTTCTCTAAGAAGTAAAATTTTTTTTTGTTTATAATAACGAGTTTTCCGTTAGAAGTTACAAAATTTTCCTTAATACTATAAACATTTAGTTAATACTATCAAATGTCTCTTGTAAATAGCAGGTTTTTTTTAAATAGTAACAAATTGATTCTAATAGCAGCAATTTTTCGGTCAAATATAACAAATTTCTCTTAGAAGAAACAATTTTTTGTTTATGATAACAAGTTTTCTGTAAGAATTATTAAGTTTTTCATAACAGTAACTATTTTTTTTCTTCGAAGTAACATCTTTTTCCTTAATACTAACAAAAGTTTTCTTTATATTATCAAATTTCTCTCAAGAGTAACAGGTTTTTCTTGATAGTAACGAACTTTTTACTTAATAACAGCAACTTTGTCGTCAAATATAAAATATATCTCTTAAAAGTAACAATCTTTTTGTCTTTGATAACAAGTTTTCTATTAGAAGTAGCAATTTTATTTAACACTATCAAACTTTTTTTCGAAGCAGCAACTTTTTCCTTAATACTAACAAACATTTACTTAATACTATCAAATTTCTCTTGGAAGTAATTGGTTTTTTCCTAATAGTAACCGGTTTTTTCTAATAGCAGCAAGTTCTTCGTCAAATTGGAGAAATTTCTATTAGAAGTAACAATTTTGTTAATGTTAAGAAAACTTGCTACTTCTAACAGAAAAATTGTTTTCTGTTAGAAATTTCTATTAGAAGCAACAATTTTGTTAGTGTTAAAAAAACTTGTTACTTCTAACAGAAAACTTGTTATCATAAACAGAAAGTTGTTGCTTCTGAGGGAAATTTGTTATCTTTGAGGGAAAACTTGCTGCTATTAGAAAAAATTTGTTACTATTAAAAAAACCTGTAACTTCCCACATAAATTTGATAGTCAGTGGCAACGCTGTAGCGTTGCCTATAGTAAAGTCCATTCGGCTCTAATGTGCTATTGTATTTATTTGAAAACTTGCTATGATAGATGAAAAATGGTTGCTTCCAAGAGAAATATCTTATCTTAGACGGTATACTTGCTGTTATTGGAAAAATTCGTTATTATTAAAAACAACTATTACTTCCGAGAGAAATTTGATAATATTCAATAAAAGTTTGTTAGTATTAGGGAAAAAGTTCTTACTTCAAAATGAAAAGTTGTTAGTGTTAAGAAAAACTTTCTAGTTCTAACCGATAACTTGTTAGCGCCTGCAGAAAATCTTTAGTTCTAAGAGAAATTTGTTATCTTTGACGAAAATGTTGCTGCTACTATAAAAAAATCGTTAATATTAAGAAAAACACGTTACTTCCACAACATTAGAAAAATATCTTGAGTCGTAAATTTCAAACGAAAAAAACGTCCAAAATACACTGAGAACATCAACAGAGGTAGCACTGACAAGATAAACCATAACATAACACTACACAAACATTCTGAATCATATTTTTCGAACGAGAAAACTTCCAAAATAGATTTTGAAATTTCAAGTGAGGTAACACTGACATGATGAACCATGACACCATATTAAAAAATCAGAAAATTGTTATACTATGAAAAATTTCTCATCTTTGATGGAGAACTTGTTGCTATTAGAAAAACTTTCTTACTATTAATAAAAACCCGTTATTTACTAGAGACATTTGACAGTACTAAGCAAATTTTTGTTAGTATTAAGGAAAAAAGTTTTTAATTCGAAGAGAAAATTTGTTAGTGTCAAGAAAAACATGCTTCCTCTAACAGAAAACTTGTTAGTATAAAAGGTAAATTGCTACTTTTGAGAGAAAATTGTCGTCATCAACGGAAAACTTGCTGCAATTAGAAAAAAATTGCCGCTAAGAAGAAAAACCTTTTATTCTTCTCAGCCCCTTTGTGATAGCATGTAAAACTGTGTTGGTGCTACGGAAAAACTTGTCAATTGTATAAGAATAATTTGTAATAATAAGAAAAAGATGCTGCTTCTAGCAGAAATCTTGTCATTAAGAAAAAACCTGTTACTTCCAAGAGAAAAATGATAGTATCAAGTAAATATTTGTTACACTGCTAAGATAAACCACGGACACAACACTATAAAAACATCTTGAGTCATATGTTTCGAATGAAAACAAACTTCAAAATGCACTTTGAAAACATTAACAAAGGTAAAACTGACAATATAAGCCATGACACAACACAACAAGAACATTCTGAGTCATATTTTTTTAACGAAAAACTTCCAGAAGGACTTTTTTAAACTTCAAGTGAGGTAATACTGACAGGATAAACCAAAACACCCCATTACAAAATGTTGGTAAATGATCTGTAATGGTGTGGTATAGGGCTGAGAATTATCGAAAAAATAGCAATAGGAAATATAACCTGACGTTTGACACTTTGACGTGAATTGCTTGGAGTATCACACTCTAGGAATCAAATGGCGAGTTCCGCTTTTCAAATATTAACAGTGTTTAATTTGGATTCATGAGCTTGTTTTTGGTAAGAAAAGGTTAAAAAAAAATTTAGGGGAGGGGGTTGCCATTTGGATGATGGAGGAGGGGTTTTCTTGGTGGTTATAATGAAAGTCCAAAGTCGTGAAAAACTTGAATCAATGGGTTGAAGTATAATTATTCAACAAGAACTGCCTGGAAAAATGTCTTGGAGGTGATGGGGCGACGTCAGAGGACGCCACAAAGCACTTATAGTAGGCTTTTTAACGTGAACTGGTTGGAATATATTTGTAACAAGAATTGTCCGGAAAAATGTCTTGAATGTGATGGAATGATGTCTTAGGATGCCACAAAGCAGTAATAGTAGACATATTGGACGTGAACTGCTTGGAGTATCAAACTCTTGCAATGCAATACCGAGTTTCGCTGTTCAAATAAAAAGACAGAGTTTTTACTTTAGATTCATGAGCTTACTTTTTCTGGGAAAGCGTTGAAAATGTCCTAGCGGTGATGATTTAGGGGGAGGCTTATTATGCCACGGTGACGTGGAGTGTTTTGGAGGTTATTATGAAAGTCCAGACTCGCTAAAAACTTGAATCAATGAGAATAAGTATAATTTTTTAACAAGAAATGTCTAAAAAATATCTTGGGATGATAGGGCAATGTCAGTGGGGGGCCACAGAGCAGTAATAGTTTGTTATTGTGGCGTGAATTTCTTGGAGTATCACGCTCTAGCAATAAAATGCTGAATTCTGCTGTTCAAGGAAAAAGATTCTTTGATTTACATTCATGAGCTTATTTTCTCTGGGAAAAGGTTGAAAATTTCCTGGGAGGGGGTGATGATATAGGGGGAGGTGTGTAATACCACGGTGGTGTGGAGCGTTTTTGAGGTTATTATGAAAATCCATGCTCGCGAAAAACGCGTATCAATGGGTTGAAGTATATTTTTTTAGCAAGAAATGTTTGAAAAATGTCTTGGGTGTGATGGGGCGATGTCAAAAGGGTCACGCGGAACAGCAATAGTTGGCATTGTGGCGTGAATTACTTGGAGTATCTTCAGCTTAAAAGTTAGGGTGGAGGTGTTAAAAAATTACCTTAGAGGGGGGGGACTTAAAATCTAACTTGCACTCAAAGAAATGCTGTATTTTCGTTTAGGGCTCTCGGAATTATACCTAAAATTTACATTAAATATCAACCTTGCCCTCTGGAAATGATTGCTAGGAGGAGGGTGGGGCGTACTGTCACGATGCTTTGAGATATTCATAATCATGGCTCAATGAAAACAGTTTTATTTTCAAAAATGCCTCAATAGTCCCTAAGAATTTGCATCTAATATCAGCCTTGCCCTCTTGAAACGATTTCTAGAATGTGTTTTTCTTTACTGCATGGTTCTTTTTGCTTATCCTTTATCCTTTATAAGCTTTTTCAGTTTTTTTTGTGGTGTTTTTGCGTCTTTTTTCTGTTTTTTAGTATTCTTGTAAATTTGGTTTTAATTAATAAAACTTTTATTTACAATAGCCCCGATCCTTTAGATTTAATGTTTAGGATTTGTCTCTAATACCTAGGTGTGTACGTAATTTAAGCATATATTTTCCCTTTTTTACTAAAAATGTCTTGAGAGCAGTCATCAACATCATTTGGCATTACTTCTTATAAAGCATTACTTAACGAAGAGGTGTAGTTTCTGGAAATAACTGTTTTCCGACTGCGTGCCAAATTTTGGCACGCCATCTGAAATAAGATGGTGTCAAGCATATTACCCCTGGAAACAAAAGCCGCATTGCACAGGTGCGACGGTTTGAGGGAATAGTAGCTCCACTCATAGGCTCCCTATTTGTCGAGGGTGTGTCGCTAGCTCTTTTCCCTATATTAGAAACCCCAATTATTACTTCTTGTGTATTGTTCCGACCCCACTCCGATTACTCATAAACAGAAATACTGAAAAATTCGGGAGTCGTGCCAGGGCATGTTGTCGAAATCTTGCAAGGGTAAGTTATCGAAATCTTGTCAATACTGAAACAAAAGTGGAGCACCGGGAATCGTACCAGGGCATGTTGTCGGAATCTTGTCAGGGATGTCTTGATGTCACAGGGCGTCATTATATGCTATTTTCCTAGGGCTGTCTCAGAAATACCCTGCTATTTTCCTAGGGGTGTCACAGGAATATTTTGAGGTATATTATGACGTAATAGGGCGTCATAGAAACCCGATGTTAATCTGATATGGGCATCATAGAAGTCCTTATGGCCCCACTATTTCTGATTGAAATTATGTAATGGCAATTTTGTTTAAAATAGTCCAAAAAATATATTACAATGCCTCCAGGGTTAACACAACCCCCCTGAGCCGTAAGGTAAGGGCTTTAAGTCATGCCCTAAGGGCATATAAGGTTTTTATGGAATGATTGGTCATATTAAATTCAGAAGAGGCTGACTTGATTTTAAATTGGGAGTTATAATGACCTTTTTAAGAGTCAAAGTGATTTGAGACTAACCATCCCCCACGCCCATCATTTGCCGCAACTAACGTCCAAATAAAGTTTTGAGACATCAATTTTTTCAGCATTGTTATAAGCTTCAATAGATATGTGTTTGGGGATGTCAACCCCCCCCCCACCGGAACATTCAAAAATTTAAATGTTTACAGTTTTATAATTTTGCTAAATCAATTATTATTAACATTTTAAGGAATAGACATCAGCGTCTATTATTAACATTTTAAGGAATAGACATCAGCATAATGTCAATCAATTATTATTAACATTTTAAGGAATAGACATCAGCTTATGTATATTAAATTGACAATGGACATTACTCTGTATGTTTTATAGTATAGTGCAAATTATATTCTGACCTTGGGAAGGCATAGGGTTTTTGAGCCCTAATTATGTTAATTTCTGTTCGTTTTGAGTTTTGGTTCTTTATTGTAATTTTCGTTGGTTTTGGGTTTCATTTATTTGTCGGTGCTTGTTTGTGGTAGTTTTACGCTTGGTAGATTATTTAATTCAATACTTGCTTATTTTTGGTTTAATTTGGAAAAACTTTTTTGTAGAAAAAGTTTTATTTAGTCAATTCTAATAATCATCAAGTGAATTAACTTATTCAAATAAAGTTTTAAAATACGTGTCCAAAATTCTATTTTAACCATTTATTTTAGTAAGGACTTGTAATAATATTCATTTTAATATGACTCTTCGAGAGCAAATGTGTTACCGTGCTGGATTTCTTCCTCTGAAACCGAAAAAGAGTTTTATATGTAAATTTTAAGTACTTTCAAGTCGACCGAGTGTCTCAGAGCTTCCAATAGTTTCCCCTCTTTGGGTCAAAATTGTAGTTCAATCCGACAAAATAAGACCAGCTTCGCCGTGGCCCAATCTACTTGGCTACTTGAAAACGGCACTAGAACATTCATTTTTAATTCAAGTGGGACGTTTACTGATTTTCTAGGACCTTTCTTTTAATTGGATAGCGCCTAAGAAAAAAAAACGAAAAAAACAAAGGTTTCTTGATGTGCAGGATTTGACTTTAACAATTCTATTATGATGCCGTCCTAGCCGTCTTAGATAAAAGAGCAGTCCTAGCCGAATGGTTTGGCGCGCTAGATTTAGGATCCTATGTCCGAGAGGTCGAGGGTTCGAAAAATACTGTGCCTAATTATTTGGTTTGAGACGGGGTCAGTGGCGTGTCTCCGTAAGCTCAGCCAGAGTACACCCAGCTCTAAATGGCTACCTGGAGAAATCTGGAGAAGGTAAACAGGGAGGGTACGCGAAAGCACAGGATGGTTGGCCCCAACCCCCACTGCACTTCCTGGCTGAAGGGCCAAGAAACGGAGATCAGCACCGCCAGTAGGGACTGTAAAGTCCAATGCCGTAGTCTTTACCTTTTCTTATTAAGATGACTCAATCCTTTTAGGGCATTTCTGCCTTTTTCAAAAACACGTAAATTTACTCTGGCTCGTAGCTTTTGGTGTGTATCTTTAAATTCGTGAATTTTATATATTTCGAATCATCATAAATAATATATTCATTTTGTGTGCATGTTATTAACCAAACTCCGTCTTTAGCGTTTAGTTGAGGCTACTATGTACCCAGGTCACTCCTTACTTGCAAAATGAGATATTCTCACTTTCAAAAAGATTGGAAAATGCATATATTACCGTTAAATGGTGGCCGAAAAAGCTCCTGGCAGAACTTGTCCGCCCTACCTCTTGAAATTTCCTGATTGAAATTTCCGTCAATTCAAGAGAATTCTGGAGGTGAGCTAAACGCATTTCTAAAATATTGGACAAATTTGTTATCTTTTCCAATTGTTTTAATAAAGATCCTAACGAAAAAGTATATGTCATAATATAAAGGAGGGATCATGTGAATGTAATCTCTTATGGTACAGAAAAAAATTGCAGATATCAGCCCGTATCACCTATAACTAAGCTTAACCCAAATGAGGGGATACTTTATTTATCTTTATAATAAAATTTGTTTATAACTTATAACTGCCGATTAATTTATAACTCCTTCCTTTCCCCTTTTCTTCTATATTTACCTTAAAGGCCACAGAAAGTTAGAAAATGAGCACTTTTTGAGGCATCAGGCACTCTCTCCCACCTAAGCAATGACCCACCGGCCCACGGTGAGAAGTACGCAGTTTTATAAAATATCAAGCCAATCAACTTGGACAAATGACGCTGTATAATGAGTGTTAATAGCTTACTATTCCTTTGAACCACTCGACTGTATATGAACTACTCGACTTTATAGATTCATGTGCCACCGTGTGGCATTACTGTCTCTTTAAACTGGGAAACCTAATATATTTCAGTAACTTTAAGTTGATTAGCTATCTCCGACTTTCGAAGCGATAACACCTTTGCCAACTATGGGTCGAAATTGTTTTTTGAAAATGGAAGAAAGGGCTGCCTTGCTGAGGCACAATATTTTTGACCACTTAAAATGGGCATCAGAACAGTTAATGTTCGTTCGAATGATCCGTATTCCGATTTCCTAGAACCATAGATACGATCTGATAGCCCTTGGAAAAATAAATGTTTAGAATCAAACAGTTCGTGGTAACGAACTGTAAGTAAGGAGCTACCCGGCTCAATAGTGTACGAAACTCTAAAAAACGGATGTCACTTGATACCATTTTGATACCACTAGATACATCAAAAGAATCAAATTTTTATGCTGATTTTAAATATATAAGTTTTATCAAGTTTAGTCATACTCATTAAAAGTTACAAGCCTGAGAAAATTTGAATCATTTTAGAAAACAGGGAAAGTCATAGAATCTTAATGAAAATCACACCATCAGATTCAGCGTATCAGAGGACTCTCCTGTAGAGGTTTCAAGCTCCTATCTGCACAAATGTGGAACTTGGTATTTTTTGCCAGAAGAAAGATCACGGATGCGTGTTTGTTATTTTTTTTTCCAGGGGTGATCGTATCGACCCAGTGGTCCTAGAATTTCGCAAGAGGGCTCATTCAAATGGAAATTAAAAGTTCTACTGCCCTTTTAAGTAACTAAAAATACTGGAGGGCAAATAGGCCCCCTCCCACGTTCATTTTTTCCCAAAGTCACTGAATCAAAATTTTGAGATAGTCATTCTGTTCAAAATAGTCGAAATACTTAATAACTATGTCTTTGAGGACGTCTTAATCCCCAACAGTCCCCGGGGGAAGGGCTACAAGTTATGAACTTTGCCCATTGTTTACATATAGTTTTGGTTATTGGTAAGCATACATATGTTTTCAGGCGGGATTTTTTTTAACTTAAAAAAAACACGTTTTTTCAACTGAAAGTAAGAAGCAACATTAAAACTTAACAGGAACAGAAAATACTACATATATGATATGGCTTACCTCACCTCAATAGCTCGCCCTTGCGCTAATGTTTCTTTTTTAACTTTTAAAAGAAGTTACTATTCTAATTCAACAGCCTTTGTGATTCAGGAGCCATTCTTAACAGTGGCGTTTTTGGGGGTGGCAAGGAGGGGGGCAGTTGCCCCCCTCAATAAATTGAAAAAAGCTATTATATAGCCTATGCCCCTTGACTCTCTGGATGTGGAACTTGTGTGCCCCCTCAATAAAAACACCGGAGCTACGCCCCTGATTCTTAAATATCTGGAACAAAAATCGAACTTAGGTTATTATAAGGTTATTATTAGTAAAAAAAAAAGTAAAATTAATAAGTTAATTTCTTTTTAATTATTCATGTACGGTGAGCCAAATTCAAAACCTGCATTAATTCAAAAACGTTCAGAAATTAAATAAAAAACAAGTTTTGTTTAACTGAAAGTAAGGAGCGACATTAAAACTTAAAATGAACAGAAATTATTTCGTATATGAAAGGGGCTATCCCCTCCTCAACGCCCCGCACTTTAGGCTAAAGTTTGGCTCTTTCCCACAACTCTACTTTTTAAAATAATAAAAAAAAACTTTACCGTAAAGAGAGGGTTGTTGTGGAGGGGACAGCCCCTTTCATATACGGAATAATACTGTTCATTTTAAGTTTTAATGTCGCTCCTTAATTTCAATTTAAAAAATATGTTTTTGTATGTAATCAATATAAAAAGTCGATTCATTTGATGTTTGCATTGTTATCAAAACTCCTTGTTTTAGACTTTTGGTTACAAATAGCTCTGGTTGCTCCTTACTTACAGCTCGTTATCAAAAATGTTTGATATTTTTTTTTTGCGAGAATAATTTATTTACTTATTAAAAACCGGGTCAAGTTTTTATATTGTGTCATCGGCTCCCTAATTCACTTCCGTTTTATCTGTAATGGGAATTTCTAGTTTGTACTCATAGACTGACATATCGCTATTATGATAACGTTTTTTTTTTTTTTTTACCGCGCGCCATCACAGCTGTTGATCTGCTCAAAGCCACTTACTTCCATTTAAAAACCATCCCACTTTTGTCATGTATAATATGAATGATAACCTCAAAGTATTGTTTTATTGACTCTTTGGGCTGATTAAAGTGCAAAATATTTGCATAAAAGATGGATCTAATGAGCCGTCCTCTAGTAACGCAAGCTCCCGCTGAAATTCTATTAATAATGACATCTACCTACTTGTTTCAAAAATTAGAATAAAAACTGTTTGGAAACATAATAGGTTTTTTTGTGTTTACCTCTTGTCAGTATAATCCTGTTATTTAGCACTTCGTAACTGTCCCTTTTTCTGCATACTTTGCAGCTGACAGAGCCGGTTTGTATGACAGCGCAAAAATGAGCACTACTACCTACTTTTTTTTATTATCAGTTTGTGTGATACATTTTTGTGAGCAGTGGTAAACGCGGTAATGCCATGTCTTAAGAAGCTATTTTTACTAGGGCAAATAAAGTCGCCAAAGTTGTCTTGCAGCTGACTTTTTGTGGAAAAACCTAGTATGTCGGCTAGTTCATAATAAAACATAAAAAAAAATGTTAAGAAATATGGCATAGGACTTTATAGTCTCTACCGGCGGTGCTGGTCTCTGTTTCACGACCTTTCAGCCAGGACGTGCAATGGGGGGGGGGGCGCAAGCCAGCCTGTGTTTTCGCACACCCTTCCTGTTTATCTTCCGCATATTTCTCAGGATATCCGTTTAGAGCTGAGTCGATCCTGGCCGAGCTTACAGAGACCCCCTTGACCCCCATTCAAAACCAAATAGTCAACGACAAAAGGACTCGAACCCCTCTCCTCAGGGACAAAGGATTTCAAGTCTAGTGTGCAAGTTTATAGGTATACTATACTGGCAAAAAATGAAAAACACGGCGAAATAAAAAAAAGTGGTGTATTACATATTGGTATATGAACTATACGAAAAGTTAATATTAAGCGTAAGTTTACTTGCACTTTTGTGACACAAATTGCACTAAATTTCCAATGAATTTCCCGCTAATGAACAAATAAATAGCTGAACATTTCCCGCTAATAGAAGTAACAACAAATGAAGAAAATTAGGACAGCTTTTGTAGACAATTAAATAAGAAAAACAAGTTTTTTAAACTGAAAGTAAGGAGCGACATTAAAACTTAAAACGATCAGAAATTATTCCGTATATGAAAGGGGCTGTCCCCTCTTCAACGCCTTGCTCTTTACGCTAAAGTTTTTTATTGTTTTAAAAAATAAAGTTGTGACCCAGAGTCAAACTTTAGCGTAAAGAGCAAGGCGTTGAGGAGGGGACAGCCCCTTTCATATACAGAATAATCTCTGTTCGTTTTAAGTTTTAATGTCGCTCCTTACTTTGAGTTTAAAAAACTTTTTTTTATTTAATTTCTGATCGTTTTTTAGTTAATGCAGCTTTTATTTTGGCTCACCGTCATTGAATAAGTAAACAAAATTTGTAGAAAAATTATCGTTAACGCATAAATCGTTACCGAAAAGTCGCTTGAACTCACAACCATCGAGTTTAAAAGAGAGGTTCATAGCCACTGGGATGCGGTAACTGTTATTATAAAATGTATTTTTGGACCTGTTATTATTAGTTAGCGATACACAAATTGGAGAAGAATCGAGACATCTTCCCTTTTTCTGCAGATTAATTAAAAAAACTTTTTCTACTAAATAAGTTTTTCAAAGAAAAGTAAAGAACTCCATTAAATCAAAAATTAGCAAAGAAAAAATCCAATAATCTAATAAGCGTGAAATTACCACAAATCAGCATCGATAAAAAATAAAACCCAAAACGAACAGAAATTACAACAAATAACCGAGTCACACTCAAAACCAGCAGAAATTAATATGAGTAGGGCTCAAAACCCCTATGCCTCCCCAAGGCCAGAACATAAGTAGCACTTCACTGAAAAATATAAATGTTTTTTGTTTTATAACTTATATCAAATAATATTAAGATTTTGATTACTAAATATCAGTATATGTATATTAAACTGACAATGGACTTTCATTTGTATTTTTTCATACCCTCAGTCGTTCTTGGGATACTGCTGAGATGCCTTATTGGGAATTAGTATTAACACAGTACATTTCGATTTAATCTTAAGGTAACATTTAGTTTTTAACCATAATGGGCAAATCAGAGGGTAGGCATGAGAGGGAGATGTGTTGCCTTCCGATCATTTTCGACTATTAAAAAGGGCATTAACCCTTTTTATTTTCAATCGAATGAGCCCTTTTCTAAGTTCCTATGACAACTCCTTCGACACGAAGTGCCCTGGTATAAAAAAAAAAAAAAAAAAAAAATAATAATAATACATTGTACCTACATCAATCTCTACTATAATTAATTAAAAAAAAACTTTCCGAAAAATAAGTTTTTCAAAGAAAAGTAAAGGCCATTTTAAACTTAAGCTCAGCAGATACAAATATCTGTTAGAATTCAAACTCAAAACGACAAGAAATTACTATTAAAGAATAAATGAAACCCAAAACGGGTATTAAACAGATATTATACAAACAATCATAGGAAAAAACATACAACATGTAATATTATAAATGAACAAATAGATCTTAAAGCGAGTAATGCTTAAATTTAATATGAAGCTTAAAACGAAAAAAAAAATTGTTATTGAAGTTTAAACGAAACTTAAAACGAACACAAATTAAATAAACAATCAATGCAAACAAATATACAACAAATATTAATGTAAGTGAATAAATAAATCTTAAAACGAGTGGAACTTAAATTGAATATGTAAATCAAGCCTGAAGCGGACAAAAATCACTAGAAACAAGAGTTTGGGTATCGCCTCCTTTTCTCAATGTAAAAGACAAATCCTACTGCGTCATTGGCGCTTTACTAAAAACCAATTTCATTACAAATATTTTCTTTTGTACTTAATATTGAAAATAAACATTAAAATTATAGTCAAATTTCGAACTGTTAAGCTTTCAGAGATTTACATCATTGTACGTCAAATATTCAGTTTAATTTATTAGTTCTTTCAAAAGTTGTTCAAGACGAATATATTTTCAGAGGCAACACTGTAGCGTTGCCTATAGTAAAGGCCATATGGCTCCAATGTTTTATTATTTATTAATTAAAAAAAAAAAACTTTCAGAAAAATAAGTTTTTAAAAGAAAAGAAAAGGCAATTTTAAACTTAAGCTCAGGAGGTACAAATACCTGTTCAAATTCAATCTGCGCACGACCAGAAGGTACTATTAAACAATGAATGAAACCCAAAACGAACCGAAATTAAATAAAAAATCATAGCAAAAAACATACAACAAGTAATAATATAAATGAATAAATAGATCTTAAAGCGAGTTATGCTTAGTTTGAATATGAAAATCAAGCTTAAAACGAAAACAAATAATTTGCTATTAAAGTATAAATGAAACTTAAAACGAACCGAAATTAAATAACAATCAATGCGAACAAACATACAATATATATTAATGTAAATGAATAAATAAATCTTAAAGGGAGTGAAACTTAAATTGAATATGCCAATCAAGTTTGAATCGAATAAAAATAACTACAGACAAGAGTTTGGGTATCGTCTCACTGCAGAAGCCTAAAACTTACTGCGTCATTGGCGCTTTACTGAAAACAATTCTTTGAAATATTTTTACTTTTGTAACTTTAAGAAATCAAAAATTAATTAAGATTTTAGGGAATAAATATCAGCATATGTATATTAAATTTACAATGCACATTTTTTTTCAGTAAACTACAAATTATATTCTGGCTTTTAGAGAGCAAAGGGGTTTTGAACCCTACTCACATTAATTTATGCTCGGTTCGAGTTGGACTCTAATATTTATTTTAATTTTTGTTCGTCTTGGGTTTCATTTATTTATTGATACTGATTTGGTTTAGTTGTATGCTTGGTAGATTATATGATATTCCGGACGCCAGGTGTTGAAAATGTGAACCATACCACGACGGAATGGTGCTGCTACGACAATTAGCCTACCCTCTACCCCCTAAATTGACCATGCGGATTCAAAAATACCAATGGCACGTGCTTGCGAGTGGTGGAACACTACGAAACTTGACATTTTATTATATTTTGGTGTTTCATGCAAGAAAATGCATGTTCGACAAAGTTTTAGGTGCAGTTTCCCGCTCAAATAGAAATGCCTAGAAGCCATAGAATGTTTTCATAACAAACTAACACGATTAGTTACAAATAATGGCAGAGTTAAAAAAAAATGGCAAAGCTTTATGAGACTTGAAGAGTCTTGGTAAATATAAACCAAATCGAATTGAATATTAGATATATAGTGATATTAATTGTTGACAGATCCATCAGTTCAAGATTTGTTTTCACTGTAATTTTATTTTCCTTTTTAATGCTTTAAGAACTGGAAAATAACAAATTTGTAATATAGGAGTAATTCGTTTTCAGTGAAGCACCAATGACGCAGAAGGCTTTAGGTTTTTACAGTTAAAGAAGGGGGCAGTACCCAAATTTTGCTTGTAGTGAAACTATATTTGTCTTGACCAATCTTGAAAAGAACTAATAAATTAAACTGAATATTTGATGCATAATGATATTAATTGCTAAAAGCTCACCAGTTCAAAATTTTATGGTAATTTTAATATTTATTTTCAATATTAAGTAAAAAAGAAAACATTTGTAATATAATTCGTTTTCAGCAAAGCGCCAATGACGCAGTAGTTTTTAGACTTCTGTAGTGAGACGATACCCAAACTCTTGTTTGTAGTTATTTTTATTCGATTCATACTTGATTTGCATATTCAATTTGTTTCACTCGTTTTAAGATTTATTTATTCATTTACATTAATATATATTGTATGTTTGTTCGCATTGATTATTATTTAATTTCTGTTCGTTTTAAGTTTCATTTATACTTTAATAGCAAAATATTTGTTTTCGTTTTAAGCTTGATTTCATATTCAATCTAAGCATTACTCGCTTTAAGATCTATTTATTCATTTATATTATTACTTGTTGTATGTTTTTTGCTATGATTTTTTATTTAATTTCTGTTCGTTTTGGGTTTCATTTATTCTTTAATAGTAATTTCTGGTCGTTTTGAGTTTGAATTTTAAAATGTATTTGTATCTCCTGAGCTTAATTTCAAAATGGCCTTTAATTTTCTTTGAAAACATTATTTTTCGGGAAGTTTTTTTTAATTAATTTTTGTTAGTTTTTGATTGCAAAAAGTTTCAGGTTTTTAAGGAATGGGGGAAGGGGGCGGTGCTTACTGTCCGATTATTCTTGACTTTAAAAAACGGATCTAAAACTAACAATTTAAATGGAATGAGGCTTTTTTCAAAGTCTATACGATTACCTCTTTGATAAAAACCTTATATATGAACAATAGACAGCTTGCATAACTTGTGGACAGCGATTGACAACAATGAATGGATTAGAAAAATTGCTCCAATAAGGGGGTTTTGACCATTTCACTTGCTGAAACAGAGGGATAACGACTGTTTGGAATTGACCTTAATAGTAATTTGTGTGGCAAAGCAATTTTGCATCTATCACAGAGTATGTATTTTAACCTTATAATTGGATAATTATAATAGATTTCCTATATGTTCTTCTCATACAAAACCGCTTCTAAGAAGTTATAAACCCCCCTTCATCATTTATGACCCAGGGTATTACTTTCAAAGCATACCCCTGTTGGGCTGTGTCGACACCGGAGTTTTTTGCTATCAGAAATGTGAAATAATTTAATATAATGTCTATCTCAAAATTTTTATCTGATGCATTTAGGGCGTGGAGGAGGGAGAGAGGCTAGTTGCCCTTCAATCCCTTTTGACTCTTAAAAATTGAACAAGAACTTTCAATGTTCAATCAAATGAGCCCTCTCTAAAGTTTATACGAGCATCCCTTCCATAAGAAATAATATGAAGGATTCGGAGAATCCTTAAATTACAACCCTTGCCCTGAGGGCTTTGGGGGAGTTGTAATCCTCATAGAAATAATTTCCAGAACTTAAAACTAAGTTTAATTAAATGATTGTCTTAAAATTTTGATTGGATGTGTTTGGGGAAAAGGTGGGCGTGAGAGGGGGGTTTGTTGCCCTCAAATCACTTTCGACTATTACAAAGGGCACTAGCCCTCGGAAATTCCAATCAAATGAGCCTTTTTTGAAGTTTCTACGACACCGCCTTCTACAAAAACCTTATATGCCCCCAGGGCATAACTTAAAACCCTTCCCCTGAGGGTTGTGGGGGATTGTCCTCCTCAAAAATATATTTTCTATCTGGAAATCAACTACGCTGAACAAAATGGCTCTCTCAAAATTTGGATTGGATGTGTTTGGGGGAAGGATGTGCGGGGGGGGCGGCTAGTTGCACTCCCATCAATTTCGACTATTAAAAAGGGCACTAGCCCTTTGAATTTACAATTGAATGAGCCTGTTTTTAAGTTTCTATGACAACGCCTTCTATAAAAACCGTATATGCCCCCAGTGCATAACTTAAAACTCTTGCCCTGAGGGTTGTGGGGGAGTGTCCTCCTCAAAAATATATTTTCTATCTGGAAATCAGCTACACTGAACAAAATGGCTATCTCAAAAGCTTAATTGAATGTGTTTGGGGAAATGATAGGCGTGGGGGGGGCTAGTTGCCCTCCAATCACTTTCGACTATTAAAATGGGCACTAGCCTTTAATTTCGAATCGAATGAGCCTGTTTTGATGTTTCTACGACAACGCCTTCTATAAAAACCTTATATGCCCCCAGGGCACAACTTAAAACCCTTGTCCTGAGGGTTTTCGGGGAGTGTCCTCCTCAAAAATATATTTTCAATCTTGAAATCAACTACGCTGAGCAAAAGTGGTTATCTCAAAATTTTTGATTGGATGGTTTTGGGGACTGATGGGCGTAGGGGAGGGGGGGCTAGTTGCCCTCCAATCACATTTGACTATTAAAAAGGGCACTATCCCTTTGAATTTCCAATCGAATGAGCCTTTTTGAAGTTTCTATGACAACGCATTCAACAAAAACCTTATATGCCCCCAGGGCATAACTGACAACCCTTGCCCTGAAGGTTGTGGGGGATTGTCCTCCTCAAAAACATGTTTTGTATCTGAAAATCAACTACGCTGAACAAAATGGCTATCTCAAAATTTTGATTGTAGGGGGTTGGGGGAATGATGGGCGTGGGGCGGGGGGGGGGGGGGCAAGTTGCCATCCAATCACTTTTGACTATGAAAAAGGGCACTATCCCTTTGAATTTCCAATCGAATGAGCCTTTTTGAAGTTTCTACGACAACGCCTTCTATAAAAACCTTATATGCCTCAGGGTATATCTTAAAACCCTTGCCCTGAAGGTTCTGGGGGAGTGTCCTCCTCAAAAACATATTTTCTATCTGGAAATCAACTAAGCTGAACAAAATGGCTATCTCAAAATTTTGATTGGATGTGTTTGGGGAAATGATGGGCGTGGGGGGGCTAGTTGCACTCCAATCACTTTCAACTATTAAAAAGGGCACTAGCCCTTTAACTTTCAATCGAATGAGCCTGTTTTGAAGTTTCTACGACAACGCCTTCTATAAAAAACCTTATATGCCCCCAGG
This sequence comes from Artemia sp. Qi Xiang Cuo, assembly GCF_049724085.1. Lineage (NCBI taxonomy): Eukaryota > Metazoa > Arthropoda > Branchiopoda > Anostraca > Artemiidae > Artemia > Artemia sp. Qi Xiang Cuo. The sequence goes on along the minus strand of NC_142797.1, from coordinate 11,142,592 downwards.
GCATTACTTAAAACCCTTGCCCTGAGGGTTGGGGGGGAGTGTCCTCCTGAAAAATATATTTTCTATCTAGAAATCAACTCCGCTGAACAAAATGGTTATCTGAAAATTTTGATTGGATGTGTTTGGGGAAATGATGGGTGTGGGGGGGGGGGGGAGGGGGCTAGTTACACTCCAATCACTTTCAACTATTAAAAAAGGCATTAGCTCTTTAATTTCCAATCAAATGAGCCTGTTTTGAAGTTTCTACGACAACGCCTTCTATAAAAACCTTATATGCCCCCAGGTCTAAACTTAAAACCCTTGCCCTGAGGGTTGTGGGGAGTATCTTCCTCAAAAATATATTTTCTATCTGGAAATCAACTACGCTGAACAAAATGGCTATCTCAAAATTTTGATTGGATAAGTTTGGGGAAATGATGGGCGTGGGGGGGAGGGGGGCTAGTTACACACCAATCACTTTCGACTATTAAAAAGGGCACTAGCTCTTTAATTTCCAATAAAATGAGCCTGTTTTGCAGTTTCTACTACGACACCTTCTTTAAAAACCTTATATGCCCCCAGGTCAAAACTTAAAACCCTTGCCCTGAGGTTTGTGGGGGAGTATCCTCCTCAAAAATATATTTTCTATCTGGAAATCAACTACGCTGAACAAAATGGCTATCTCAAAATTTTGATTGGATGTGTTTGGGGGAAGAATGGGCGTCGGGGGGGGGGGGGGTTAGGTGCCATCCAATCAATTTTGACTATTAAAAAGGGCACTAGAACTCTCGATTTCCAATCGAATGAGCCCCCTTTGAAGTTTTTACGACGACCCCTTCCGTATGAAGTGCCTCTGGTAAAAAATAATAATAATAATAATAATAATAATAATAATAAAACATTGGAGCCGTATGGCCTTTACTATTTATACAAATGGGACTAGCCCTTGGAATTTCCAATCGAATGAGCCTTTTTTGAAGTTTCTACGACACCGCCTTCTATAAAAACCTTATATGCCCCCAGGGCATAACTTAAAACCCTTGCCATGAGGGATGTGGGGGATGGTCCTCCTCAAAACATATCTTTATTCTGGAAATCAACTACGTTAAACAAAATGTCAATCTCTAAATTTTGATTGGATGTGTTTGGGGAAATGATGGGCGTGGGGGAGGGTAGTTGCCCTCATATCAATTTCGACTATTAAAAAGGCCACTAGCCCTTTGAGTTGCCAATTGAATTTGCCTGTTGTGAAGTTGCTACGAAAACGTCTTCTATAAAAACCTTATATGCCCCCAGGGCATAACTTAAAACTCTTGTCCTGAGGGTTGTGGGGGAGTGTCCTCCTCAAAAACATATTTTCTATCTGGAAATCAGCTACACTGAACAAAATGGTTATCTCAAAAGTTTGATTGGATGTGTTTGGGGAAAAGATGGGCGTGGGGGGGGGGCTAGTTGCCCTCCAATCACTTTCGACTATTCAAAGGGCACTAGCCCTTTAATTTCCAATCGAATGAGCCTGTTTTGAAGTTTCTACGACAACACCTTCAATAAGAATCTTATATGCCCCCAGGGCATAACTTAAAACCCCTGCCCTGAGGGTTGTGGGGGAGTGTCCTCCTCAAAAATATATTTTCAATCTGGAAATCAACTACGCTGAACAAAAGTGGCTATCTCAAATTTTGATTGGATGGTTTGGGGGAATGATGGGCATGGGGGGGGGGCTAGTTGCCCTCCAATCACTTTCGACTATTAAAAAGGGCACTGTCCCTTTGAATTTCCAATCGAATGAGCCTTTTTTGAAGTTTCTACGACAACGCCTTCTATAAAAACCTTATATGCCTCAAGCGCATATCTTAAAACCCTTGCCCTGAAGGTTGTGGGGGAGTGTCCTCCTCAACAATATATTTTCTATTGGGACAACAAATAGGCTGAACCAACTAGCTTTCACAAAATTTTGATTGGAGGTGATGGGGGCACGTATGAGCGTTGTGGAGCAGTCGTGAACCCCCGACACTTTTGGAAAATTAAGGAGGGCGCTAGCCCTTTAATTTCAAATCAAATGCGCATGGTTTGAAGTTTCTACGACAACGCCTTTTATAAAAACCTTATGTCCCCCCAGGGCATAACTTAAAACCCTTGCCCTGAGGGTTGTGGGGGAGTGTCCTCCTCAAAAATATAATTTATATCTGTAAATCAACTACGCTGAACAAAATGGTTATCTGAAAATTTTGATTGGATGTGTTTGGGGAAATGGTGGGCGTGGAGGGGAACGGGGCTAGTTACACTCCAATCACTTTCGACTATTAAAAAGGGCACTAGCCCTTTAATTTGCAATCGAATGAGCATGTTTTAAAGTTTCTACGACAATGCCTTCTATAAAAACCTTATATGCCAGGGGCATAACTTAAAACCCTTGCCCTGAGGGTTGTGGGGGAGTATCCTCATCAAAAATATATTTTCTAGATGGAAATCAACTACGCTGAACAAAATGGCAAATTTTGTTTGGGGGAATTTTGTTTGTCTCAAAATTTTGATTGGATGTGTTTGGGGGATTGCTGGGCGGGGGGGGGGGCTAGTTGCCCTCCAATCACTTTCGACTATTAAAAAGGGCACTAGCTCTTTAATTTCCAATCAAATGAGCCTGTTTAGAAGTTTCTACGACACAGCCTTCTACAAAAACCTTATATGCCCCCAGGGCATAACTTAAAACCCTTGCCCTGAGGTTTGTGGGGAAGTATCCTCCTCAAAAATATATTTTCTATCTGTAAATCAACTACGCTGAACAAAATGGCTATCTCAAAATTTTGATTGGATACGTTTGGGGAAATGATGGGCGTGGGGGGGGCGGGGGGCTAGTTACACTCCAATCACTTTCGACTATTAAAAAGTGCACTAGCTCTTTAATTTCCAATCAATTGAGCCTGTTTTAAATTTTCAATGACAACGCCTTCTATAAAAACCTTATATGCCCCCAGGGTATAACTTAAAACCCTTGCCTTAAGGATTGTGGGGGAGTGTCCTCCTCAAAAATATATTTTATACCTGAAAATCAACTACGCTGAACAAAATGGCTATCTCAAAATTTTGATTGGATGTGTTTGGGGGAATGATGGGTGTGGAGGGGGGGTTGAGTTACCCTCCAATCACTTTCGACTATTAAAAAGGGCACTAGAACTCTCGCTTTCCAATCGAATTAGCCCCCTTTGAAGTTTTTACGACGACTCCTTCCGTATGAAGTGCCTCTGGGAAAAATAATAATAATATTAATAAAACATTGGAGCTGTATGGCCTTTACTATAGGCAACGCTACAGCGTTGCCTCTGATTTATTTATTTATTATTATTTTTTTTTTCCCAGAGGCACTTAATATGGAAGGGGTCTTCGTAGAGATTTCAAAGGGGGCTCATTCGATTGGAAATCGAGAGTTCTAGTGCCCTTTTCAATAGTTGAAAAGGATTGGAGGGCAACTAGCCCCTCCCCCCACGCCCATCATTCCCCAAAACACATCCAATCACAATTTTGAGATAGCCATTTTGTTCAGCGTAGTTGATTTCCAGATAGAAAATATGTTTTTGAGGAGGACACTCCCCCACAACCCTTAGGGCAATGGTTTTAAGTTAAGCCCTGGGGGATATGTGGTTTTTATAGAAAGCGTTGTCGTAGAAACTTCAGAAAAGGCTCATTCGATTGGAAATTCAAAGGGCTAGTGCCCTTTTTAATAGTCGAAAGTGATTGGAGGGCAACTATCCCGCCCCCACGTCCACCTTTCCCCCAAACATATCCAATCAAAACTTTGAGATATCCGTTTTGTTCAGTGTAGCTGGTTTCCAAATTGAAAATACATTTTTGAGTAGGACACTCCCCCACAACCCTCAGGGCAAAGGTTTTAAGTTATGGCCTGGGGGCATATAAGGTTTTTGTAGATGCCGTTGTCGTAAATTTAATTGGAAATTCAAAGGGATAGTGCCGTATCTAACAGTCGAAAGTGATTGGAGGGCAACTTAGAAAATATGTTTTTGAGGAGGAAAATCCCCCACAACCCTCAGGGCAAGGGTTTCAAGTTATGCCCTGTGGGCATATAAGGTTTTTATAGAAGGCGTTCTCGTAAAAACTTCAAAAAAGGCTCATTCGATTAGAAATTCAAAGGGCTAGGGCGCTTTTCAATAGTCGAAAGTGGTTGGAGGGCAACTAGCCCCCCCCCCCCCAATACCCATAATTCCCCCAAACCCATCCAATAAAAATTTTGAGACACCCATTTTATTCAACGTAGTTTTAAGTTCTGGAAATTAGGTCCTTGAAGACGACAACTTCTCCATAGCCCTCAGGGCAAGGGTTGTAATTTAAGGAATCTCCGAATCCTTCCCAGTATTTCTTATGGAAGGGATGCTTGTATAAACTTTAGAGAGGGCTCATTTGATTAGAAATTTAAAGTTCTTGTTCACTATCTAAGATTCAAAAGAGATTGGAGGGCAACTACCCCCCCCCCCCGTCTCCACTCCCGAAATACATCAGAAAAAAATTTTGTGTTAGACAATTTGTGAAAATAGTTCAAAGTTATGATAAAAAAAATCCGGTGTCGACACAGCCCACCAGGGCCCGGGGGTAGGCGTTGTAAGTTATGCCCTGGGGGCATATAAACAATCAAACAATCATTAAATAAACAATCAATGCAAACAAGCACACGATAGATATTAATGTAAATTAATAAACATACTTAGTGCTGATATTAATGTAAATTAATAAATAAATTTCTGCTGGGTGGAATTTAAAGCGGGAAAATCATCAGCAGGAAAAGAAAATGTTCTTTGAGGGGGGAGGAATTTCCCTGGGGTGGGTTTTTCAAATGTGAATCCTTCAGAGAGGGGACGACTAAACCCATTCGATAATATTCTAAATTTTACCTCTGAAAGTAACGGGAATAAAAAATCAACGGAAATGTCAGAGAAAGCACTTCAGGTTCCTTTAGACGATTTTGTTCGTGTCCTTGGAAAAAGACATTTTCAAAAGACAGATTATTTTCATTTGTATTACTTTCTCCTTGGCTGCTCAATTATGCTTGTGAGGGGGGAGACTTCCCCCCACCAGTGGCTACGCTAAGGTTTCAGTTTTTATCTCAAGGGTTAAAAATGAACGCAATGCGATAAAAGTATAACTCAAAATAACATATATAGAATAATATATGCACATTCACAGTACAATTGATCAAAATTGCATATTATGAGTTGAGGCTCACCCAAATGATGGCCCAGGGAGCTCAACATTCCACAATCTATGAAATCAATCCTGCAATAACTGAAAATATAAAGTATTTTTGAGTATTTTAAAGTCTTCCACAATTCAAATGGTCCAATATTCTGCAGCCCAATGAGTCTGTCTAATCCTCTAAATCGGGAACGGAAAAGATAAGTGAAGTTCCACCCCGTATTGGATGAGTCTCCAATCTCACCCTCCCCCTCTTCTACTGTCTACGCTAAAGTTTCTTCTTTATGCCGAGTACGCTTCCCCCACCCCAAAGACTTTAATAAGGCAAAGTTTTGTATGGGGAGAACACATAGTAAATCTATTATAATTATCCAATTATAAGGTTAAAATACATACTCTGTGATAGATGCAAAATTGCTTTGACACACAAAATCTTATTAAGGTCAATTCCAAACCGTCGTGATCCCTTTGTGTCAGCAAGTGAAATGGTTTAAACCCCCTAATTGGAGATGTTTTTTCAATCCATTCATTGTTGTCAATCGCTGTCCACAAGTTATGCAAGCTCTCTATTTTTCATATATAAGGTTTTTATCAAAGAAGTAATCGTATAGACTTTGAAAAAAGCCTCATTGGATTTAAATTGAAAGTTCTAGATCCGTTTTTTAAAGTCAAGAATAATCGGACAGTAAGTAACTCCCCCTCCATGCCATAAAAAATTCAAAATTTTTTCAGTCAAAAACGAACAAAAATTAACTAAAAAAAAACTTTCCGACAAACAAGTTTTTCAAAGAAAAGTAAAGGCAATTTTAAATTTAAGTTCAGGAGATACAAATACCTGTTGAAATTCAAACTCAAAACGACCAGAAATTACTATTAAAGAATAAATGAAACCCCAAACGAAAAGAAATTAAATTGAATATGCAACTCAAGTTTGTATCGAATAAAAATAACTACAAATAAGAGTTTGGGTATCACCTCACTGCAGAAGCTTAAAACTCACTGCGTCTTTGGCGCTTTACTGAAAATGAATTATATTACAAATGTTTTCTTTTGTACTTATTATTGAAAATAAATATTAACTGATGAGCTTTCAGCTATTAATATCATTATACATCAAATATTCAGTTTAATTTATTAGTTCTTTCCAAGATTGGTCAAGACAAATATAGTTTCACTACAAACAAAATTTGGATACTCCCCCCTTCTTTAACTGTAAAAACCTAAAGCCTTCTGCGTCATTGGCGCTTCACTGAAAACGAATTACTTGTATATTACAAATTTATTCTTTTCCAGTCCTTACAGCATTGAAAATCACAATAAAAATTACAGTGAAAAAAAATCTTGAACTGATGGATCTTTCAACAATTATTATCATTGTGTATCGAATATTCAATTTGGTTTTGTTTATACTTTCCAACATTGCTCAAAACTTATATAGTTTTCAGTAAAGCACCGATAGCGCAGCAGATCTTAGGCTCCTGCAGTGAGGTAATACCCAAACTCTTGTTTGTAGTTATTTGTATTCGATACAAACTTGATTTTTATATTAAATTTAAGTTTCATTTGTTTTAAGATTTATTTATTCATTTACATTACTATATATTGCATGTTTGTTCGCATTCATTGTTTATTTAATTTCTGTTCGTTTTAATTTTCATTTATACTTCAATGACATACTAATTTTTTCCGTTTTAAGCTTTATTTCCAAAGTGAATCGAGGTATAGCTGACTTTAAGATCTATTTATTCATTTATATTATTACTTGTTGTATGTTTTTTGCTATGATCGTTTATTTAATTTCTGTTCGTTTTGTGTTTCATTTATTCTTTAATTGTAATTTCTGGTCGTTTTGAGTTTGAATTTTAACAGATATTTGTATCTCCTTAGCTTAAGTTTAAAACAGCCTTTAATTCTATTTGAAAAACTTATTTTTCGGAATAAGTTTTTTTTAATTAATCACTACAAACAAGAGTTTGGATACTGTCCCCTTCCTTAACCGTAAATAAAAACCAAAAGCCTACTGCGTCATTGGCACTTAACTGAAAACAAAATATATTACAAATATTTTCTTTTCCAGTTCTTACAGCATTAAAAATAAAAATAAAATTACAGTGAAATAGATTCTTGAACTGATAGATCTTTCAACAATTAATATTATTATACATCAAATATTGAAGTTGGTGTTTTTTTATATTTTCCAAGACTGTTCAAGACACATATAGTTTTCAGTAAAGCGCAACTGACGCAGTAGGTTTTAGACTTTTACAGTGAGAGAAGGAAGCGATACCCACACTCTTGTTTGTGGTGATTTTTGTTCCTTTCAAGCTTGATTTGCATATTCAATGTAAGTTTCACTCATTTTATGATTTTATTTATTCATTATTTATTTATTTATTTATCCATGAGAAGGGGGTTAGTTGCTCTCCATTTATTTTAGACTATTAAAAAGGGCACTAGCCATTGAAATTTCCAATCGAATTAGCCCTTTTGAAGTTTCTACGACGACGCTGTTAATAAAAACCTTACTTGCCCCCAGAGCATAACTGACAATCTTTGCCCTGAGGGCTTTAGGGGGAGGGAGGTTATCATCCTCAAATACCTTATTTCCCAAATTTTCAACTACGCTTAACAAAACGGCTATCTCAATATTTTGATTGGATGTGTTTGGGGAAATGATTGGATTGAGGGGGGGGAGTTGCCCTTCAATCACTTCCGACTATTGAAAAGGGCACTATTCCTTTCAATTTCCAATCGAATGAGCCCTTTTTGAAGTTTCTACGACAACGATTTCTGTAAAAACCTGATATGCCCCAGGGCATAACTTACAACACTTGCCTTGAAGGCTTTGAGGGGGTTGTAATCATCAAAGACATAACTGCCTGACCTTTCAACTACGTTGCACAAAATGGCTATCTCCAAAGTTCTGATTGGATGTGTTTAGGGAAATGGTGGGCATGGGAGGGGGGTTACTTGCCCTCCAATCTTTTTCGACTATTAAAAGGGCACTAGCCGTTTCAATTTCCAATCAAATGATTCCTTTTTGAAGTTCTTACGACAACGCTTTCTGTAAAAAAAAAAAAACTTAAATGCCCCCAGGGCATAACTTCCAACCCTTGCCCTGAGAGTGCTATCCTCAAAAACAAAACTTCGGGACTTTTTAACTACATCAAACAAAATGGCTCTCTCAAAATTTTAATTGGATGTGTTTGGGGAAATGGTAGGTGTGAGAGGGGTATTGGTTATCCTCTAATCACTTTAGACTATTAAAAAGGGCAAATGCCCTTCTAATTTCCAATCGAATGAGCCCTTTTTAAAGTTTCTACAACACCACTATCTATAAAAACATTATATGCCCCCAGGACATAGCCTACAACCCTTGCGCCGAGGGCTCTGAGGGGGTTATTATCCTCAAAGACATAATTCTAAAAACTTTTAACTACGCTGAACATAATGGCTATCTAAAAATTTTGATAGGATGTATTTGGGGAAAACGCGTAAGAGGGGGTTTAGTTGCCCTCCAATCACTGTCGACTATTAAAAAGGGCACTAGCCCTTTGAATTTCCAATTGAGCCCGTTTTCAAGTTTCTACGACAAAGCTTTCAATTAATAGCTTATATGTGCCCAGGGCATAACTTACAACCCTTACCCTGAAGGCTATGGGGTGAGTTTCATCCCCAAAGATATAATTTCCGGACCTTTCCTCTACTTTTAACAAAATGGCTATCTCAAAATTTTTATTGGATGTATTTGGATAAATAATGGGCGTGGAAAGGGTGTTAGTTGCCTTCCAATCTTTTTCTACTATTGAAAAAAGGAATAGCCATTTCAATTTCCAATCAAAACAGCCTTTTTTGAAGTTTCTACGACAATACTTTCTATAAAAACCCTATATATCCCCAGGGCATAACTCATAACCCTTGCCCTGAGGACTCTGGGGGGGGGGGGTTGTCATCCTCAAAAACCTAATTTCCAGAACCTTCAACTCCGTTGAACAAAATTTCTATCTCAAAATTTTGATTGGATGTTTTGGGGACAAAGGTGGGCATGAGAGGGGGGTTAGTGGCCCTCCAATCACTTTCGAATATTAAAAAGGCACTAGTCCTTTGAATCTCCAATCGAATGAACGCATTTTGAAGTTTTTACCACATGCTTTCTATAAAAAAAAAAACTAATATGCCCCCAGGGCATAACTTACAACCCTTACCTTAAGGGCTGTTAGGGGAGTGTCATCCTCAAAAACATAATTTCGGGACTTTTTAACTACATCGAACAAAATTGCTATCTCAAAATTTTAATTGGATGTGTTTGGGCCAATGGGGGGTGTGAGAGGGGTGTTAGTTATCCTCCAATCATTTTCGACTATTAAAAAGGGCACAAGCCCTTCTAGTATCCTATCGAATGAACCCTTTCTGAAGTTTATACAACATCACTACCTATAAAAACTTTGTATGCCCCCAGGACATAACTTACAACCCTTGCCCTGAGGGCTCTGAGGGGGTTATAATCCTCAAAGACCTAATTTCTAAAACTTTTAACTACGCTGAACTAAATGGCTATCTAAAAATTTCGATAAGATGTGTTTGGGGAAACGGTCAACGCGAGAGGGGGAAGCTTCCCTCCAATCGCTTTCGACTTTTAGAAAGGGTACTAGCCCTTTGAATTTCCAATCGAATGAGCCCTTTTTCAAGTTTCTACGCCAAAGCTTTCATTAAAAACCATATATGCCCCTACGGCATAACTTACAACCCTTACACTGAGGGTAGTTGGGGTATCATCCTCAAAGATGTAATTTCTGGACCTTTCAACTACTTTGAACAAAATGCTTATCTCAAAATTTTGATTGGATGTGTTTGGATAAATGGTGTGCGTGGAAAGGGTGTTAGTTGCCTTTCAATCACTTTCGACTATTAAAAAGGGCACTAGCCATTTCAATTTCCAATCAAATGAGCCCTTTTTTAAGTTTTTAAGGCAATGCTTTCTATAAAAAACCTTATATGTCCCCAGTGCATAACTTACAGCCCTTACCCTAAGGACTGTGGGGGGGAGGGGATTGTCATCCTCAAAACCTAATTCCCAGAACTTTTAACTACGTTGAACAAAATGGCTATATCAAAATTTTGATTGGAAGTATTTGGGGCAAAGGTGGGCGTGAAAGAGGGTTTAGTTGCCCTTCAATCACTTTTGACTATTAAAAAGGGCACTAGCCCTTTGAATTTCCAATGGAATGACCCCTTTTCGAAGTTTCTACGACAAAGCTTTATTTAAAACCTTATATGCCCCCAGGGCATAACTTACAACGCTTGCCCTGAGGTCTGTAGGGGAGTGTCCTCCTCAAAAACATAATTTGTATCCGGAAATCACTTACGATGAACAAAATGCCTATTTCAAAATTTTGATTGGATGTGTTTGAGGAAATCGTGGGCGTGAAAGGAGTTGTAGTTGCCTTCCAATCACTTTCGACTATTAAAAAGGGGACTAGCCATTCCAATTTCCAATAGAATGAGCCCTTTTCTAAGTTTCTACGACATTTCCTGCGATACGAAGTGCCCTTGTCTAAAGGAAAAAAAATACATTATGCCAACATCGTTCTTTACTCAGGTAGCGCGATTGCGCTGCCTATGATAGTAATTTCCTCAAGGTAGAAATTTCCTCAATTTGAGTATAACTTCCACAAAATTAAGCTTTCTAAAAATTTTAGAGTTATTGCAGTGTTTACAAAAGCACAGTAAATTGTTAGTGTTCTCAATATTAGTCTATTTTTGCTAATATGGCTGACAATCCTGGAATGAGGAAACCTTTTCAAATAGGAATGTATCATGATGTCATGATGTCAAATAAACGATAAAATCTAAAAGTACAGTTTGCTTTAATTTTAAAGGACATCAACAGAAAAAAAATCACTATAACAATATAATAACTAGAAAATATAATAAAAAAGTAAATGACTGGTAAATTTAATAAAAATAAATTACGGTTAGAAGACAAGCGACAGCAAGCATAGCAGCGAATTAAAAACGATAACGAATCAAAAATATGTGGGCAGTTAGAAGAAATGTGATAACGAGAATCAAACGAGTCAAAAAAAGAAATATATGATTGGATGGCATGCGGCAACAAACATCACAGCGAGTCAAAAACCAAAAAGAAGCACACAAAAAAAACTTTGGTTAGAACACTAGAGAAAGGCTTGTCTAGTTACTTTATATATATATATATATATATATATATATATATATATATATATATATATATATATATATATATATATATATATATATATATATATATATATATATATATATATATATATATATTCAGAATGGCTATTCTACATTTGACATCTTTACTGCTCCAACCATCTTTACTAATAATACTACCAAGGTAAGCGAAGCTTTCCACCTGATCAATCTTTTCATTACCCAACTTCACCTTTTCATCTTCACTTATTCCTAGCCTTAGTGACTTAGTCTTCTTAGCATTGATTTTCAAACCTATTCTAGCACCTTGAACTCGCATAACCTCTAAAACTTCCTTCATTTGCTCAAACTTTCATCTAGGATGCTTAAATCATCAGCATAATCTAAGTCCTGGAGACTTTTTCCTCCCCATTTTATTTCGTGGTCTCCCATTGCCTTTCCTGTGCTCCTTAAGGCAAAGTCCATCAAAATAATCCATATAAAGTGAGATAGAACACAACCCTGCTTAACTCCTGATTTAATACAAAACCAGCGGCTAACCTCGTTTCCTACCTTAACCGCAGCAGTGTAATTCTCGTACACAGCACTAATCACTTTAATTTGTATTTGTCTGGTATACCATACAAGGATAAAACCTTTAGTAAATCTCTTCTATCACCAGAATCGAAAGCTTGCTCATAATCTATAAAATTGAGGACCAAAGGTGTTTTAAAACTCAGGCACTTCTCAATTATTAACCTAAAAGTGAAAATTTGGTCGACACATACTCTGCCTTTTCTTAACCCGCACTATTCTTCTCTTAAAACCTTGTCTACGGCATCTCTCAGTCTAAAAAGCATCATATTACTAAGTAATTTACTACCTACAGAGAGCAGACTAATCCCTCGATAATTACCACACTCTCTTTTATCACTTTTCTTATAAAGTGGCTTAATTAACGTTTTCCTAAAATCATTAGGTACTTCCCCTTTTTCAAAAATTGTATTCATAATCTTCAGTAACTTATTTCTAACCTCAGAGCTACCATATTTAAGAAACTCATTTACCGCACTAACAGCACATGGGGCCTTATTAATTTTTAATCCTTTTAGTACTGTCGCTAATTCCTCCTCACAAAACAAATCTTCCTTCACATCCAAGGTATCACAAACTTTTTCATTTTCCTATATATCTTTTCCTGCAACTCTATCTCGGTTAAGCAAATTCTCAAAATGTTCGGCCCATCTCTCTTTATTTTTTTCCTTATCGCTAAATGCGGCCCCATTCGTATCTTTAACTGGGCCAAGTCCGCATTGACAACTCCCTCTAAATTTGTTAACACGCCAGTACAATATTTTATTATTATGCCGTCTAGCTGCATCTTCCAGATCCTCGGCAATTTTATCCATGGCCTCTACTTCACACCTCCTTAGTTCACTAATGCTTTCTCCACTTTCTTTACATTTGTACAAGTCCTTTCTCCTTTCTATCCAACATAAGGCTTTTTCACTAATATACTTAGCTGCAGTTCTAGCTTTCTTCCCTAAGACACCTTCAGCAACTTAGCAAATTATTTTTCTAAAATTATTCCAACCATATTCCACGTTATCAAATTTTAAACTCTCGAGTACAGTATTCAACTGTTCCTGGAAAGTTTTTTTCAAATTCTTATCCTGGAGTCTACCAACATCATAACTTCCAGGGAGATAGTTACCCTTCCGATATTTCAGCTTTAAATTAACCCTTGACACTACTAGATGGTGATCTTTACTTTTAACATCAATAACGGCACTCTTATATACCCTAGTATCTTGTATTGATCCTGCCAGTCTTCGGTTTACAATAACATAATAAATAACGTTTGCTGTCTTACCATCACGTGAATACCATATTAACTTATGAGCCATTTAATGACCAAACAACGAATTGGTTATAACTAGATTATTATACCTACAAAATTGCAAAAGTCTGTATCTATTACTGTTTTCTTTTCCTACACCAAATTTACCTAGGCTAGGGTACCATCTATTCCTATCAATAGATGATAGGAATAACCAACCTGGGCATTAAAATCTCCTAGTAAAAAATCATATTTCTACCTGGGACCCTGTCTATTTGCTGCTGTAACTGTAAGTAAAATTCATCTGAGTCACTAGTATCTCCGGCAGTCGGTTTTACTGGGACAGATACTACTATAACTGATACTCTGAACTTTTAGTCATAAAATGAGCAATTAGTATTATATTATTATTACCTTCCCAGCCTATACAAGACTTAGCAGCTTCCTTATTCATCATGAGCCCTACTCCCTGTCTATGTACCCCATCTTTCCTGCATGAGTAAAGAAATTCTATATCACCTAATTTCATACTTCCTACCCCTGGGATATGAGTCTCTGAAACTCCTAATAAATCCAATTAGAATCGTCTGAATTCGTCAGTCAAAATGTCAATACGGTAGTCATTTTTTAATGCCGTAATATTCCAAGTTCCAATTTTCAAGTTCTTTAAATGATTGAAATTATTTTCGCTTCAGGAAAAGCAATGATACCGGATACCAGTGCAAGACGGGGATCACATATCTTCTTAACTCTACACCGAAGTGCTTAGGCCGGCTTAGAAGCAGACAGCAAGAAGTCCCTGGGACATCCATGAATAGGGGCCTTTGTGCAATCCTGAGCCCATTTTAGTCACTACATGGTTTTCAGCACTTGGCGAAGCTCTTCTATCAACAAGAGTCGAAATGGTGGACAGACAATCTCAAGCCTGTTACCTTCAACTCATTATATATTCATTCCTACAAATATTATGCTACTACGGGGAGGCAGCCCATAATAGATAAATTAGCTAGCAAGAGTTTTTTCAGCCCGAAGACGCCCGTCAAAGCATACCGAGCCCAGAAAAATTATCCATTAATAAGAATCCCTTGCGAATGCTGTGTCGTTTACTAGGCTATAATTTCCTCAAGAAGGGTGCCACTCCTCAAGTAGGAATAGAGTTGACCACAAGGTCCCCAGTCTTGCAGGTACCCTAAAAGGGTCGAGGCAGCCCTTTGCAGAGGCCATTGTCCATAGACCTGGATCTTACGCCTCACCGCAGGTGTCCTCCTATAGAGGATCATCCCGCGATGGTCTTCTGCATCGCTATACAATTTAACCCATTACTGGGAGAAGGTTTGTAACTCCTGGGACTTGTGGACAAACCATAGGGCCCTTTTGAGTGTATATTTGAGGGAACTTCTTCCTCCTCCACCTGTATTTATGACCCCGGGCGAGTGTGCCCCAGTTTCTATTATGGACTCCCAGGGGCAAGGTCTCCCCTTGGACCGTGCCTCCTGTGGAGGTACCCTATATATCTATAGGGCGTTCCCCTATCGCCACCTGGAGACACGCTGAATTGCCTGGGGAAGGCCAACTAATATCTGCCATAGCCTAATTTAATGATTCAGTTCAACATTAGCTTATAAAACTAATTTAAAACGAATGTATAGCCTAACTTATTGATTCACTTCAATATTAACTTGCAAAACTAATGTAAAACTAATATCTAGCCTAATTTAATGATTCACTTCAATATTAGCTAGTAAAACTAATGTAAAGTTAATGTTTAGCCTGATTTATTGATTCACTTCAACTTTAGCTTGCAAAACCAATGTAAAACCAGTATCAAGCCTAATTTAATGATTCATTTCAACATTAGCTTGTTAAACTAATGTAAAATTAATGTCTAGCCTAATTTATTGATTCACTTCAACATTAGCTTACAAAACTAATGTAAAACTAATATCAAGCCTAATTTAATTATTCACTTCAACATTAGCTTGTAAAACTAATGTAAAACCAATATCAAGCCTAATTTAATTATTCACTTCAACATTAGCTTGTAAAACTAATGTAAAACCAATATCTAGCCTAATTTAATGATTCACTTCAACATTAGCTTGTAAAAATAATGTAAAATTAGTGTCTAGCCTAAGTTATTGATTCACTTCAAAATTAGCTTGCAAAACTAATGTAAAATCAATACCTAGCCTAATTTATTGATTCATTTCAACATTAGCTTGTAAATTTAATGTAAAACCAATAACTACCCTAATTTAATGATTCACTTCAACATTTGCTTGTAAAACTATTGTAAAACTAATATCTAGCCTAATTTATTGATTCACTTCAACATTAGCTTGCAAAACTAATGTAAAACCAATATCTAGCATAATTTATCGAATGTAGCTAATCTAGCCTAATATATATATATATATATATATATATATATATATATATATATATATATATATATATATATATATATATATATATATATATATATATATATATATATATATATATATATATATATATATATATATATATATATATATATATATATATATATATATATATATATATATATATATATATATATATATATATATATATATATATATATATATATATATATATATATATATATATATATATATATATATTATATATATATATATATATATATATATATATATATATATATATATATATATATATATATATATATATATATATATATATATATATATATATATATATATATATATATATATATATATATATATGTATATATATATATATATATATATATATATATATATATATATATATAGATCAAGGATTTGCCATTCGCTAGGTTGTTCCGTTAGTTTAGGAGAGTTTGCCAGAAAAAAACAACTGAAAGAAAACAAGACAGAAATCCGCAAAGAAGGGACAAAATTTATTGAGGAGTAATTATGAATTCCACTTCCCTGAGAAAAAATTTAAAACGTTTTCTACAGATGCGAGTGTGTGTGTGTGTGTGTGTGTGTGTGTGTGTGTGTGTGTGTGTGTGTGTGTGTGTGTGTGTGTGTGTGTGTGTGTGTGTGTGTGTGTGTGTGTGTGTGTGTGTGTGTGTGTGTGTGTGTGTGTGTGTGTGTGTGTGTGTGTGTGTGTGTGTGTGTGTGTGTGTGTGTGTGTGTGTGTGTGTGTGTGTGTGTGTGTGTGTGTGTGTGTGTGTGTGTGTGTGTGTGTGTGTGTGTGTGTGTGTGTGTGTGTGTGTGTGTGTGTGTGTGTGTGTGTGTGTGTGTGTGTGTGTGTGTGTGTGTGTGTGTGTGTGTGTGTGTGTGTGTGTGTGTGTGTGTGTGTGTGTGTGTGTGTGTGTGTGTGTGTGTGTGTGTGTGTGTGTGTGTGTGTGTGTGTGTGTGTGTGTGTGTGTGTGTGTGTGTGTGTGTGTGTGTGTGTGTGTGTGTGTGTGTGTGTGTGTGTGTGTGTGTGTGTGTGTGTGTGTGTGTGTGTGTGTGTGTGTGTGTGTGTGTGTGTGTGTGTGTGTGTGTGTGTGTGTGTGTGTGTGTGTGTGTGTGTGTGTGTGTGTGTGTGTGTGTGTGTGTGTGTGTGTGTGTGTGTGTGTGTGTGTGTGTGTGTGTGTGTGTGTGTGTGTGTGTGTGTGTGTGTGTGTGTGTGTGTGTGTGTGTGTGTGTGTGTGTGTGTGTGTGTGTGTGTGTGTGTGTGTGTGTGTGTGTGTGTGTGTGTGTGTGTGTGTGTGTGTGTGTGTGTGTGTGTGTGTGTGTGTGTGTGTGTGTGTGTGTGTGTGTGTGTGTGTGTGTGTGTGTGTGTGTGTGTGTGTGTGTGTGTGTGTGTGTGTGTGTGTGTGTGTGTGTGTGTGTGTGTTGTGTGTGTGTGTGAAGCTGTGTGTCAGTGATGTGTTGTGTGTCAGTGTAGTGTGTGTGAAATGTGTGTAAGTGTGAATAGATGTGTACGTGATGCTGAAATGTAGGTATGAATAAGATTTGATGAATAATTGTATGAAATGATGATAGTGTGTAGTGTTGATGATAAGTGAATCGATGTTGACATGTAGTGTAGATGTGTGATGATGTGTATGTGTGATGTGTGTGTGTGTGTGTGCTGACAAAATAGCGTGATTTGGTGTCAATGAGAGATATTGCAGATTATATAGGATGATAGATGTGATACGGAGATGCTAAAGTAAAGTGTGAAAATGATGTGTGATGATAATTGTGACGAAATGAATGACAAATGTGCGTTAGATGATAAGTGTGCTTCGATTGTCGTATTAAGTGTAAGCAGATCCGATAGTGTAGTAGATAGTGCAAATGTGTGATGTGTATAGAACTCGTGTGAATAGAAATCCTATAAAATGCATAACTGTGCAGTATTAACAGGATAGATAGGAATTGATTCTACAGTAGTTTTTATAATTAAATTTGATTACTGATGTGACACCTGCTCATGCTGATCGTGCTATGTGTATACATAGATCAGACTCAATAGGCTATATATATATATATATATATATATATATATATATATATATATATATATATATATATATATATATATATATATATATATATATGTATATATATATATATATATATATATATATATATGTATATGTATATATATATATATATATATATATATATATATATATATATATATATATATATATATATATATATATATATATATATATATATATATATATATATATATATATATATATATATATATATATATATATATATATATATATATATATATATATATATATATATATATATATATATATATATATATATATATATATATATATATATATATATATATATATATATATATATATGTATATGTATATATATATATATATATATATATATATATATATATATATATATATATATATATATATATATATATATATATATATTAAATAGAAAAAAATATGTTTTAATTGAAAGTAAGGAGGGACATTAAAACTTAAAACGAAAAGAAATTATTCCGTATATGAAAGGGTCTATCCCTTCTTTAACGCCTCGCTCTTTACGCTAATAGTTTTTACTGTTCTAAAAAATAGAGTTGTGAGAAAGAGTCAAACTTTAGCGTAAAGAGCGAGACATTGAGGAGGGGACAGCCCCTTTCATATACGGAATAGTGTCTTTTCGTTTTAAGTTTTAATGTCGCTCCTTACTTTTAGTTAATAAAAACTTATTTTTTATTTAATTTATGAACGTTTTTAAGTTAATGCAGATTTTGATTTTGGTTCACCGTACATGAACAATTAAAACTAAATTTGCATATTCATTTTACTTTTTATTTTGGCTAAATGGCTTTCACGAAAGTTGTTTAATTTTATTTACAAACGTTTTTATTAGTAATAAATATACGTAACTTACGAATTAACTTACGTAACGAACTTCTATATTCGTATATTTTTATTACTTATATTAGGGGAGTTTGCCCCTCTAGTCAATACCTCGTTCTTTTCGCTAAAGTTTGAATTTTTTCCCCCAATGTCTTAAGAATGACCTCTTAATTACAAAGGCCATTAATTAGATTAAGTAGCTCTTATAAAAGTACTAAAAAAACTTTAGCGTAAAGAGTGAGGTATTGACTAGGGGGAGAACCCAATCATATACGTAATAGTTTCTGTTCTTTTTAAGTTTTCAGCTGAAAACTTTTTCAGTTGAAAACTTTTTTTTATTTAATTTCTTATCATTTTTTTTTAAATAATATTGGTAAATCTGGCGTCCCCTTCATACGAATATTCCTTTCCCCCATGAAAACTCCCTCCATGGAAAATTCTCCCACATGACCCCCGATTCCCCTTACTACCAGAAAAAAATCCCCCCTGAAAACTTCTGTATACTTCCCAATAACCAATACTATGTGTAAACATTCGGCAAAGTTCATAGCTTGCAGCCCTTCCCCGGGGGACTGTGGGGGATTAAGTTATCCTCAAAGACAAAGTTATTATATTTTTCGATTATGCTGAACAATATGGCCATCTCAAAATTTTTATCGGGTAACTTTGGGAAAAAAATTAGCGGGAGAGGGGGCCTAGTTTACCTCCATTTTTTGGTCACTTAAAAAGAGCACTAGGAATTTTAATTTCCGTTTGAATGAGCCCTCCTGCGATATTCTAGGACCACTGGGTCGATACGATCATCCCTGGGGAACAAAAAACCAAAAAAAATATTTGAGAATTATTAGATTCTCAAATAATTTGTTGTTCCCCATTTCTTTTTACGTCATAATGCCAGCTTTACAGCCATCTTTTTCCATCGGCTTTTCAAGCCAACCTAGCCAATATTTTTTTTCTGCCAAGTAGTAATAGCAGTGTAATCATGATGGAAAATAAAATACATGTGCAATTTAAACTTCAATGGCTCAAAAAATTGCAATTTAAAAATTCAATACATGTGTGTGTAATCTAAAAGTTCAATGGCTCAATTTTAAACTTCAATGGCTCATAACGAGGAAGCACAAGAAAAATACCATGTTTCTTTTTAACGACACAATAACTGATTTTCAGCAGCCTTTTCCATTTACCACATAACGTCTTTTGGAACGCTCTCTATTCACTGCGGTTGAGCTTACATTTGAAGTCAGTGGATTGCAGGAGGAGCTTTTGACCAGTTCAATGGACACACTCTTACCTCGACTGTTTTTCACTCCTACCTCGGCTGTTAAGTAGTATTAACAATTCAATTATTTTGGAAAATATAATAATTTTATATTTTAAAAATTAATGGCTCAAAATATTCTCAAATAGCTTGTTGTACCTTTATATTTTCTCCATCAAATTTAAGCAATGCTTCAACGTGGAGGCAATTTTTTTCACGTCATAATGCTAGCATTATAGCCATCTTTTCCTGCCAACCTAGCCAATATTTTTTGTCCTACCAAGTAGTATTAGCAATACAATCATTTTGGAAAATAAAATACATGTACAATTTAAACTTCAATGACTCAAAAATTCTCAAATAATGTATTCTACCCACCTATTTTTCCTTATCGGATTGAAGTGAAACTATAACGCGGAAGCACAAGAAGTTTCTTCTTAACGACATGAAACCCGATTTAGAGCAATATTTTTCCATTCACCACATAAGGTCGTTTGGAACACTCTCTATTAATCTCGATTCAGCTTCCATTTGAAGTCTTTGGATTCTTAGGATATGCTTATGACCAGTTCAGCAGACCTACTCCTAGCTCGGCCGTTTGTCACTCCTGAGTAGCATCAACAATGCAATTATTTTGGAAAATAAAATATTCTTATATTTTAATGTTTAATGGCTCAAAATATGGTCAAATAGCTTGTTGTACCTGTATATTTTCTCTGTCAAATTTAAGCAATGTTGTAACGTGGAAGCAAAGGGAGAATACCACATTTTATTTTTTTTAACGCCATGCTACAAGTTTTAGAGCCATCTTTTTACATTTACTTTTGAAGCTATTTTAGCCAATTGTTTTGTTCTGCCAAGAAGTGTTAACAATGCAATGATTTTGAAGAATAAATATATCTGCATTTTATAACTTAATGGCTAAAAAATTCACAAATAACTACTCGCACCCGTCAATTTTTCTCATCAAATTTAGGTAATGCAATAACACGTGGAAACACAAGAAAAATACTAGGTTTTATTTTCATCTAATGTCAGTTCTAGGACCCACTTTTTCGATTCACCACCTAACATTTTCTAACATTAAAATTAGCCATTTTTTATTGGAGCCATTGTAAATTTTCGTCCTCTTATTGCCAAGATAATATATAAAAAAATGAATTTTTTGTTGCTGGAATTTAAGAAAAACGTACAGCTGATTTCTGAGTCAGGACTATAAACACCTTAATGACTTGCAGCGATGAAACGCTAAGTCTTGAATTATTTATGACACCACAAAAGTTTTTCTTTAAGTAGTGCAGATGTGGGGACTATGACCTTGTTTCTTTGTCAAATTAAATAAAAAAATAAACAATTTTTTTTTAACTGAAAGTAAGGAGCGACATTAGTATATACCATCTTTTGAATTTGCCAACGCCCCCGTACCAAACAGGTTTTTCTGTTAGGTAAACAGGTCATTACAATCTTTGCCAAGAGGATTTGCGTAATTTCAAAAGTTCAGTGTCTTTTTTTAGTGGTAAACCCAAACCACAGAGTATAACTTGATTGGTGATTAGGATTTGAATAAAAAAAAGGGTAATTAGTAATTGGAAAATTTCTTAATGCTTTTACAATCGGAGATGTTTGATTAACCTTTTGCAAAAAAAGGGGTAATGTGATATGCGAGCATTTGCAAAAAAAGGGTAATTAGTGAATGGATATTTTTTTAATGCTTTTACAATCGAAAGTGTTTGATTAACCTTTGCAAAAAAAAGAGGGTAATGGGATTTGCGATTTGGAGGAGATGGGATGATAGTGTACCGTATAATACACAAGTGATGTTTTGGAGCGTATTGTCAATTTAACGAGAAATGACTGAAAAGTGTTTTGAGGGAGATGGGTTGCATGGAGGGTTGAGTTGCATGAGAGTTCAGTTAAAGGGGGCGGGTACAGTTACACGGAGGTTTAGTTAAACGGGGTCGAATTGCATGAGGGTTCAGTAGCACGAGGGTTCAGTTGCATGGGGGTTCAGTTGTACAGGGTTTCGGTTATACAGGGGTTCACTTACATGGAGGGATTCAGTTGAACGGGGGGGGGGAGATTTGCGATTTGGAGGAGAAGGGATGATAGGGTACTGTATAATACGCAAGTGATGTTTTGGAGCGTATTGTCAATTTAACGGGAAATGACTGAAAAGTGGTTTGAGGCAGATGGGTTGCATGGAGGGTTGAGTTGCATGAGATTTCAGTTAAAGGGGGGGGGGGAGGGGGAGGGGGTACAGTTAAAAAGAGATTTAGTTAAACGGGGTCGAGTTGCATTAGGGTTCAGTAGCACGAGGGTTCAATTGCATGGGGGGTTAGTTGTACAGGGTTTCAGTTAAAGAATACCTCCTCGACATTAAACCTAAGGAAATTTATGTATTTGGAATCAGCGTATAAAGCCCAATCATTTTCATGTATCTATAATTATTAAAATTCTTTTTTTTAGAGTTATGGTTACTTTCGGACACACTCAAGAAGTGAATTTAAAGCAGATAATGGGAAAGTGGAAGAGTTGTAGCCTAAAACAGCCATAATTGTAATTTCGGTTCATTTAGGGTTTCATTTATTTATCGACGCTGATTTGTGGCAGTTTCATGATTGGTAGATTATTTGATGTTATTTTTGCTAATTTTTTGTTTATCATATAAGGCTATTGCGTCTTTCTGAAGTTTCAGTTGGAGGCGGGGGTAAGTATTTAGTTTAAATAATTCTAGGAAGAATTGAGTTTTGTGGATGGTGTTGAAAAATGGTACGTGTTGAATATTTGGGTAAACATACGGCTAAGAAACGCTTCACTATAAATAAGGATAGTGTGTCTTTCTGAACTTTCTGTGCGAGGCAGGGATAACTATTTAGTTTAAATAATTCTAGGTGGAATTGAGTTTTGTGGCTGGTGTGGAAAAATGGTACTTGTTAAATATTCGGGTAAACATTCGACTATAAATAAGGCTATTGCGTCTTTCTGAACTTTCTGTTGGAGGCGGGGGTAAGTATTTAGTTTAAATAGTTCTAGGAGGAATTGAGTTTTGTGGTTGGTGTTGAAAAATGGTAAGTGTTGAATATTTGGGTAAACATGCGGCTAAGAAACGCTTCACTATAAATAAGGCTATTGTGTCTTTCTGAACTTTCTGTGCGAGGCAGGGATAACTATTTAGTTTAAATAATTCTAGGAGGAATTGAGTTTTGTGGCTGGTGTGGAAAAATGGTACTTGTTAAATATTCGGGTAAACATTCGACTATAAATATGGCTATTGCGTCTTTCTGAACTTTCTGTTGGAGGCGGGGTAAGTATTTAGTTTAAATAATTCTAGGAGGAATTGAGTTTTGTGGATGGTGTTGAAAAATGGTACGTGTTGAATATTTGGATAAACATACGGCTAAGAAACGCTTCACTATAAATAAGGCTATCGTGTTTTTCCGAACTTTCTGTGCGAGGCAGCGATAACTATTTAGTTTAAATAATTCTAGGAGGATGAAGTATTTTTTTTACTTAACAACTACATTAATAACTTCCAAGGTGATAGGACAGTATGACACAGAATTTATCAGTTACCGAGAGTTCAATAACCCCCCCCCCCGCAATGACTTCCAAGGGTTTTATGACTCCTCCCCACAATGAATTCAGATGGTTTTAAGGCTCATCTCACTAGTCATAACTCCGTTCAACCTTGAGCAAAGGTATAAAAGTTTGATGAAGTATTTCTCTGCTTAACAACTACATTAATAGCCTCCAAGATGATAGGACTGTATGACACAGAATTTATCAGTTTTAAATAATCATCGTGCGGTGTTATATTCGAATGTGCTCTTTTATTATTGTCTATGGATCTCGAAGAAATCGACTGTTATCATTGGTTAGTGAACTATAATCTGTTTGAGTATGATAAAAGCTTGTGGAGTACTACATTACGTTATATAAACAGACTGGGATTCTATGATAGAGTGATTACACCACTTAATAATACTGGTCAGGAACTGAGAAATGTCCAGGAGGAAGTCAGTGAAATTTGCAGCTTTTTCGGAGTTGAAGCGCTCTACGTAAAGGGCAATGTACCTACAGATAAAGTTTTAATTCAAAAGTGTGACCCTAGGATTTCACTTTTCAATCTAGAAGAGTTTAAGTGTCCTAAATTTGAAGAGGGCTATCACCGTCCTGAAGACGAGGTTAGGTTCTTCGCACAGTGGATACCTAATAACATACCTGATCTTGGTAAACCCATAAGACATGTTAAAAACTATCCTATATCCGTGGAC
Source organism: Artemia sp. Qi Xiang Cuo (assembly GCF_049724085.1). Classification (NCBI taxonomy): domain Eukaryota; kingdom Metazoa; phylum Arthropoda; class Branchiopoda; order Anostraca; family Artemiidae; genus Artemia; species Artemia sp. Qi Xiang Cuo. The sequence goes on along the minus strand of NC_142797.1, from coordinate 11,118,509 downwards.
CCGCGTTTGTGGATTTTTAAGAGTTTACTCTAAGGACTATTTTTATTTAAACTTTTGTTGTTGTTTTTTTTTTCTCAAAAAAAAAATACTTTAATAAATTTAATCAATAAATATCTTTAATATTAACCCATTATTTGTTATTTATAATAGTTATATTGTAAGCAAGTAACGAACTCTTTCCTGAAGTCACCTCTTGGATACACAATGCAGAAACTTCATTTAAGAAACAATGAAAAAAATTGTAAGTAAGTAAGTAACAAATTCCTTCTTGAACTCACCTCTTGGATACACAATACAGAAATTTTCATTAAAGAAATTATGAAAAAATTGTAAGTAAGTAGCAAATTCTTTCTTGAATTAACCTGCTGGATAAACAAAGACATTTCGTTCAAGAAATTATGACAAAATTCTAAGTAAGTAACAAACTCTTTATTGTTTAAATGACTTAGATACACGATTTAGAAATTTAATTCAAGAAATTATGAAAAAATTCTCAGTAAGTAACAATTTCTTTCTTGAAGTCATCTCGTGGATACACAATATACGGAAATTTTATTCAAGAAATTATGAAAATATTTGTAAGTAAGTAACAAACTCTTTATTGATTTCACCTCTTGGATATACATTACAGATACTTCATTCAAGAAATTATGAAAAAATCGCAAGTAAGTAACTTTTTTTTTATCTTTATAAAAAACAATTTTAACTTAGCTAATTGATGTAGAAATTTAATTCAATTAATTATTAAAAAATTATTAGTAAGTAACAATTTCTTTCTTGAAGTCAAATCTTGGATATGAAATACAGAAATTTAATTCAAGAAATTATGAAAAAATTGCAAGTAAGTAGCAAATTCTATCTTGAATTCACCTGCTGGATAAACAAAGACATTTCGTTCAAGAAATTATGAAAAAATTCTAAGTAAGTAACAAATTCTTTATTGTTTACACGACTTAGATACACGATGTAGAAATTTAATTCATGAAATTATGAAAAAATTCTCAGTAAGTGTTAAAACTATTTTAGATTTGTGTAAAGGATTTTTTCTATTTTTAAGAATAGTTTTTGTTGTTTAAGAACTATTTTCAATTTTCTTACAACTTTTTGTATTTTGCAAGAATTGTTTCTGCTTTGTAAGAATTATTTTTGGAATAAGTTTGAATTGTTTGTATGCTATAATAACTATTTGGGATGTTGTTAGAAAATTTAGTGTCTTGAAGCAAGTATTTGGTATTTTGCATCAAGTATTTTATATTCTGTTAGAACTATTGTGGATTTGTGTAAAGTATTTTTGTATTTATTACGAATAATTTTTGTTTTGTAAGAATTATATTGGATTTCTTAAAACTTTTTGTATTTTTTAAGAATTATTTCTGTTTTGTAAGAACTGCTTTGGATTTTGTCTGAACTTTTATATTCTGTAAGAACTATTTTTAATGTTGTTAGAAATCTTTTGGTTTTTTAACAAGTATTTTGTATTTTGCAAGAACTATTTTTTATTCTGTTAGAACTATATTGGATTTGTCTAAAGTATTTTTGTATTTTGTAAGAACTATTTCAGGATTTTTCTGAACTTTTTGTATTCTGTAAGAACTGTTTTCGATGTTTTCGAAATTTTTGCTATTTTTGAAAAGCATTTTATATTTTTTAGTAACTATATTTTATTCTGCTAGAACTATTTTGGATTCGTTTAAAATATTTTTTCTATTTTGTAAGAATAATTTTTGTTTTGTAAGAACTATTTTAGATTTTTTAGAACTTCTTGTATTTTGTAAGAATTATTTATGTTCAGTAAAAATTATTTTTAGAATATGTTTGAACTTTCGTATTCAATTAGAACTATTTGGGATGTTGTTAGAATTTTAATATTTTGAAGCAAATGTTTTGTATTATGTAGCAAATGTTTTTTAATCTGTGAACTATTTTTTTTTATTCTGTTAGAACTATTTTGGATTTGTCTAAAGTATTTTTGTATTTTGTAAGAACTATTTCCGGATTTTTCTGAACTTTTTGTATTCTGTAAGAACTGTTTTCGATGTTTTCGAAATTTTTGCTATTTTTGAAAAGCATTTTATATTTTGTAGTAACTATTTTTTATTCTGCTAGAACTATTTTGGATTCGTTAAAAATATTTTTTCTATTTTGTAAGAATAATTTTTGTTTTGTAAGAACTATTTTGGATTTTTTAGAACTTCTTGTATTTTGTAAGAATTATTTATGTTCAGTAAAAATTATTTTTAGAATACGTTTGAACTTTTGTATTCAATTAGAACTATTTGGGATGTTGTTAGAATTTTCATATTTTGAAGCAAGTGTTTCATAGAGACAACACACACACACACACACACACACACACACACACACACACACACACACACACACACACACACACACACACACACACACACACACACACACACACACACACACACACACACACACACACACACACACACACACACACACACACACACACACACACACACACACACACACACACACACACACACACACACACACACACACACACACACACACACACACACACACACACACACACACACAGAGACAACATCCACACAGAGATGACACACAAACACACACACACACACAGAGACGACACACTCAAAGAGACCACTTACACATAGAGATGACACACACACACACAGAGACGACAAGCACACACACAGACACACACAAAGAGACGACACACACACACACAGAGATGACACACACAAAGTGACGACAAACACATAGAGACGACACATACACACAGAGACTACAAACACACAGATACGACACACAGAGAGAGACGACACGCAAACAGAGACGACAAACACACAGAGACAACACACACACAGATATGAAACACACAAAGCGACGACACACGCACAGAGAGGACAAAACACACAGAAACGACACACACACACAGAGACGACACACACACAGAGAGACAACACAGACATAGAGATCACACACACAGAGACAACACACACACATAGAGACAACACACACAAAGCGACGACACACGCACAGAGAGGACAAAACACACAGAGACTACAAACACACACACAGAGACGACACACACATAGAGACAACACAGACATAGAGATGACAGACACACAGATACAAAACACCCACAGAGACAGACTCCTCTAAAACAGAGAGATTAGAAAAACACACACTTAGAAAACACACACACACAGATACAAAACACCCACAGAGACAGAGTCCACTCAAACTGAGAGAGGAGACCAACACACACTGATACAACACACACACACATATACGAAACACCCACAGAGAGGACACATTCACAGAGACGACACACACACACACAGAGTCCACTCAAACAGAGAGAGGACAAACACACAGAGACGACAGACACAAAGAGACGAATCACTTGCCTTTCCTTGACACCTTTCCAAACGAGCGGGATTCCCCACTGATTCCTACACATTGCAAAAAGTGACCAGCATGAAAACTCCACGTTTTCAACCAGACTGGTTTTTGACACGACACACAAACAGAGTCATAGTGAGAGAGATATCCAAAAGTTGGGGTTAATCTAGGTTCACTTAGAGTGGCGCGCCACTCTAAGTGAACCTAGATTAACCCCAACTTTTTGGATATCTCTCTCACTATGACTCTGTTTGTGTGTCGTGTCAAAAAACCAGTCTGGTTGAAAACGTGGAGTTTTCATGCTGGTCACTTTTTTGCAATGTGTAGGAATCAGTGGGGAATCCCCGCTCGTTTGGAAAGGTGTCAAGGAAAGGCAAGTGATTCGTCTCTTTGTGTCTGTCGTCTCTGTGTGTTTGTCCTCTCTCTGTTTGAGTGGACTCTGTGTGTGTGTGTCGTCTCTGTGCATGTGTCCTCTCTGTGGGTGTTTCGTATCTGTGTGTGTGTTGTCTCTGTGTGTGTTTGTCTCCTCTCTCTGTTTGAGTGGACTCTGTCTCTGTGGGTGTTTTGTATCTGTGTGTGAGTGGCGCGCCACTCTAAGTGAACCTAGATTAACCCCAACTTTTTGGATATCTCTCTCACTATGACTCTGTTTGTGTGTCGTGTCAAAAAACCAGTCTGGTTGAAAACGTGGAGTTTTCATGCTGGTCAATTTTTTGCAATGTGTAGGAATCAGTGGGGAATCCCCGCTCGTTTGGAAAGGTGCCAAGGAAAGGCAAGTGATTCGTCTCTTTGTGTCTGTCGTCTCTGTGTGTTTGTCCTCTCTCTGTTTGAGTGGACTCTGTGTATGTGTGTGTCGTCTCTGTGCATGTGTCCTCTCTGTGGGTGTTTCGTATCTGTGTGTGTGTGTTGTCTCCGTGTGTGTTTGTCTCCTCTCTCTGTTTGAGTGGACTCTGTCTCTGTGGGTGTTTTGTATCTGTGTGTGTGTGTTGTCTCCGTGTGTGTTTGTCTCCTCTCTCTGTTTGAGTGGACTCTGTCTCTGTGGGTGTTTTGTATCTGTGTGTCTGTCATCTCTATGTCTGTGTTGTCTCTATGTGTGTGTCGTCTCTGTGTGTGTGTGTGTCGTTTCTGTGTGTGTTGTAATCTCTGTGCGTGTGTCGTCGCTTTGTCTGTGTTGTCTCTCTGTGTGTGTGTCGTCTCTTTGTCTGTCATCTATATGTATGTGTTGTCTCTATGTTTGTGTGTAGTCTCTGTGTGTGTGTGTCGTGTCTTTGTTTTTTTTCATAACTTTTCGTTTGTAGTAGATTTTTTTTTTTAATATATGTTTTTGTGTTGTCTATGTGTGTTTGTAGTGTCTGTTTTCGTGTCGTATCTCTCTGTGTGACGTCTCTGTGTGTTTGTCGTCTCTGTGTGTATTTGTCGTCTCTTTGTGTTTGTCGTCTCTTTGTGTGTGTGATCTGTGTGTGTGTGTGTGGTCTCTGTGTTTGTGTGTGTGTGCGTTTCGTCTCTGTGTGTGTGTGTGTCATATATTTTTGTTTGTCGTGTCTGTGTGTGTGTGTTCTCTGTGTGTGTGTGTGTGTGTGTGTGTGTCATATATGTGTTGTTTGTGTCTGTCTGTGTGTGTGTTTGTGTGTGTGTGTGTGTTTGTGTGTGTGTGTGTGTGTGTGTGTGTGTGTGTGTGTCTGTGTGTGTGTGTGTCTGTGTGTGTGTGTCTGTGTGTGTGTGTGTGTGTGTGTGTGTGTGTGTGTGTGTGTGTGTGTGTGTGTGTGTGTGTGTGTGTGTGTGTGTGTGTGTGTGTGTGTGTGTGTGTGTGTGTGTGTGTGTGTGTGTGTGTGTGTGTGTGTGTGTGTGTGTGTGTGTGTGTGTGTGTGTGTGTGTGTGTGTGTGTGTGTGTGTGTGTGTGTGTGTGTGTGTGTGTGTGTGTGTGTGTGTGTGTGTGTGTGTGTGTGTGTGTGTGTGTGTGTGTGTGTGTGTGTGTGTGTGTGTGTGTGTGTGTGTGTGTGTGTGTGTGTGTGTGTGTGTGTGTGTGTGTGTGTGTGTGTGTGTGTGTGTGTGTGTGTGTGTGTGTGTGTGTGTGTGTGTGTGTGTGTGTGTGTGTGTGTGTGTGTGTGTGTGTGTGTGTGTGTGTGTGTGTGTGTGTGTGTGTGTGTGTGTGTGTGTGTGTGTGTGTGTGTGTGTGTGTGTGTGTGTGTGTGTGTGTGTGTGTGTGTGTGTGTGTGTGTGTGTGTGTGTGTGTGTGTGTGTGTGTGTGTGTGTGTGTGTGTGTGTGTGTGTGTGTGTGTGTGTGTGTGTGTGTGTGTGTGTGTGTGTGTGTGTGTGTGTGTGTGTGTGTGTGTGTTGTCTCTATGAAACACTTGCTTCAAAATATGAAAATTCTAACAACATCCCAAATAGTTCTAATTGAATACAAAAGTTCAAACGTATTCTAAAAATAATTTTTACTGAACATAAATAATTCTTACAAAATACAAGAAGTTCTAAAAAATCCAAAATAGTTCTTACAAAACAAAAATTATTCTTACAAAATAGAAAAAATATTTTAAACGAATCCAAAATAGTTCTAGCAGAATAAAAAATAGTTACTACAAAATATAAAATGCTTTTCAAAAATAGCAAAAATTTCAAAAACATCGAAAACAGTTCTTACAGAATACAAAAAGTTCAGAAAAATCCGGAAATAGTTCTTACAAAATACAAAAATACTTTAGACAAATCCAAAATAGTTCTAACAGAATAAAAAAAAAATAGTTCACAGATTAAAAAACATTTGCTACGTAATACAAAACACTTGCTTCAAAATATGAAAATTCTAACAACATCCCAAATAGTTCTAATTGAATACGAAAGTTCAAACATATTCTAAAAATTATTTTTACTGAACATAAATAAGTCTTACAAAATACAAGAAGTTCTAAAAAAATCTAAAATAGTTCTTACAAAACAAAAATTATTCTTACAAAATAGAAAAAATATTTTAAACGAATCCAAAATAGTTCTAGCAGAATAAAATATAGTTACTAAAAAATATAAAATGCTTTTCAAAAATAGCAAAAATTTCGAAAACATCGAAAACAGTTCTTACAGAATACAAAAAGTTCAGAAAAATCCGGAAATAGTTCTTACAAAATACAAAAATACTTTAGACAAATCCAATATAGTTCTAACAGAATAAAAAATAGTTCTTGCAAAATACAAAATACTTGTTAAAAAACCAAAAGATTTCTAACAACATTAAAAATAGTTCTTACAGAATAAATAAAAGTTCAGACAAAATCCAAAGCATTTATTACAAAACAGAAATAATTCTTAAAAAATACAAAAATTTTTAAGAAATCCAAAATAGTTCTTACAAAACAAAAATTATTCGTAATAAATACAAAAATACTTTACACAAATCCACAATAGTTCTAACAGAATATAAAATACTTGGTGCAAAATACCAAATACTTGCTTCAAGACACTAAATTTTCTAACAACATCCCAAATAGTTATTATAGCATACAAACAATTCAAACTTATTCCAAAAATAATTCTTACAAAGCAGAAACAATTCTTGCAAAATACAAAAAGTTGTAAGAAAATTGAAAATAGTTCTTAAACAACAAAAACTATTCTTAAAAATAGAAAAAATCCTTTACACAAATCCAAAATAGTTTTAACACTTACTGAGAATTTTTTTATAATTTCATGAATTAAATTTCTACATCATGTATCTAAGTCGTGTAAACAATAAAGAATTTGTTACTTACTTAGAATTTTGTCATAATTTCTTGAACGAAATGTCTTTGTTTATCCAGCAGGTGAATTCAAGAAAGAATTTGCTACTTACTTACAATTTTTTCATAATTTCTTGAATGAAATTTCCGTATTACATATCCAAGAGTTGACTTCAAGAAAGAAATTGTTACTTACTGAAAATTTTTTCATAATTTCTTTAATTAAATTTCTACATCATATAGCTAAGTTAAAATTGTTTGTGATAAAGAGAAAAAAAATTTAATTACGATTTTTTCACAATTTTCTGAATGAAGTATATTTAATTTATATCCAATAGGCGAAGTCAATCAAGAGTTTGGTCCTTACTTAAAAACATTTTAAGAATTTATTGAATGAAATTTCCGTATATTGTGTATCAACGAGATGACTTCAAGAAAGGAATTGTTACTTACTGAGAATTTTTTCATAATTTCTTGAATTAAATTTCTACATCGTGTATCTAAGTCATGTAAACAATAAAGAGTTTGTTACTTACTTAGAATTTTGTCATAATTTCTTGAACGAAATGTCTTTGTTTATCCAGCAGGTGAATTCAAGAAAGAATTTGCTACTTACTTACAATTTTTTCATAACTTCTTTAATGAAAATTTCTGTATTGTGTATCCAAGAGGTGAGTTCAAGAAGGAATTTGTTACTTACTTACTTACAATTTTTTTCATAGTTTCTTAAATGAAGTTTCTGCATTGTGTATCCAAGAGGTGACTTCAGAAAAGAGTTCGTTACTTGCTTACAATATAACTATTCTAAAGAACAAAGAAGGGGTTAAGCTTAAAGATATTTATTGCTTAAATGTATTAACAGATTTTTTTTTTGAGAAAAAAAAAACAACAACAAATGTTTACATAAAAATAGCACTTAGAGTTCACTCTTAAACATCCACAAATGATGGTCCCATGATATAGGATAGTTTTTAACATGTCTTATGGATTTATCACGATCAGGTATGTTCTTAGGTATCCACTGTGCGAAGAACCTAACCTCGTCTTCAGGACGGTGATAGCCCCCTTCAAATTTAGTACACTTAAACTCATCTAGATTGAAAAGTGGAATCCTAGGGTCACACTTTTGAATTAAAACTTTATCTGTAGGTACATTGCCCTTTACGTAGAGCGCTTCAACTCCGAAAAAGCTGCAAATTTCACTGACTTCCTCCTGGACATTTCTCAGTTCCTGACCAGTATTATTAAGTGGTGTAATCACTCTATCGTAGAATCCCAGTCTGTTTATATAGCGTAATGTAGTACTCCACAAGCTTTTATCATACTCAAACAGATTATAGTTCACTAACCAATGATAACAGTCGATTTCTTCGAGATCCATAGACAATAATAAAAAAGCACATTCGAATATAACACCGCAAGATGATTTTTTCAAACTGATAAATTCGGTGTCATACAGTCCTATCATCTTGGAGGCTATTAATGTAGGTGTTAAGCAGAGAAATACTTCATCAAACTTTTATACCTTTGCTCAAGGTTGAACGGAGTTATGACTAGTGAGATGAGCCTTAAAACCATCTGAATTCATTGTGGGGAGGAGTCATAAAACCCTTGGAAGTCATTGCGGGGGGGGGGGGTTATTGAACTCTCGGTAACTGATAAATTCTGTGTCATACTGTCCTATCACCTTGGAAGTTATTAATGTAGTTGTTAAGTAAAAAAAATACTTCATCCTCCTAGAATTATTTAAACTAAATAGTTATCGCTGCCTCGCACAGAAAGTTCGGAAAAACACGATAGCCTTATTTATAGTGAAGCGTTTCTTTGCCGTATGTTTATCCAAATATTCAACACGTACTATTTTTCAACACCATCCACAAAACTCAATTCCTCCTAGAATTATTTAAACTAAATACTTACCCCCGCCTCCAACAGAAAGTTCAGAAAGACGTAATAGACATATTTATAGTCGAATGTTTATCCGAATATTTAACAAGTACCATTTTTCCACACCAGCCACAAAACTCAATTCCTCCTAGAATTATTTAAACTAAATAGTTATCCCTGCCTCGCACATAAAGTTCAGAAAGACACAATAGCCTTATTTATAGTGAAGCGTTTCTTAGCCGTATGTTTACCCAAATATTCAACACTTAACATTTTTCAACACCATCCACAAAACTCAATTCCTCCTAGAATTATTTAAACTAAATACTTACCCCCGCCTCCAACAGAAAGTTCAGAAAGACGCAATAGCCTTATTTATAGTCGAATGTTTACCCGAATATTTAACAAGTACCATTTTTCCACACCAGCCACAAAACTCAATTCCTCCTAGAATTATTTAAACTAAATAGTTATCCCTGCCTCGCACAGAAAGTTCAGAAAGACACAATATCCTTATTTATAGTGAAGCGTTTCTTAGCCGTATGTTTACCCAAATATTCAACACGTACCATTTTTCAACACCTTATATGATAAACAAAAAATTAGCAAAAATAACATCAAATAATCTACCAATCATGAAACTGCCACAAATCAGCATCGATAAATAAATGAAACCCTAAATGAACCGAAATTACAATTATGGCTGTTTTAGGCTACAACTCTTCCACTTTCCCTTTATCTGCTTTAACTTCACTTCTTGAGTGTTTCCGAAAGTAACCATAACTCTAAAAAAAAGAATTTTAATAATTATAGATACATGAAAATGATTGGGCTTTATACGCTGATTCCAAATACATAAATTTCCTTAGGTTTAATGTCGAGGAGGTATTCTTTAACTGAAACCCTGTACAACTAAACCCCCCATGCAATTGAACCCTCGTGCTACTGAACCCTCATGCAACTCGACCCCGTTTCACTAAATCTCCGTGTAACTGTACCCCCTCCCCCTCCCCCCTTTAACTGAAATCTCATGCAACTCAACCCTCCATGCAACCCATCTCCCTCAAAACACTTTTCAGTCATTTCTCGTTAAATTTACAATACGCTCCAAAAAATCACTTGCGTTTTATACATTACAATATCATCCCCTCTCCCCAAACTCGCAAATCTCCCCCCCCCCCCGTTCAACTGAACCCCCCATGTAACTGAACCCCTGTATAGCCAAAACCCTGTACAACTGAACTCCCATGCAAATGATCCCTCGTGCTACTGAACCCTCATGCGATTCGACCCCATTTAACTAAACCTCCGTGTAACTGTCCCCGCCCCCCTGTAACTGAACTCTCATGCAACTCAACCCTCCATGCAACCCATCTCCCTCAAAACACTTTTCAGTCATTTCTCTTTAAATTGACAATACTATACTAAACATCTCTTGTGTATTATACTTTACACTATCATCCCCTATCATCCAAATCGCAAATCCCATTACCCTATTTTTTTGCAAAGGTTAATCAAACACTTCCGATTGTAAAAGCATTAAAAATAATTTCCATTCACTAATTACCCCTTTTTTGCAAATGCTCGCATAACCCATTACCCCTTTTTTTGCAAAAGGTTAATCAAACATCTCCGATTGTAAAAGCATTAAGAAATTTTCCAATTACTAATTAGCCTTTTTTTTATTCAAATCCTAATCACCAATCAAGTTATACTCTGTGGTTTGGGTTTACCACTAAAAAAAGACACTGAACTTTTGAAATTACGCAAATCCTATCGGCAAAGAGTGTAATGACCTGTTTACCTAACAGAAAAACCTGTTTGGTACGGGGGCCTTGGCAAATTCAAAAGATTGTATATACTGACATTAAAACTTAAAGCGAACAGAAATTATTCCGTATATGAAAGGAAAAGTCCCCTCCTCAACGCCTCGCTCTTTACGCTAATTTTTTTTATGGTTTTAAAAAATAAAGTTGTGAGACAGAGTCAAACTTTAGCGTAGAGATCGAGACGTTGAGGAGGGGACAGCCCCTCTCATATATGGAATAATTTCTGTTCGTTTTAAATTTTAATGTTGCTCCTTACTTTCAGTTAAAAACAACTTGTTTTTTTTTCTTATTTAATTTCTGAGCGTTTTTTAATTAATGCATCTTTGATCTTGGCTCACTGTAGATGAATAATTAAAACGAAATTTGTATATTAATTTTACTTTTTTTTGGCTAGATGGCTTTCTCGAAATTTTGATCTGACGTAACTTACGAATTAACTTACGTAATAAACTTCTATATAGTATAATTTTATTACGTATATTAGGAGGTTCGCCCCCTAGTCAATACCTTTCTCTTTACGCTAAAGTTCAAATTTTGTTCCAATTCTTTAAGAATGACCCCTTAATCACAAAGACCGTTAATTAGAATAAATAGCTCTGATGAAAGTACAAAAAAACTATTAGCGTAAAAGCGAGGTAAGGACTAAGGGTGAACCAAATCATATACGTAATAATTTCTGTTCCTTCAAAGTTTTGATTTTGCTTCTTACTTTCAGTTGAATTTTTTTTTAATTTAATTTCTAATTTTTTTTTAAATTATGCTAGGAAATCCGGCACCTCCTTCATAGAAATGTCCCTTCCCTCATGAAAACCTCCTCCATGGAAAGATCCTCCCACGTAACCCCGACCCACCCAACCCCCCTCCCCCCAACTACCAGAAAAAAATCCCGCCTGAAAATTCTGTACACTTCCCTATACCCAATACTGTATGTAAACATTGAGCAAAGCTCATAACTTGAAGACCTTCCCCCGGGGACTGTGGGGAATTAAGTCATCTTCAAAGGAATAATTGATTTGATTTCTTATGTTACAGCATTATACATTTCTTATGAACAATTTCGAAAAAATTAGTTCATAATTTGTTAATGCAGAAATATTGAATTCTTAAAACTATACATCAAAACAAAAAGACTGGCACCTGTGATATAGGTGGCCTGCGACACCTTTATATTCACATTTGTTTATAACAACAATACTAGGCATAACGAAAGCGTCAGTACTGTGATCATGCTTACTTTGGTAACAGGGGCGCAGCTCCAGCATTTTTATTGTGGAGGAGGGGGTTCAAGAGGTGTATATATCCGGAGAGTCAAGGGGCATGGACCATATAGTGCTTTTTTTCTCCAAATCATTGGGGGACCACTGCCCACCTTGCCCCTTTCCGAAACTACGCCACTGTTTGGTGAGTTGGGCACTGTTAAACTGTCAACTCAAAATTTTCATTGCCCTGATGGAACTGTCAGCTCAAAATTTGCCCTGATTGATCAATCAGGGCAAAGATTTAAAATACTTTTTTTCAACTCGAAAAGATGGAGAGTTATTTAGTACTTTCTCCACCTTTATGTTGAATCTGAGAAAAGATACAATGGTTTAGTATTGGTAGAATATACTTGGGTATAATATGGTTTCAATATGCTTTTTGAATTAGGTTCTCGTGCTTTCTATCTTCCAATTCTTCTGAACAAAAGTGGGGTGCTACCATTTCGAACAACCGTCACAAGCACTAAAGGTCATAAGATCTAAAATGAAAATCCGTCAGAACCACTAACCGTCACAACATCTAAAAAAAAATCATAAGTTTATGCAATAGTAATAAGTATATAATAGTTTAGAAAAAAATTTCGGCTATATATTTGCAAATCAGGGGGTGGCGGTAAAGCATAGCATATATTAAATACGTAATCAAATCTAGCATAGGTACCTTTTCCCGCCTAAACCCCAAAAAACTAAAGTTTTAAAATTTTAGATATTATGACGGTTAGTGGTTCTGACGGATTTTTTTGTCGATTTTATGGCGGATTTTGTCGATGTCCTGACGTTAGTGCTCCTGATGGTTAGATGTTGTGACGCCTTCCCAACAAATGTAACTTTAAAATCATTGTCAAACTCGTATTCCTGACTAGCTTACCCGTCGCGCGTCGCTGCGATACTTAAAACAAAGAAAATTCAAGAAAACTCCCCCGTTGTTTTGTTTCAGTAAAGGGCCAGACAAACTTTTTTTTTATACCGATTTCAGCTGCTAAGAGGGCAAATGATAGTGGTACAAAAACAGTGCCCTTTGCCTGAGATTTTAAAAACTAAAAATCTTGGACACCAGCAGTCAACTGCAATTTATCAATAATTGCATGATTGATCTCAGCTTAGTTCTTTTGATTTTTTGGCTGAAGAGAAGGGAAAAATTGAAGATTGAAACACCTCAGGAAGAATATTTTTTGAATATTTGTTTTTTGAAGATCATGATGAAATTCGGTGCTGTTTTTTTTAATGGGAAAAATTTCAAGCTCGAATCCCTGCCGTTTTTTTGCAATTCGGTGCCGATTTGGAAAATCCAAGCCCATAAAAGTTTTGTGTGTCGGGCCCTTGAGAAGAACAATATCAGTAGATAGAAATATATCTGACAGCTATTTCGTTTACCTGGTTGCACAACAGATCTAATAAATTACAATGATAGGATCATAAACCCTTGTAAAGTATCGCGATATCGTCAATATCAGACTTTTTGTGTGAAAATAAATCTGATGTGGCCATCCTGATAGTTATTTGACAGTGGGTCTTTCTTTATTGAATCACACATTCCAGAGAAATGTATTGATTGTAAATACCACTATGTTTCCCCCCCCCCATTGTTAGTAGCCACGTTTTCTTTGTCAAACATTTAAAGATAGGTGAAGAGGTGGCTTATCAAAGAGTATCTACTACCTGGCGTGGGCAATTACAGAAAAACGATGCTACCCTCTTTAACTCAACCCTCGTTTACTTCAACCCAGTTTAGCTTAACCTATTTCACTCAACCTCCCTTCAACCTAACTCATCCGATCCTGTTTTGTTTCAGGGGTTGAACTGAATTAGGATTAATTGAATAGGGTTTGAATTGAACGAAGTTGAGTTAAATGGGTTTTGAGATAAATGGGGTCGAGTTAAATTACGGGTATATTGCATGGGGTCGAGTTGAATGATGGTTGAGTTGAATGAGGGTTGAGCTTTCCAGAGTTGAATTGAATGAGGTTGAGTTGAACATGGGTTGAGTTAAACGGTGTTTGAGCTGAATGGTAGTTGAGTTGAATGAGGGTTGACTCAAATGGGTTTTGTTGAACGGGGTTGAGTTAAACTAGGGTTAAGTTAATGAGGGACCCATACAGAAAGGTAGTTAGTAGTGGAGGGTATGGGGCTGTGAGACGTTAAGTACCGACTAGGGTAAGGAAGGGACTCTTCGTGTTATAAGTATTATATTACAACATAGGTGAATTGATTACCTACACTTAATTTCCTTCAAAGCTGAATAAAAACTGTTGAAAAATAGAACGGTCTTGCAAAGCTGATTACAAATGATTAAATGGCTCCAAAACGCGATTATTGGTCGTAGCAACAAGAAAACATATTCGCATTAAATAGTATATTGTTAGAACAACAATATTATAATTAATAATTAAGGATTCTTATTAACCATTAAGAATTTAAAGCAATTGAAATTTTGGCAGTTTTATTTAATTACTTGAAAAAGGACCTAGAAAGGCCCAAATCTTTTTTTCTAATTTAGGTATTTGTGTGTTTTTCTGTATGTAGCTGGTAGTTCTTCAAGTTGCTTAGGCTAGAAATAAATGAAGGTGAACAGTTACGTAATGCTGGATAACGAGAAGATCGATTAAATAGACTGCTTCACTTACCCCTTAGAGTTATCAGTAAAGATGGTGGATGCAGCGTAAAAAGTAGAATAGCTAAGGCCTAGGGGTATGTTCAGAGCTGAAAAAGATTGGAAAAATACGATGTCTGCCAACTATGATCTGAATATTGTAGGCTATGGTATTCAAAGAGGTCAATCATGTTTCTGAAACTTGGGAGGTTCAGAAGGCAGAGGAAGAAATGTTAAATTGTTTCCAAATTAATTGTTTCCAGCTAGTTTTAGGCACCCGTTAGACTGCCCGTATGTGAAACAATAAGCTTACAAAAAAATGGTTATATCTCACTTTCTAGGACTATAATAAAATAAATTTTGAGATGGGTACGATACGTTTTATAGATGAAGGATGGCCGATTGTCAAGGATTGTTCTTTTTAGTCATCCAACTGGGGCGAAACGAAAAGTATATTCATTTGCCAAATGGAATGGAAAGAGGTCAAAAGGAAGGATCTGAAGGAAATAATTGTCGTGGAGGAGGAGTGTTCAAAGCTCTACTTGTTGAAGTCAATCGAAGGAGCGTTCGAAGTCTCAGGTGGCTGTGTGCTGCATAGAGTTTTCAGCAATAGTAGAAATAGTAATAACTCCTTAAGCATTCCCAACTAACACGCATGATTTCTTATAAAAATTAAATTATCTAATTTAGACCCTAATTATTTGATAATACCCTGCAAGTGAAATACAGTTTTGCCTTAGAAAATTTTACTTATACTTAAGAAAGCTTTGCCGATTTTCTTTAGTCCTTGAATAACGACTTTGACTTGCTGCTGCCAATTTTTTTCCAGCTTTTTATCATTTAATCATTTTCCATTAAATTTACCCTTAGGAAGTATACCCTTATTACTACACCCTCTATATCCCTTTCCAGCCTCAACGGGAGGACATCGCCGCAGGAGTAAATCAGATGAACGATTTGCGGCTCTTGATGCCCAAAATGCCTGTAGAGACACAAAGAAACTATAGACTAAGGATTCCGGGTTATTACATATTCAAGTATTTAATTTTACACTAAAATAGTTTTAAAATCCACGGCTTGAGAAATTTTGCATTTATTGTTAATTACTTATAAATCTACCATGAAAAGCTGTTGCGTTTTTTAAGCCCATGTTTCTGCTTCTAATTCCTAAAGTCCTCTCCACTAAGCCCCAATCGCTCATCTTCAGCAAAATATTGGATCATAAAACTTTCTAATGGCACAAATTAATTTTTTCAGCTGATAAACTTGAACAGGTTAAAAATCCCTAAAGAGGTTATCATAGCTAGAGAACATCCAATTTAAAATATCATCCCACCTCAATCGTCTTTCACCCTTTGTCATTTAATGGCTATTAAATTTTTTCTCTAAATACTTAAAACAAGCCCAAAAATATATAAACCGACATGTGGCAGTAGTTTATGGAGCGTTTGAGGGTGTGGTAAGTGCCAAGAGTCGTAAATAATGAGACGACACGGCGTAAAGATGGGAACAACCTGATGTGTTTGCATTTTTTCGAATTGGTGTGGTGCTTATTTAGTATCCCATAATGCGCGAAATTTTTATGGTATGTATTTAATAAGAATAGACATTTAAAAAAAGAGAAGGTATTTGTAGCGTTGCAATGGTATGTTGCATGTTTGTGAAATAGGTGGACATAAAAAGATACGTAATAAAGATAAGAATAATGGGGTATATAACTAATCTTCATTTTATGTTAAAGCACATGAACAAAAACAGAAAATAGATACAAGATGCATATAGTTAAGCCATGTTTAAAAGTGTGCATAGAAAGTCAGTATGCACAGATAATTTTTCTTCGGGGATCTGTGGAACCTTTTTTGGGCTGGCTTGGTGAGGGGGGGACTCAAAAAATAGAAAAAGCGTTTGGCGCTTGTGCATTATATGGTTAACACCGCTATAGACTGTACAAGGAAGCTCGTCAAACGGGTATTTGCAAGAGATAAATGGAATGCAAAGCGTGATTTGCTATTGCGTTTACAATATTTAAACTGTTGTTTTTTGGGGTTTACTGCGGGGGGAAGGTACCTAGGTTGTTAGGTTATGTATTTAAAATATACTTTGCTTTACCACCACCCACCCACCCCCTAATGTGCATCCAATTTTCTGAATATTGTACTAATATTCATCCTATTTTATTTTATTTCATTAACATTAACCAAACTTGACCTCTTTCGTGATTACCATATAATGCACAAGCACCAATTTTTTTTTTTCATTTCAAAGTACTAAGCCAGCTGGTATGTATGAAGAGGATGGATCCACAGTCTTAAATTTATAATATTTTCCATAATTTCGTATTTTTTCTTTCCATAATATTCATTCTTGCTTTTTCTCTTAATGTTCTAGTGCAATGGTTTACCCATCA
This sequence comes from Artemia sp. Qi Xiang Cuo, assembly GCF_049724085.1. NCBI lineage: Eukaryota > Metazoa > Arthropoda > Branchiopoda > Anostraca > Artemiidae > Artemia > Artemia sp. Qi Xiang Cuo. The sequence continues at coordinate 11,101,422 of NC_142797.1, read as the reverse complement.
CCCCCCCCCCCCCCCCCACACACACACACACAGACACACACATAAAATCCTGCGTTCATGCGTTGTACTAAATAGTAATAAGTATTGGAAAGCAACTAAGATTTGAAACTGTTCGTGTGGTAACGGATTAAAGGACGGTGTTTTTTTGGCGTTTTTGTTAATGGTAACGTTTCCTTTAATCAGGGCAAAGGAACATATTTTGTTTCGGACGGATAACGGAGGAAGGATAGTGTGTCGAGATTTAATGTCTCTAGCAACTCAATTTGAAGGGTTGTTTCGAGAGGTGTAGCAACTCAATTCGAGGTTTTTATCCGTAAGTGAATGTAACTTGCTTTAAAAGGAGGCATAGCCTTAAAATATTCTGCTGTGTCTATGACAGATTATGAGCACTATACTGCAGAAGCGCATCCAGGATCTTTGTTCGGGGGAGTTTTACTAATTTTTTTAGGGGGGGGGGGGGTAAACAAAAGCCTCAAAAAACGCAAACAAAATTTGTTTATGTCCATTTTGTTATGTTTTTACGAGTCAAACAAACATTTCGGGGAAGGTTCAAACCGGGTAACCCCCCCCCCTGTATACGGCCTTGCTATATTGTTTCGATAATATTATAAGATACCCTTTTTTCAATTTGGAAAATCGAGATACCGCGTTGCTCGAGCCTCCATTAGAACAGAGGATGATGCATGTGTTGATCGGTTGATCTTTGAAGGCATAACCAAAGATGACACTGGTACTTATGTCTGTGTGGCAACTTACAGTGTTAGTTACAGTTTTCGAGAAGCAAGCGTACGAGTTCTATCGATGCCAATCAATGACGCTGGTATTTTTCTATTCTCCGCTCTCCCCATTTTATTTCTTTGTTTCTTAATCTAGCTTACAACGGGGACTGAAGGTCTTTACAACTTGTCTTAAAACTTGGACCGAATTTTAATGAACTGAAAGGGACTTAAATAATTAGTGTTTGGAATAAGAAAACATTGCGTAGTGCAATTTTTGTGCTAAAACACTTTAAATAACACATTCCATTTTTTTGCAGCTCATCTGCATAAGGTACCTAACATCATATTTGAACTTAGTAGTTGTAAAGTATTTAAGTTATAATAACATCATTATAATTGATACTCGGAACTAATATTAACAATATTTCTTTAAATGGTAAGAACTAAGAGGCTAAGTGAAAAATAGTAAGAATTAAAAGGCTATACAAAAAATGGTAAGAATTAAGAGGCTATGTGAAACAAGGATGAAAATAAATCAAAGAAATAAACGCCGCAACCTCTCTCCCTGTCTCATACAAATGATGCTAAGGTTCTGATCTTCTTCAACTTTTATCTCTTGGTATCAGAATTCTTAGATGTTAAACAAAACTCTAAATTGTAAATTCAATGCTCTGAATAGGAGTATTCGTAAAATCTGTTTTTCTTTTTTTAGTACAAATTGATTAAGAACTACCAGAAATGAATTCAAGACCGATGTAGTAGGTGAATTTTGACTTATTATGAGTAGCTTTACAAATAATGTTTGACTGAACGTATTCAATTGTAGCTTTTTGGCTTCACTGACATATAAAATGTCCATGTTGATTAACCAAATAAGATGATATGGACGCACTCCTCCCCTCCCCCCGTCAAATAATGGCATTTTTATGATTTTTCGTTAACTTCTTTTGTTTTCCGTTCCCTTATTTTTTAGTTCTTTTGAAGTTGTGAAGGCCTGTTTTCCCATCCATCTAAAAAAAATGCATGTCCTAGTTCTTTCGAGTAGATGTTTCCATCCATTACCACTCATATTATTGTTGTTTTGTATTAGTAAAGCTAGATTAAATCTACGAAGCGATTGTCTCAGGGCCAATCTAACAAACCACCTTCGGGTATGATATCTCACAGAGAAAGAGGACGGAAATGGAATTACTTCTTGTCTGATACTCCCTGGTGCTCACAAGCGAGCTAGATCTAACGCTGAAAATAAATTCTTTTAGAAAGCTGATCTTCAATCCAATAATTTAATGCCCGATTTAATAATTTAGCTCCATTTAATTTTTGTTAATTTTTTTTAACACAGTGTTGAATTTAATAATTTAAATTTCCTTTTCTTTAGTTTTAAAAGAAGTTAAATTTAAACTTCTTAGCAGTTTTGATTAATATATTCACATTAAATTTAATTTATTAAAGATATGAACTTACGATGTATAAGCTCAATTTTCTTAATTATTCTTTTAAACAAATCTAAATTAAATACATTTATTTTCTTAGTAATGTGAATTTTCTTTTCTCTGCTTTTTAAAGTAAGGAAGAAAAAAAATCAAGCATATCTGTGATTCTTTTGCAAAAAAATGATTTTCCTTGTTGCTCAAGGGGGAGACTATGGTGATGCTAATGGTGCACTTTTCACTCTGGTCCGATGCCATTTTCGAGGCTGTTTCCTCGCATTTTTTTTTTTTTTTTTGACAATAAACTTTTTCGGGGAAGATAAATCGAAACAGTAGTTATCATTCTTGACAAACAAATAAACTTTCAAATGGGGATAAATCCATTTATTTAGACAGTGCAAAAACAGGTACAAAAGTCCAGATATTTCGGTCACATATACCGTCTTCAGTAGAAATAATAAGACAATAAAATTGAAACTAGCAATTTATAAAAATAAATTGAATCTATAAACTCAACATTTGGTTTGCAATTAGTAGACACGGAAGGCTTTGCCACTTTCATTGGAAATTTGTTTTACATTTCGGCAAGATTAAAGAATTAAATTGACATCAAGAACTTTGAATGAACTTTGTCAATGAAATCTCTCTGAAAACAATCTAGTGAATAATCCGGAAGTTCATTATTTTGTGGATGACCCGAAAAGTTATTTATTTTGTTGTATATAAATATGCTAGTTTCAATTTTATTATTTTAGTATTTCTACTGAAGACGGTCGCTGTATACGTGACCGAAATATCTGGACTTTAGTATCTGTTTTTTCACTGTCTAAATAAATGGATTTATCCCCATTTGAAAATTTATTTGTTCGTCTTAGAACGCAGAGTGGTCTAAGAAAACAACACCTAATTTAAAGGTGTTATGTCGAAAATCATTCTTGACGTTGCGACAAATGGCAAATTTTGTCACTAGATAGCTTTTTGAAACTACGTTTTAAAATTCTTGGTTACTATGAGCGTGGTTCATTATTTACTAGGTTGTAGCTATAGTTGCAACCATGATTTAAACTATAACAAGGACTCCTGCCTGGCTAGTAGCTAATAAAGTTAGATACTCTGTTTTAATAAAGGTCTTCTGCTGGAACAAAATAAGAAAATTCTGCGGTTGATGACCGCAAGCTTCTCTTTTTATCGAGCATTAGTGTGAGTTTTCCAAGACTTATTTACTAAAACCACATTATATTTAAATATGTTAAACTTTATATTCTCTTTGTATATATTGTATATGAATTATCTATATTTTATTTCAGGTACTCTTGCCCTAAAACAAAGCTCTGATCTTGAACAAACCTCAATAATTTTCCTGCCAATAGCAAGCATAGAATAGTTCCTCTTAGTGTTTGTTGCACCATCAAGAGTATATTTGAAATAAAAACGCCTCTGCGTCAATACCATATGCCAAACGACCAGATGAGCCCGTTCCTACCCACACCCTCCTCCAATATATCTGAAGGACATTATGCAGTGCCAATTCACAGTTGTATTTATCAAGGAGAGAAGAGGCATGTTTACCCAGGGGTGTCCCGAGGGGGAGGGGGGCGGGGAGGGGCGTGCCACCCCTCCAACAGTTTGGCATTTGATAAAAATTGGTGAAAATTTCGGCAGAAGTTTTGCAAAATTGCCCCAAATTTAGCAAAATTCTTGATTTCTGCGGAAAATTCGGCATAAATCAGGTAGCGATTCGGTAAAATTTACGAAAGGTCCCCCCTCCCAATCAAATGAGTCTCGGGACGCCCCTGTGTTTACCCTCAAATGACTCACAAGAATTTAAGACATACATCCTGTGATGAAAACGGTTATTTTGAACATATTCAGGTTCCTTACACTGGCCCTCGTTATTTACTTTACGGCAATTGTGGGGATAGAAATACACCAGCATACTTTCTCCCAGATGGAAACAGTTTTAAATCTTTTGGTCGTTTGAGTCACGGCACTTATAGTTCCAAAGGATATATCAAGTCTCAGCATCATGGATACCCGGAAGTTGTTTAAAGCTTCGAAGGCCTTTCTATTTTAAATGAGCAGAAGTGCTGCCTCTGTGGCTACTTGGGGCACGGAACAGCAAAAGAGGAACGGACCCTTCCTTGAAAGTTTGACTTTTGAGAGATACAAGTCAAGTTGTTTTCTATGCTATAAAATTTACTTCCAGCATTGGAGACAGGTATTAACTATTTGGTCGTTTTATTCAAAGTATTTCTTGTTCCAGGGGATCTATCGATGGTCAAGGTTATTAGTGCCCTAATTTTACTTAAACTTTCGAAGGTCTTCTATTTTATATGGAGAAACCAGACGTGATGTCTTTATGGCTCATTAGGTCACAGAACCACACAAGTCGAAAGGATTTGTTCTTAAACTTATGTCCCTTGAAAGATGCAATTTCTAGTTTTATAAGGAAGTCCAGTGTTCCAGCGTTGTATATGCCTATAATATATAAAATGTTGCTGGCTTTCGCTTTTTTAGGTGGATGAGTCGTTTGAATGCCTAAATGATTAATTGTTAGGGCATTGAATGCAAATATTCAAAATATTTAGCTAAGAAAGATGTTGACTTAAAATAAGACTAGTATTTCTTTACCCTTAATCTCAATCTTAAGCACCAGTGCAACAGTGGCACTGCACTAATACTAAAATATATTTGTGCTTATCAAATTCTTCATCCTTTTTGCCTACATAAGACTATGACACAATTCTTTTTGTTTTGCCTAAATATTCAAAATTTAGTTCTCGCAAAAATTTAGCTATTTCACATAACTCTTTCAATTATTTATCTTTCATTAACTTGTCAAAGACGTTTCTCCCTTGCCTTTCTTTAAGGAATTTTTACTCTAAGGAGGAGCATGCCTGCCAAGGACTCCATGGAGCTTATACAAAGCTTCCCAAGGAGTTCATAGAGCTAGCTCCCCGAAGCATATTTTTAATACAATCTTCTTAGGAATGCTTGGATAAACCAGTGCTGCAGTGGGACTGCTCTAATGCTAAGATATATTTGCATCCTTTAGGTTCTGCTTTGGCATTGCCTATGCAAATTTATTACACAAGTCAATCAGAGTATTCTGAAAACGTAACAACCAATTATAAGGGGTTCTCCATTATAATAACAGAACTGTTCAAGCAAGGTTTTAATATTTAATTTTACTCTTGAACAAGATGACTATTATTCATTAACTAAGTTATATGATAGGATACCCAACATCAGTCTTTTCCAAAGTCTCAACGTCAAACATACTATCCTTGACAGATTAAAAATGCTACAAATTAGAGGGCTAGAACACACCAAGCGTATGGAGACCACTCCCACGCAGAAATAACCTTTGAAGGCCGTGTACATGGTTTTTGCCATGGAGGATGTCCTTTAAAGAGTCGGGAAGACAGCTTTTCGTCGCTGAAAATGCCGTACCCTCTCCGCCAGGGAGAAAATAGAACTTCATAGAGGAGTTGCATCAATCGACAGGAGAAAGAAGTGGCCCCAAAACAACCTTTAAGGATGGATGGGACTTAAGTGAATCCGTGCAATAATGGTAAACTAAATTTAAGCAATGAATTGTTGAAATAAAAAGGTACGTTTCTTGAAGGTGCAACCTTAACTGCAATATATGCAACAAAAACAAAAGGGTGCATTCCAGGTTGTGAGCTGCTTTACAATAACTACAGAAGTTACTTAAGTTTGGCATCCCTGAGGAACGGTTGTAAAGTAACTAAGGACTTACTATATTTAAAAGGGCATAAAATAATTTCAATAATTTTTTTTTCTTAAGGCAATCGAAAATACTTAAAACCAAAGCGAATGCCTGGGCAGGACAACCGCCTCCCTTCTTCAGCGCAAGTAAAAAGTCAGAAGAAAGAAAGTGAAAAGAAAAATTTAATTTTAATTATTTTAATTTGGGTTTAGGCCTACATTGAATTTTACTTCTATACTAGTTCTGGCTTTTATTGTTTCTTTTCTTATTAAATAAAAAAAAAAATTTTTTTAACTGAAAGTAAGGAGCGACATTAAAACTTCAAACGAACAGAAATTATTCCGTATATGAAAGTGGCTGTCCCCTCCTCAACGCCTCGCTCTTCACGCTAAAGTTTTTTTTATTTAAAAAAAAAAACTAAAGTTGTGAGACAGAGTCAAACTTTAGCGTAAAGAGCGAGGCGTTGAGGAGGGGACAGCCCCTTTCATATATAGAATAAATTCTGTTCCTTTTAAGTTTTAATGTCGCTCCTTACTTTCAGTTAAAAAAAACTTGTCTACTTTTATTTAATTTTGAACGTTTTTGAAATAACGTGGCTTTGATATTGGCTGACCGTATATGAATATTTAAAACGAAATTTGCATATTAATTTTACTTTTTTGGCTAAATGGCTTTCTCGAAATTTTGCTCTTACGTAACTTACGAAATAACTTACGTAACGACTTCTATAATCGTATATTTTTATTACGTATATTAGGGAGTTTGCCCCGTAGTCAATACCTCAATCTTTACGCTAAAGTTCAAATTTTGTTCCAATTCTTTAAGAATGACCTCTTAATCTCAAAGACCGTTATTTAGCATGAATAGCTATGATGAAAGGACAAAAAGAAAACTTTAGCTTCTTAATTTAATCGAAACCTTATTTATTTATTTGTGTTTTTTTTGTGAATAAACAAAATTGTAAAACGGCAACTGGAATTTTTCTCTCATCAACAGATCTTGAATAACAAATTATCACAAGTCATAAACTAGTCAGAATTGTTAATTAAAAGTGAATGACGAATCATAAAATCTTGTTTAATCATTAACTCTCTAATTGGATAACATATGTTAGAACCTAAATTAACCATTTAGTAATTGCCATGTGAAAATTAATTTTGTGCTCGGTGGTTGGAAAAAAGGCATCTTATAGGCCTAATTAAATTAAACAGTCATAGAACTGTGAATTATTAAACAAACGGTTTACTCTTAATAAGAGCTACTTAGGGGACGAAGGGGGGGGGGGGCGTGCGTCAAAACTCAATGTAAAAAGAAGAAAAAGGTGGCGAAGGTAGGAGGCTAAAGAAAACTCAAGATACCCCTATCCCCAATTCTTTAGTCATTTAAATATTCGTCTAAAACCTGCGACCTAATAGATAGAATATGCAAGGAATATCCCTTGAGCTTTGCTTGAACTGAAGTTGAGTAGCAAATCCAAATTATCCATACTTGAACCTAATTCAAAAAGTAAGTTTTTTCAAATGAAAGTAAAGAGAGACACTAAAACTCAAAATGAACAAAAAGTATCCTGTATAAGAGGGGGGTAGTTTTTGAATGTTTTAAGCCTGATAAGCCACCTCAGAGCCTTAGTTCGATAGCTTTAGGCTATATTCGTGCCAAAACATATGTTTTGCTGCGCCAAACTCCTAAATTGGTACCTGAATTGGCAACTGGTTGTACAGTATGTTGAAGAAGTGGATTTTCAAAATGCCCACTGCCTGAAAGCGGACAGTTGCAAAACATAGGCAATTGCTATAAAGTTATATTTGTTTATAGGTACGGTATTGTTTTCCAAATTTGCTTTACCCTTGAGAGAGGGGGGAGAGGGGAGAAATAATTTTCAATATAATGCTGGTACCAACTCCTAATTGATTTACATAAATCAGAAGAAAGCAAGATTTTATGAGTTTTGTTATCTCCAAACTCTAAAAGCTATATGTTGCAATCCCTATGTTTTTTATCGAAATTATGCCACAGGACATGAACGCCACGAAGAACTTTTGAAGAGAGCAGCAATTATTCCAAGATATTTTATAATAGGGAGACTTATTTGTTTCATGCGCGTGTTTCACAAAGATAACCCATTTCCTTTGACAGTGCTTTTGTAAAGTACTGTTTTTGCTCATGAAATACTAGTTTTCAGTGTAGCGGAATGGCAACCGTGAGTATACATAGGTTTATTGCAAAGTATAATCATCTACTGAACAAGCACAGTCAAAACTCTCCAAAAGTGACCCCGCGTACCTCAGTGCCTCTAGAGGGAAAATGTTGTACTACTTAATCGCTCCGAACCAATAAATTACATTTAATACAGCTTTTACGGAACAAGTATAATTACCTAAGGAACTTGTGATTTAATCGCCAGGCTCGCATAGGTATGGAATCTTCTCCGGAGACGCAGACAAAGGGTCACTTTTTTTGTTTAGAGAGGACAGGTTTTGTCAATACTTGTTCAGTATGTGTTTATACTTTGGTTTAGACCCCGGCGCCGCGCCGGCGGATCGACCGAACGCCGCCGACGCGAGGTCCGGTCGCCCGACGCCACACTTTTGTAACGCCGCCGGCGTGCACAAGGCGTGCCGCCGCCTCCAAAGACGGCGGCGTTCGGTCGACTTTAAATTAATTTTACGCAATTCTTTATTGCGTCAACCGCAAAGTCGGAGCTTTTCCTTCTCGTGTGGTTTAGTATTTCGATTTTCCTGATTAGAAATCGAGCAGGGCTTGCACTATCCCCGATTTTTTGAGTATTTCCCCAAAAATTTATTCATCAACCAGAAAAAAAATTTGGTTCCCCGAATCCCCGAAAATCACGCAATCACGGTGCCACTCCTAGCAAATTATCACCAGTGACTTTTCCTGCCAAATATTACTTTGCATACCAAAATTCTTCGCTACTCTCTTGTTCAATAATTTTCGTCTCTTTTGTTACTTTGCATAAAAACCAGACAGATGCAATATGCAATTCCAAATATTGCAATATACACAGTTCTTCATATGCTGACAAAAAACAGTATTGTCTTTATAAAATGGGTTTAACTCATTTCGAACGTAGTTTCCCACTCGCTATTTCTAACATCGTTCGTAGTCAAGAATTTTATTTTCAAGTTGAATAGAATTATAGAACGAATTCACTACTATACAGCTTCAGCCTTCAGTTGGATTTTGAAATTGACAGCCGACAGATTGTTTCTACAGCTGAATTGGAAGTTTGCAGATTTTTTTTTTTTTTGCTGTTTTTAGATAAGATTTTCTAAATTTTTAATACTTAATTTTAGAACGCCTGAATGTTTAATACTCAATTGTTCGGAAGTTACCCCAAAAATATGACTCATAAATAAATTGTAAATTAGTGCCTATCGGGGGGGGGATACGGGGCTATCATTTTTAAGGGATAATACCTTATTTTTTTTTATTGAAAGCAGGGATGCCAAAAGGATAATTTTTTTTTTCATTTAAAGTGGAGACAGAAGAAAATGAAATCGAATTCCCTGGGAAACCATTGAAATATTTTGATAGACCAAGGGCCCCCTTTAAGACTTGTTCATTGTCTTGGGTATTTTGCGATTTCTCATAGGCTACTGGCCTAATTTGGCTTTTGTTTGTACTCCCTTTTAATTAGATTCTTGGGATCTTACTGAATGCCACGGCGAATCTATGACTCACTTTTCCAATAATTTGAGGTGTATCTTAATAATTTAGACATTTTTGTTCTTGTCTTTATACCCCTTTACTAATACCCTCAATTTTTTTCAAGGAACACAAAGCTGTTTAACGTTATTTTGCGTGTTTGTTTGAACCATATAGTGACCTAGTTAATTATTAAGTAACGTATTTTTCTAGTGAAAGTTGAGACGGTATCCTATCAAGGTGGTATCCACATGGGGGGGGGGTAGAGGGTATTACATTTAAATGATAATATCTCGAATTTTTTTTATTGAAAGCAACGGTTCCCAATTTTTTTTTTAAATTTGAAGCAGAGACGGCATTTTATCAAGATGGTATCCAGAGGGGGAAGGGGTAGTGAGCTATCATATTTAAATGATAATACCTCGATTTTTTTTTGAAAGCAGGGATGCCAATAAGTTCATTATTTTTTTTTGTATTTAAAGCAGAGACGGTATCCTATCAAGGTAGTATCCATAGGGGGTGGACATAGGGAGTTATTATATTTAAGTGATAGTACCTTGGTTTTTTTTTTTTTTTATTGAAGCAGGATGCAGGGGATGAAGCAGGGATGCCAAAAAGTTCAAAAGTTGGCAAAAATTAACAAGATTTTCGTGAGTTGTACTTGATACAGCACTTGCATGGTTTTATCGTCCAAATGGAAAGGGACATATGCGTCCAATCCGTTTTTTTTTTTGTTATTGATGAAACGGATTTAATTTGAAAACATTCATTCATAAGTACCAGGCAGAATCACACTAAAACGAATTGGTGTGACGAAAGCAATATCGACATCCCCACCTAACATTGCGCTCGAGCGACAATGGCGCCCTTGGTCCAGTGCCCAAGTTACATTAAAAGGCCAGGTCATAATAAAAGCTTTCAATTTTGGAGGTTCAAGGAGGAGTCTTCGACAGTCTTATGACCTCAGGGTACTAGATGTTGCAACGTTCTTACGTATCTATAGTGGTTTAAAAAATTCGATCACCCAACAAATGATTACCAAAAATAAGCATAAATATAACAAATGTAACATTTGGAATATTATAACACTTTTTTCAAAGCTTTGAAGAAAAGCAAAAAAGGCTAAATACCCCTAACTACGCTTGAAAGCTATTTTAAAAAGAGTCTCTTTGGAGATTTCCTTGGAAATGACCATAGCAGAAGCTTTGAGCCTGGGTGGGAATCTAAGAGGAGTCTTTGAGTATTTTGAAAACAGGTGACTTATTGTTGCGACTTTCTTAAATTTGGTGATTTTTGTGAGCATTTGGAAATCAAAGCTTAAAATCAATAACTGATACTAAGTGTCCTAACATTTTGCTTGGATTAAAAGTGACGAACTAGGATGAAAATCTCAATATCTTCCTGGAGCTACTTCAGTGTGCATATTATTTCATTTAATTACACTTAAAACGGAGGAGTTTTTGATTTTTTACAAGAAAATAGCTGGCATTTACTTTTTCTTCATACTGAATAAACCATTAAGTGTTTTTTGTTTCATTGTAATAGAAGTGTTCTCATGTGAAGTGTTCATCATGTATTTTTCAATTTGATAAATTTACTCCTTTTAGATGCAGTTTATAATTTGACTGATATTAGGTATTTATCAATTTATAATTTGGAATAAATCCCCAAAAGAAAAAAACGAATAATATCCAAAAGAGCAGCCAAAAGTGATGCAAGGGTTCTGAAACGCCACAGCCATTTCGTTTCTACCACCTTTCTACTTCTCTTGATGAATAACGAAGAAGACCAGTTTACAGCCAGCGACTTGTGAATGTTTGTACTCATGAATAGGCTCAAATCTGTTGTAAATTTAAGCTGTGATTTGAGAAAGACTGATGAAAACATTAATGTTTGCGGTCAACATTGATCGTGCCGGCGGCGCGCCCCCGACATCTTACCGGCGGCGCGGTGCGGCGTGCTGTTTTTGGCCCTGCCGCCACCGGTCTTCCCTCATCTGCGCGGCGCCGGGGTCTACTTTGTTTATGGTTCACAAAAAAATACTCGTAGGTTAAGTTCAGATGCATAGGGTTTTGACATAATCCATTTAGAGATTTTGTCACTGTGTTCAGCCTGAAAATTTTTCATGAAATCCAATAAGGTTTAAGTTTTTATTTTTAGAGAGATAGAGAGAGAGAGAGAGAGAGAGAGAGAGAGAGAGAGAGAGAGAGAGAGAGAGAGAGAGAGAGAGAGAGAGAGAGAGAGTAAGAAGGCTCTAAAAACCATTAAGGTATTCCTTATAGGCTATCTTGAAAGAGCTTGAAGCTGAAAACAGTGTCAAATTTTTGAGAGATTTCTGTCAAATTCTTACATGTCAAAAATAGGTATTGCTTGCAATTCTTACATATTCATTTTCTCCTTTACAACTGGAACAGACAAATATTGTCTCGAAGAAGAAATTTAGTTTTTTTGCATTTCTCTTCTAATGTTTGGTTAGTAACTAGATATATTTAAACATTTGATGCCGTATTACGGATTTTTTTTTCCCAAGTTCTTAGCAATATTTTGTGTTTTGCATTCTTTCTTGACAGATGTACGAAGTGCCATAACATGCACACCAAATAAACTTTATGCGTCAAGTAATGTACATATAAACAATGAATAAGTAAGACAAATATATTTTATGACATATTCCAGGGGTTTATTGTTATGAATCAAGTAACAAAACCATTAAATTACCAAATTGAAGCTGTGAAATTATCCCAAGATGCTATCTTTCAAAACAAACACTCTCTGGAAATCCTCTATCGTCGTGAACACTATGTTCTGGAAATGCCAAACTTGAGCTAAGATATATTGAAAGTTTTAAAGTTCTCTCTTCAGAATGAAAACACTTACTTGTTCTTCTGTATCGCATTGATACCAGAAAGTAGTGAAAAATTCTTTTTATATATTTTTTTCATGTTGTATTTTAATGATAGTTACCGCATATTTATAGACTAAATTTGTTTATGGAATTTTTCTTTCATTTGAAAGTTCATAGATAATTTCAGAGACCACACTGCCTTTCCATGACGATAAAATAAAAGTTCAAAATAGGGATAAAATCCTTTTTAATAGACATTGTATAGAAAATTCACAAAAAATACCAGATATTTCGGTCACATTTACAGTGACCGTCATCAGTAGTAAATCTAAATTGTTTTTTAATAGACAGTGTATAGAAAATTCACAAAAATTACCAAATATAACGGTCACATATACAGTGACCGAAATATCTGGTATTTTTTTGTGAATTTTCTATACACTGTATATTAAAAAGGATTTTATCCCTATTTTGAACTTTTATTTTATTGAAAGTTCATTTTGTGAATTCAAGAATGGATCAGTTTCACCATTATGTTTATTCACATTTTCTACTAAAAAGTACTGAGCCTTTGGAAATGATTACAATTAAGAAATAAATGGACCGTTTTTTAAGCATTAACAACGGCTATCGAAAAGAGGAATTGAGTTCAAACTGTGATTATTGGATAGTTGATATTTGAACTGGATACATCATAACAGTGTGTGCATTCATAACTGAATATAACACCCTTGAATGGTTTACAACCAACCCACGTGTGTTGTTATTATTAATTTTAAAAAAAAACTTTTTCCGCAAAATAAGTTTTTCAAAGAAAAGTTAAGAGCTCCATTAAACCAAAAGTGATCAGAAATAAAGTCTAACAATCTTCCAAGCGTAAAATTACCACAAATCACCATCAATAGATAAATATAACCCAAAATGAAACCGAGTCAAATTAAATAAATAACCGAGTCAAACTCAAAACGAGCAGAATTCACCATAAGTATGACTAGGAAACCCCATGCCTTCTCAAGACCAGAACAAAATTTGCACTTTACAGAGAAAAAAAACATTTAAATTTTTTTCCCTTTTTTTACTTTAATAAACAAAAAAATGATAGGTAAGGAATAAATATCAGTCTATGTATATTATGCTGACAATTCACACTGTTTTTCTTTAATTAAAGTGTAAATTATGTTCTGGTCTTGAGAAGGCATGTGGATTGTCAGCCCAACTCATGTTAATATCTGCTCGTTTTGAGTTTGAATCGGTAAAAGTAAAATTCAAATATGCTATCTTTTATCAATATCATATAATATATGTAAACGATAGACCTATTGCCTTACTCACTGCCCTTGCCCTGAAAACTGTGGGGAGGTTGACATTCTCAAAGACATAATTGCTGGACTTTCAACAATACTAAAGAACAAAAAACTCTTTTAAAATTTTGATTGGATGCATTTTGGGAAATGAGGGACATGGAGAAGGGGACCTCAAGTCACTTTTGGCTCTTCAAACGGGCACTAGAATTTTCGATTTCCAATCAAATGAGCCCCATCCGAAGTTTATACGACTACCCATTCCATAAAAGCCTTATATTCCCGGGGCATAATACAACCCTTGCCTCTGGGCTCGGGGGGTTGTGTCCACCCTAGAGGTATTGTTATGATTTTTTTGGTTTATTTTGAACAAAACGGCTATCTCACAATTTTGATCAGATGCGTTTGGGGAAAACAGTGCGCCGGAGGCGGGGGTGCCCTCCTATCACCTTTTGAAATTATAAAATGGAATAAGAAGTTTCAATTTCCAATCAAATGAGCGTCCGCTAACGCTTATAAACCACCCCTTTCATACAAAACTAATATGCCCCCGGAGCATAACTTACTAACCTTGCCCCGAGGGCTGTGCGGGGGTCTGTCATCCCCAAAGACATAATTATCGGACCTTTTCAACTACTTGGAAAAAAATGAATATCTAAAATTTTGTATTGAATGTGTTTGGAGAACAGATGGGGGTGGTTGGGGGATGGAGCTGTTTGCCCTCCAGTCACTTTTGACTCTTAAATAGGGCACTAGAATTTTCAGTTTCCAGTCGATTGATCCCTTTAAAAAATTTTACGGCAAATCCTTCTATATGAAATGCCCTGGTCTGAAAACCCACGCATTTAGTCACAAAAGTAAATGACATACGTCAATCCAAGATGTAGATGATTCAAATTTACACAGGGAACCACAACTCAGAAACTTTTCGTTTTTCAACTCGTCTCAAACAGTTTGTGGTAACGAACTGTAAGTAAGGAGCGATCCGGCTCAATAGTAACTGAAACTCTACAAAACAGATACATTAAAGAATTGGATTTTTATGCTGAATTAAAATATGTAAGTTTCATCAAGTTTAGCCTTACCCGTCAAAAATTAAGAGCCTTAGAAAATTTGCCTTATTTTCGTAAGAAGGGGGAAACACCCACTGTTGGGGTTTCACCCCTCTTTCTTTTCTTTTTCAGATGAATCACCTGTTTTCGTTTCCTTAATTGCATTTGCTTAGATTTGCTTATACTATAATTTTCAATGATTAGTTAAAGTCTCGTTGCTAAGCTATAGTTCTTTTGCAATAAGTAAGTTTTCAAGCTGGATTCTATTTTGTTTTCCTGACCTGGGCCATGGAAAGATAATATTATTCAAAACAAGCCAAGAACTTGAACTTTAATTTAGCGGATTGGCCAGAGCCAATCTAAGGTCGACGCATGCGCAAAGTTCGTTTTATAGACAGTGTTTCCAATTCTCCCGATTATTTGGGAGATCTACCGAATTTCTAATCCGTCTCCCGACAAAAAAAGAAGATACCGAATCTCCGAAAATCTTCAGAAAACTTAATCCCCGGAAAATTTTACTTTGTGGTCATTCTTTGTCCTTTTTTTTTTTTTACCTGGCCGTTGTCTGTGGTCTATTAGGGATTTTCCTTAACGTCCCAGGCCATTTAGGCAGCGCGATTTGAATTTATTGACATACGTATGAACATTGCCCATTATCCATTCCACAATGGTTACATTGATTTTCTGTTTTTGATCATTTAAACACCTTCAAGGTTTGTAATTAACTAAACTAACATCACTTAACATCAATTCATAGCATTAACATCATAACATCAATTCGTAAACTAACCACAGTTGTCGGCTTGCACCAAGAATATGGGAACTAGCACTATGTTGGTCCAGCTGACTCAGTAGGTTCAAATTTATCCAAAGTTACTACAAACTTAAAGAAATATGACAAAAATTAGACTTTGTCTACAGTTGCTCTGTAAAACTGAAGGAGTTTCTATCAAATGATCCAGTACAAGATACTAAGACAAAAATTGCAGTATTTTGAAAACAATTTACCATTTTCGCTGGTTGACAAGTTAGTCCCATTCCTGAAATATATGCCGCATGAATTTTACTGATAAAGCAAGATTGGGTAAGCAGAATGTGACGAATATAGTCCGTCAGGGCCTGTCAATGTATTATAAAACATAAAATCACGAAGAAGGGATGAAAACGAGGACGATTAACAGCCAGTGAAATAATTGAAATTAGTTTTTATTGAACCCGAAAAAGCTAAGTCACTAAACCCACCCACCCGTGGCCCGTATTTAAGACACTACTCGTTCTTTGGGTGGTCGAGAAGGCCCATTGACAAAGGGTGGCTGGAATATTCTGATAGTGCCAATGATGATGAAACAGTAACTCTGACAACCGTGAATTACTGGAAATCGGCTTTAAGTGCGAGGGACCACCGTGGAAACCAAACTTAGCAAAGTTTGTACAATACTTGATTCCTTGCCATTTTCGAACGTAGCTTCAGAGAGACTGTTCTGCTTGCTCAAGGATGTAAAGACAGACAGAAGGAATCGTTTGGTAACAGTAACTTTGGCTTCCACAATTCAGACGAAACTTGGAATGAAACGAGCTGGAGCTACAGTTGACACACCAACGGTTGACCAGCCCCTGAGAAAGAGGCTAAAAGGAGTAGTAGTTTCTGCCGGAACAGCTGAGTTACTGCATAATCAGAGTGGGCTGCTGAAATAAAAAGCCATGCGATAGACACATATTATGAATGTAATGCGGTACATGTGTCTGAAAGTTTTGCTATTCTTAAATTTTTTTTGTCAGTTACATGAATACTAATGAGCTGCGACTTTGCGTTTTCTCTTTATCATTTGTGAATAACTCTGGGGATGGTGGTAAAAAAAAATATCTGCTTAACTCAGACTCAATGGTCAAAGGCCTGGTGTCCCTAATTTGTCCAGATTTTCTGTCCCCGGCCGAAACTTAGCGGGCTGTCGTGTGGAGCTTGAAAGGGAAAGAAAAAGTAGGGGTCTATGAAGAAAAATGTCTTAATTAAACAGCTTTAGAGTCTGAATGAAATAGGACTGCATTTAGTTTCAAAATTAAATACATTTATAGCTTCTAGCTGCTTTCTTTAGTCATATTTGACAAAGTTGATTGACGAATTTTATTTCCGAAATTGCAGCTGGCTCCAGTAAATCTGCACTCTGAACTCTTAGAATGCGGTACTTAATTCCCAAATCGCTTGAATACCTCCAAAAACTAAATACAAAATAAAAAAAATTCATACTGAAAATTCTACCGCATCCTGAGATCCATCTCCCGATTTTCTCCCGAATCCTGAGAGCCATCTCCCGACTTTTTCCAGATAATTGTCAAGATTTTACAGATTTTTTGAAAATATAAGTGGAAACACTGTGTATAGAATTAGTGATTTATTTTTCAGTCTATATTCAGATCCCGCTTAGGGAGTCTGTTTTTCAGAGTTGATATATGTGTGTTTTTTCAAGTGACCTTTGAAAGAATACAAGCATAAAAGAATACAAGAAATACCGTAACTAGTATATCGACTGGGGGACCCGTTTACTCTCCAAAGAGATAGCTAGATATATAAGGGGTGACCCAGATTGGTGCACCCTTGGCCTAAAGTTTGGCCCGTTTGACCGTTCGATCACATTATCATACCCTCGAGCAGGGTATACCGTAATAGGGTGTACCGTACCCTATATATATATACGTTGTAATGGTGGTGGCCACAAGGAAGTTCTACTATAATAAAGTGGTGCCAGCACCATTACATTACAATATTTGGTACCAGCGGTGGTTACCTTTACAATATTTGGTACCAGGCAGCTTACTATTATAATATTTGGTGGCAGCCAGATAAGAAAAGTGTAAGAAGATTGCTAAAAGAATCGCTAGCTAGAGTAAAATAAAATTTTGCGATTATATTACGCAACTAATTAGCGTGCAAAAATAATCGGCAAATTGAAACTTAACAATTTTTCACGAGATGGCTGGAAATTGGACATTCGAGAAATCATTTTCATGTAGAAGGAAGAAGTATTTTGATGTTCGCTGAATTTTGAAATAATGCCGCTCAGAGATAATAGAGATACGAAAGGAAAAAATATGGAACGAACAGACTCAAAAAATGAATTAAGAAGACATAACGACAGAGAAAATTAAAGTAGACCAAGTATCAGGAGGAGTAGGAGCTCAATATCCAGCTAGGGGTCACGAAAAAGTAGTCATGAAGATATGACAGACCAAAGATTAAATTTCACAGAGGCTGAAAGACAAAGGGGAAAGAAAGGGAACAGAGAGAAGAGGTAGCTGAAGGAGGGCACCGTGAATATATAGAAAAAATACAGGCCGAAATAGATGAAATTAACAGAGATAGAGAGGAGTTAGAAAGGAGTAGAGAAACCTTTAGAAAGGCTAATGTGGAGGTTGATAGAATAGCCAGAGAAAAAAGGAGGAGGCTGATAGAACAGTCAGAGAACGAACAAAGGAGAATTATAGAAAAGCTAGAGAGAAGAGAGAAATCACCAAGAGCTTAAAAGAACCAAGATAGGCCTAATAGAAGCCCACTGGGGATATCCAAAGAGTGAGATTCTACCACAACTAACTTCTGGGCCATCGGCTGGCCATAATAATTTGCGTAAGGATCAATTGAGGAAAAATGAAAATTATGAGACATTAACTGTTTGGACGGAAAATATGCTACTTCGTGGACTAGGCGGGAAGGCGGACCGGTCCATCAAATAAATTGGGAGGCTAAGCCTTCTTGTCTAGAAAACAAAATACTTGATACTCCAGTTAAAAATATTCATAATCCACAGAAATGGGTTGCGGAAGTGTCTAAGCCACATGATCTAGAAAATAAGAAGTGCAGAATTGATTTTTCAGGTAAATTTTCAGAAAATTATAAACTTCAAAGCACATGTACTGAATATGAGACGCCGACAAGTGTATGCCAAAGTGAAACACTCATTGCGCCAAAAACAAATGAGAAGAAATTTAATGTACGCGCTTTTCCTCGTAAAGTTCAAGAAATTTTGGGTGCAATTTGGAAAACCAAACGTGGGATTTCAATTCCCATTTGACGGCGATCTATTTTAAACTACGGCAAAAGAAAAGTAAAATCAAAAAGAGAAAAGAAACATTAAACACAAATACTATAAAGAATGTAGTCAAAGATGATGGACACAGGAGTCCAATTCAGATTTAATGATGATTCAATTTGTACGATTGAGAAATTCAAGAAAAGTAGAAATGAAAGGATAAATGCAAAAAAGAGACGAAGTTGGCAGATTCAGTCTGTAGCAGCGGAAAACAAAATTTTGGGAGATCAGAAGCAAAGCTATAGCGTTGCCTATAGCAAAGGCCATACGACTCCAATGTTTTATTATTTATTGTTATTTTTTTTCCAGAGGCACTTCATATGGAAGGGGTCATCGTAGAAACTTCGAAGGGGGCTAATTCAATTGGAGATCGAGAGTTCTAGTACCCTTTTTAATATTCGAAAGTGATTGGAGGGCAACTAGCCCCCCCCCCACGCCCATCATTCCCCCAAACACATCCAATCAAAATTTTGAGATAGCCATTTTGTTCAGCGTAGTTGATTTCCAGATAGAAAATATGTTTTTGAGGAGGACACTTGCCAACAACCCTCAGGGTAAGGGTTTTAACTTATGCCCTGGGGGCATATAAGATTTTTATAGAAGGCGTTGTTGTAGAAACATCAAAACAGGCTCATTTGATTGGAAATTGAAATGGCTAGTGCCCTTTTAAATAGTCGAAAGTGATTGGAGGGTAACTAGCCCCCCCCCCCCGCCCATCGGTCCCCCAATTACATCCAAAAAAAAATTTGAGTTAGCAATTTTGTTGAGCGTAATTGATTGCCAGATAGAAAAAAAAAATTTTGGAGGAGGACACTTTCCCACCACCCACAGGGTAAGGGTTTTAAGTTATGCCCTGGGGGAATATAAGGTTTTTATAGAAGGCGTTGTCGTAGAAACTTCAAAAAAGGCTCATTCGATTGGAAATTCAAAGGGATAGTGCCCTTTGTAATAGTCAAAAGTGGTTAGAGGACAAATAGCCCCCCTCCCCCCACGCCCATCATTCCTCCAAACACATCCAATCAAAATTTTGAGATAGCCATTTTGTTCAGCGTAGTTAATTTCCAAATAGCAAATATATTATTGAGGAGGACACTCCCCCACAACCCTCAGGGCAAGGGTTTTAAGTTATGCCGTGGGGGCATATAAGTTTTTTATAGAAGGCGTTGTCGTAGAAACTTCAAAAAAGGCTCATT
This sequence comes from Artemia sp. Qi Xiang Cuo, assembly GCF_049724085.1. NCBI lineage: Eukaryota > Metazoa > Arthropoda > Branchiopoda > Anostraca > Artemiidae > Artemia > Artemia sp. Qi Xiang Cuo. The sequence continues at coordinate 11,081,401 of NC_142797.1, read as the reverse complement.
CGTTGGGAACTTCAAAGGGATAGTGCCCTTTTTAATAGTCGAAAGTGATTGGAGGGCCGCCACCCCCCCCCCCCCACGCCCATCATTCCCCCAAACACATCCAATCAGAATTTTGAGATAGCCATTTTGTTCAGCGTAGTTGATTTCCATATAGAAAATATGTTTTTGAGGAAGACATTCCCCCACAACCCTCAAGACAAGGGTTTTAAATAATACCCTGGGGGCAAATAAGGTTCTTATAGAAGGTGTTGTCGTAGAAACTTCAAAAAAGCCTCATTCGATTGGAAATTCAAATGGCTAGTGCCCTTTTCAATAGTCGAAAGTGATTTGAGGGCAACTAACTCCTCTCTCACGCCCAGCTTTTCCCCAAACACATCCAATCAAAATTTTGAGAAACTCATTTTATTAAACGTAGTTTTAAGTTCTGGAAATTAGGTCTTTAAGGACGCCAACTCCCCCACAGCCCTCATGGCAAGGGTTGTTATTTATGCCCTGGGGGCATATAATGTTTTTTATGGACAACGTTGTCATATAAACTTCAGAAAGGCTCAATCGATTGGAAATTTAAATGGCTAGTTTCCTTTTTAATAGTCGAAAGTGATTCTAAGGCAACTGACACCCCTTCCACGCCCACCATTCCCCAAATACATCCAATCAAAATTTTGATATAGCCATTTTGTTGAACTTAGTTGAAATTTCTGGAAATTATATGTTTGAGCAGGACATTCCCCCCACATTGGAAATTGAAAGTTCTAGTTCACTTTTTAAGCGTCACAAGCTCTTGGAGGGTAACCAACTCCCCCCAAACTCCCCCCCTCCCAAATGCATCCAATAAATATTTTAAGATAGCTATTTTGTTAAAAATAGTTCAAAGATCATATAACAAAATTTCCGGTGTCGACACAACCCACCAGGGTCCGGAACAGGCGTTGTAAGTTGTGCCCTGGGGACATATATGGATCTTATGGAAGGGATGCTCGTATTAACTTCAAAGAGGGCTCATTTGTTTGGAAATTGAAAGTTCTAGTTCAATTTTTAAGAGTCAAAATAGTTTGGAGGGTACCTAGCCCCCCCCCCCCTCCACGCCTTTTTCCTCCAACTCATCCAATAATAACATTGAGATACCTTTTTTTTAAAAAAGTTCAAAGACCATATAACAAAAACTCAGGTGTCGTCAGAACCCACCAGGGTCTGGGGGCTGGCGTTTTAAATTATGCCCTGGGACATATATGGTTCATATGGAAAGGATTCTCGTATAAACTTCAGAGAGGGCTCATTTGATTGGAAATTGAACGTTCTAATTCACTTTTTAAGAGTCAAAAGAGATTGGAGGACACCTACCTCCCCCCCAAGCCCTTTTTCCTCAAACCCATCCGATAATAACTTTGAGATACCTTTTTTTTAAAATAGTTCAAAGACCATATAACAAAACTCAGGTGTCGTCAGAAACCTCCTGGGTCCGGGGGCAGGCCTTTTAAATTATGCCCTGGGGCATATATTGTTCGTATGAAGGGGATTCTCGTATAAACTCGTGTAAACTACATTTGATTGGATATTGAAAGTTCGAGCTAACTTTTTAAAAGTCAAAAGAGATCCGAGGGAACCTATCCCCCCCACACCTTCTTTTTCAAAACCCATCTGATGAAAATTTTGAGATAGACATCTTGTTAAAAAAAAAGTTCAAAGGTCGGATAAGAAAAACTCCGGTGTCAATACAACCCCCTAGGGCTCAGGGGATGGCGTTCTAAGTTATGCCCTAAGGGCGCGTATGGTTCTTATGAAAGTTATGTTGGTATAAACTTCATAGAAGGCTCACTTGATTGGTAATTGAAAGTTCTAGTTCACCTTTTAAGAGTCAAGAGAGTTAAACTAGCCCCCCCACGCTCTTTTTTCCCCAAACCTGTCCGCTACAAATTGCGAGATAGCCAGTGTTTTTGAAATTTTTCAAAAATTAGATAACAAAACTCCCCCCAGAGCCCTGGGGATAGGCGTTGTAAGTGTTGTCCTGGGGATGTACATGGTTCTTATGAAAGAGATGCTTGTATAAACTTCATAGGGGGCTCATTTGATTGGAAATTGAAAGTTCTAGTTCAACTTTCAAGAGTCAAATGATATCCGAGGTTAACTATCCCCCCCACACCCTTTTTTCCTCAAGCCCATCCGATAAAATTTTTATAATAGCCAATTCATTAAAAATAGTTCAGAGTTCAGATAAGAAAAATTCCTGTGTGAACGGAACCCGTCAGGTCCCGGAGGCAGGCGTTATGAGTAATTCTCTAGGGGCATATATAGTTCTTATGAAGGGGAAGCTCGTATACATTTCGGAGAGGGCTCATTTAATTTGAAATTGAAAGTTCTTGTTCACTTTTTAAGAGTCAGAAGAGATCGGAGGGCAACTAGCCCCCCCCTCCTCCATGCCCTCAATGCATGAGATAAAAATTTTGAGATAGACATTTTGCTATAAAAAAAAACTTCAAAGTTAAGATAACAAAAAACTCCGGTGTCGATACAGCCCCCCAGGGCCCGGGGGGAGGCGTTATAAGTTATGCCCTAGGGGCATAGATGGTTGTTATGGAAGGGATGCTCTTATAAAATTCCTAGAGGGCTCATTTGATTGGAAATTGATAATTGTAATTCACTTTTTAAGAGTCAAAAGTAATTGGAGAGCAGCTAGACTCCCATCGCACTCCATTTGTTTTTTTCCCAGAAGCACTTCATATGGAAGGGGTCGTCGTATAAACTTCAAAAGGGGCTCATTCGATAGGAAATCAAGAGTTCTAGTTCCCTTTTTAAAAGTCAAAAGTGATCATAGGGCAAATGCCCCCCCCCCCCCCAAGCCCTTTTTCCCCAAATGCATCTGACAAAAAATTTGAGGTAGCCATTTTGTTAAAAATAGTTCAAAGATCATATAACAAAAACTCCTTTACTTATGGTCATTTCGTTAAAAATAGTTCAAACATCAGATAAGAAAAACTTCTGTGTCGACCCCCCCCCCAGGGCCGGGGCAGGCGTTGTAAGTATTGCTCTGGGGGCATATATGGTTCTTATGGAAGGTATGCTCGTATAGACTTCAGAGAGGGTTCATTTGAATGGAAATTAAAATTTGCAGTTTATATTTTCAGAGTGAAAAGAGATCAGAGGGCGACCATCCCCTCCCGCCCGCCACGCCTTTGGGTGTGTCGGATGGATAAATCCATCCGATAAAATTTCGGGTGACCATTTTGTTAAAAATAGTTCAACCATTAGATATTAAAACTCCAGGGACAACACAACCCCCCAAGGCCTAGGGATAGACGTCGTAAGTTATACTCTGGGGATATATATGGTTCTTATAGAAGTGATACTCGTATAAACTTCAGAGAGGGCTCATTTGATTGAAAATAGAAAGTTTTAGCTCACTTTTAAAGAGTCAAAAGAGACCGAAGCTTAATCTATTCCCCCACCCCCTTTTCCCCCAAACCCATAAAATAAAATTTTCGAGATAGCAATTTTGTTAAAAATAGTTCAAACATCAGATTAAAAAAACTCCGAGGTTGACACAAACCCATTTTCTCACTTTGATATTGTTACTTTGATATCAGTTTTGTTACTTTGATGAATATTTGATTTATTTTTTTAAGTTTGATTCTGAAATAAAGAATTTTTAAAAACTTGAAATTTTTTGCAATCAAAAACGAACAAAAACTGATTAAAAAAAAAACTTTCCAAAAAATAAGACTTTCTCAGATAATTAAAGCCCCTTTCCAAATTAAAATAAGCAGATAAAAATACATGTTAAAATTCAAACTCAAAACGGTCAGAAATTACTATTAAAGAATAAATGAAACCCAAAACGAACAGAAGTTAAATAAACAATCATAGCAAAAACATACAACAAGTAATAAAATAAATGAATAAATAGATCTTAAAACGAGTAATGCTTAGATTGAATATGAATTTCAAGCTTAAAACGAAAAAAAATATTTTCCAATTGAAGTATAAATGAAACTTTTAACCTTAATATTTGTTTGGGAGGTAGGGGATGATCCAAGGCCTCATTGTATATTTTATACAATACATTTTTGTACCCAAGGTACATTTTTGCATATTTTATTAATAAAGTTGGGTTTTACTTTTCAGAAATATGAACATCCCATTTTAAAATACATCTAATTATATTAATAACATTTGATTTTTTTTAATAAAGTTGGGTTTAGTTTTCGGAAATAAGAACACCCACGTTTAAAATATATGTGATTCTATTAATAACATTTGATTTTTCAATAAAGTTGGGTTTTGGTTTTCAGAAATAAGAACGTCCACGATTAAAATACATCTGGTTTTATTAATAATAGCCTATTTGCTGAAGTTCCAGCTAACTTCCAGGCAGTGGTGTAATTTCATCAAAATCCTGGAGGGGGTAAAGTTGGAGCCAATTTTCCAAAAGTAATTGAAAATTACAGTGAAAACCAAATAATGATCCATATATTATGGAAACTGACCTGTTTCTATGGAAACCTGAATTATCTTAGTTTTGACAACATTTTTTGCAGAACTAAATTTCAGCTGGGGGAGGGGGAAACTGAGGCCTGTTGAAAAAAACTTGGGTCTAGAGGGGGCAGTAGCAAATTACACCCTGCCTCCAGAGCATCATGAGGGGATGTTCAACTGGCCTAAAGGCCAACTTAATAATGCCGCTACTTGGGTATTATTAAGTTACCAGTTCTAGTATCTATAAAGTTTCTGACAACTTTCTAACTTTAAAAAAAAAACTTTCCAGAACAAAATGAAATTTGTTTATATGTACTTTTTTTGCCTTTTTCCTGAGTCAAACTTAACTGTGGGGTGGGTTCAAACCAGGTAATCCCTTCCTCTCTGAATACGGCCATGAGAATTTATTCAGTAAAACATCCACACGAAGAAACCCGAAGGACATAACCTATATAACAAATATTACTAAAAAGTACTCATGAAAGTGTAAAACGTTATTTAATTTACAACCATGTCAATTCAACCAACCTCCCCTTCCCCGAAAAAAAAAATATTTTGCCAAAGAATAAAATATGTTGTTCAATATTTTTATTTATTTTGGTTATAATTTGTAACCAAGTTAATTCATACAGCCTTCCAGTACCCGAAAACAATATATTTGTACATTTACAAATAACAGCAGTATTGTGCTAGTATGCACCGCGACCAGTGTTTGCATAATATGCCTTACCACGGGCAGGTATCTAGTACTAAAGAAGGGAAATGCCTTACCAGACAGGTTTCTGTGTCAACGCCCATTTTCTGGACCAATCAGAGACACGGAATAGGGACGGTACTTAATATACAGTGCAGTTTCAACGGTATATGCCTTACCAAGGGCAGGTATCTAGTACTACAGACAGTACATGCCTTAGCACGGGCAGGTATATAGTACTATAAACGGTACATGCCTTACCAGATAGATTTCTATGGGTCAGTACCCATAACTGAAGACCTTGGTATAACGTGTTCAAAGGTTTAATGGACTTTCTGTAAAAAAATTATTGGCTTCAGCCGTAGGGTAAGATAATCATGTTTTTTCAGGTTCAATGATCGCATATAGTGTTAGATACCAAAAAGTTTAGTCATTTGCGTAAAACTAATTCAATTTGCGAAAAAAGGTATCCGTTGGCGTAACTCTGCTCTGAATTATCTTAACTGGAAATGGATTAAGAGGGGTGCAACAGAGCTCGAGACTTATTTTAATTGGATTGTATGAATAATAGGGGTGAAACAGAGCTCGATAGCATTTTTAATCGGATTGTATGAAGGGGGTAAAAAAGGTTACACTGCTTACTAGTTAAGATAAGCCCGAAGGGGGTGCTAACTCTTACACAATTTAATATAAATTTGGAATAACATCATTGGTGTCAATCTACGGAAACAATTATTTTAATTGGATTGTATGAAAGTAGTAAGAAGGGTTAAACTGCTTCCCAGTTAAGGTCAGCCCGACGGGGGGGGGGGTGGTAACTCTTAGGCAATTTATTACAAATTTGGAATAGCATCGTTGGCATTAATCTATGGAAATGGTTTACGATGACGAGGTGATCATGGGACTTGACTTAACTTTACTTCTTGGCTGTTTTCTGTATAATACACAAATACCAGTTGAGCATTGTTGTCGATATAAAATATGGTTTAGCATTGAGGCAGGCTAAAAAGTTGATACTAATAGAGTCATAGGCCACAAGATGATATTATGCCTTGACCTAGCTTTACTTCTCGGGTGTGTTCTGTATAATGTACAAGTAGCATTTGAGCAGTGTTGTCAAAATAAAATATGCTCTAACATTGTAGTATACTAAAAAGTTGATACTAATAGAGATGTAGATGCTAAGAAAAGAATTTTAATAAAGAAATTCAGTACAATCCTTAGAAATCCTTAGAAATCATCTATTGAGATGATTATGGGTTTGAACAATCAAGGACCGCAACCATCAATGACCCTAACCACCAAGAACCTCAAACTCCAAGGTTCCTCTATCCCCAAACTCAAAGGGGCCCCCTCCCCCCCTTGTTTGGGGCCCTCCCCCCATTTTGTATACTTTTTTATTTTTTTAACATGGTAGTTTTTTCAACTTTTTTTACATGTCTTAGAATGACATAAAACATACTTAAAACATAAGAAATTCACATTTAATTTTTTCCAAATTCAAAATGAGAGTGAAATAAAAATGTTAGTCATGACTATTACTATTTAGAAAAATAATGATTATAGTAGCATTTTTTTATGGACTGAACTTTTAGAACTTAGAAATTATTCAACTTTTTATTAAGTATCTTAAAATGACATGAAATATGCTTGCGGCTCTAACAATCGTACTCTATGCTTGCTCATGCACGACGCGACTTGCAGACACGACGCGGCTTTCCCAGTGGTACTCTATGGCGGGTTATCGACACTACCTAGTTTATTGCATGTATCAAATCAGTAATTTTTAAGCAGTGGAAGGATAAATACATAACTCATATCTTTCAAAAAGTGAAGATGAAGCATTTTAAACAAGTGTGTTCACATGATATTGTTATTTTAGCATTGAATGCTGACAAGGAGAAGTATTTGAACTATGAAATAAGTACAAGTGGTAGCACTTTCGGAAACGTATGCATGCATTATCATGACAGTGAGGAATTAAATTTCTTTGGAGTACCAGAAAATTCTACTCTTATGATGGTGGATATGCGAGATTGAAATCTCCGGAGATCGCTAGAGAAGCAGTATTTGTAGTGGTAGTAGTGATATTAGTAGTAGTAGTAGTAGTAGTAGTAGTAGTAGTAGTAGCAGTAGTAGTAGTAGTTGCAATTGTAGTTATAGTAGCAGTCCTAGTAGCAGTTGTAGTAGCCTGCAAATGAAAGCAGTAGCATGTATTTAAAACATTAACCACACAGTATTTTCATGATTTAATTTTGTTCCCCCATAGAAGAGTTTAAAATGAACAGGAAATCAAGAGAAGATATTAGTTTATATCCCTCGCATATTCAAGCGTATCATACAAACGTTTGGGCCTTACTGAAACCAGTCTGGGGATTATCAATGTGGGCACATTATATCCCATTATTCTCTCTCTTTATCCAGGGATCTTATCAACTCATCTCATAAATATTTACTGTAATCTCCCCTTCAAATAATCCCTTGTCGCTTAAGTAAATAGCTGCTTTGGACGTTGTTATTATTATCTTTTCTCAAAGGAGAAAATCGCTTCCTCTATTATTAAAGAAAACGTTGCTAGGTTGTCAAAAACTGACAAAGTTGTAAAGCCAACAAGTTCATCTCCTAAGGCAAAGATAAGCATTTCATTTCAGTCTTCAATCTAAAAAAGGGATAGAAGTTGCCTGGAGAATTGAAACGATTTTCATCCCCCTATTCGCCCCTAGATGCAAAGCTATAATGATCTTAAATTTAAGCATTGGCATACGTTTTAATCTGAAATATGTTTTGTGGAGATGGAGACTGCTATAAAATGCTATACAATAATAACTGCCCAAAAAGGTATAGATTTATTAAGATGACAGACTGGGGGATGACAGTTTGTTGGTAGGGGGAGGCTTTTGGTATTGTTCCTCCTTAAGTCTTGACTTGTTTGTGAGTTATCTTTATATTTGCGTATATTGTTCATAGAAGTTGCCTGTTTCCCCTATCGTTGGAAATTCTTCTTCTTATATAATTATAAGATATGGTGTCAATTAGAGTTGCTGGAATCTTAATCTCTAAAGATAAGTGGCCAGTTAAAGCCACTCTTAAATGCTCAGTAGTAACAATTGATCTGCTCAGGATTATGACTGGAATAACTTTAAGATAGACATAGTTAGAAAATAAAATGTTTTCCAACTTTGAATTTTTTATACTACTAGTACTACTAGCAACTCACCCAAGCACCAAGCCACACGCTCCTGCAAACTTTATATTAAGTTATATATTATTTTATACATATATAAAATATATTTAACATATAGAAACAATATATATTTTATATTTTATTTTACATATAGAAACAACTGTACATTTTTATAATATATAGCAATTTTATATATATAAAAATGCGGTAAAAATTGACAAAAAATCTGATTATACTTTCCGTTAGAAAGTGTTCAAAACAAAAAGTGGTATATTGGTTTAATTTGCTTGGTTTTAAAACTGCTTCAACGTTTCTGTGGTTTCCGGAATGTGTTATAGGGTTGGGTGTGTGCAGGTCAGAGACAAGTCTAGGTCAGTGATATTTTCATCAACAGTTTTTTTACGTATGTACTTTTATCAAATGCAACGCTAATTACGTCACTAGATAACATGTCGTTTTTTGACCTGTTTGTCAATACTTTTGACCTTATCTTGAAGAAGATGTTGAATTATTCTAGCTGAGAAAAGCATTTCTCTGATCGTCTCATTTATTGCTTTTAAATTTGTGAACCTTTGAATGTATTTTTTCAAAAATTCACCATCCGTACAAGTTTTTGTGTTGGTTCCACTACTAAGAGCAGCAGCAAAGCTGGTATATTTAAGTTGATTGTAGATGGCAACAAAATACTTTAAGAATCTATATTGTTTTCTAAAATTTAATGCACATCCGTGAATATATTCAGATTTATCGTCATCTCTCATTTCATTCACATTTAATGCTTTGAAGAAAAACATGGCTTAATATTGTAAGTTATGACGGTAAACACATAGCATCTTTTTGTGATTTTTGAAAAATCCATGTTTTTCTTTCAGCCCATATTTAGATAGCTTGTTTTTAGTTTTGCATTAGTCAATCTTAACATTTTTAAAGTAATAAATAATCATTTAACTAATGTAACCGTACAATAATTATTTAGCTGGGCAACTGCATAACTATCCTTGAGCTTGTGCTAAAACTGAGAGAACAACACACATCACGCCTAATAATAATAAAAATAGTTTTGAATATTTTGAATATATCATCTCTCATTTCATTCACATTTAATGCTTTGAAGAAAAACATGGCTTAATATTGTAAGTTATGACGGTAAACACATAGCATCTTTTTGTGATTTTTGAAAAATCCATGTTTTTCTTTCAGCCCATATTTAGATAGCTTGTTTTTAGTTTTGCATTAGTCAATCTTAACATTTTTAAAGTAATAAATAATCATTTAACTAATGTAACCGTACAATAATTATTTAGCTGGGCAACTGCATAACTATCCTTGAGCTTGTGCTAAAACTGAGAGAACAACACACATCACGCCTAATAATAATAAAAATAGTTTTGAATATATTGATGTATACCACCTATTATCATTATCATAACCATGTTATCGAAATTATCTATTGTATTCAATTTTTACAATAATTAAAAGAGTTTTTATTTTTTATTCATTAATCTATTTTTACAAATTGCACTATTTCGAAAATAAAATAGGCCTCGCGAAAATCGTGATGAGCGGTATGATGATCCTCGGGTCACAGGTTGCCGACCCCTCGAACACTTTCCTTTGAACTCATTGGAAGTATGTGGAAAAAGTAAACTTTTGATAAAATATGATTTACTGACTAATCACCGTAGTGTATGGAAAAATTTTCTTTTTCCAGAAACACTTTTGTAATAATCCTGGAACACTTAATGATTGAGTTCGAATCAATAATTTTGTTTTCCGAGCTCATAAAAATAATATTTTAAAGCAAACTCCTGACCAAATTCAATTCAGTTTAATTTTAATTCAGTTCTTTAATTCAGATTCAAAAGTTTAATTCAGTTCTTCGAACTGAAATTATTAATAGAATCTTTTCTTTCTTGGTTTCATATATATCTCCTCAGCTTAATAGAACGAAGTAGACCATCAAGCCTTTGAAAATCCCACCCTCTTCGGTTATTAGTGTTCGCTTTGAAAGTTAGAGAGGGTATAAAGACGATTTGCGGCTCTCCAGGGAAATTATCTCGAACAGCCCACATAATTAAACCAATTTTCGGATTTTAGATTTTAGCACCATGTGAAAATTAAATATTAAAGATGGGCACTGTGAAAAGGCATGTCTCTCATCTGAATCCGAAATTAGTGAATATTTCAAGAAAAATTGACTCAAATATTTATTTCCCCTCAAAGTGTTATTTCATGCTGGATAATAGACTAAAGTTCCTACTCACTTTTCAAATAGCTCAGATTTTCCATAGTGGAGGCTGCAAGGAATTTTTTACATTGGTTTTTGTTTTTATTTCCTAGCAGGAGCACTATATGATTTGCAGATTCAAAATGTGGATCTGACCTACTTGAATACTTGTTTGACAATACGATATTCTAAGGCCTAAGGCAATAGAAAACACCATTCCAGGCATGCCAGCGGTAAAGAGTTAAGGACGGATCTCAAAAATCTTGGGGTAATCTAATGGAAATACTTGCAAATGTCTTTAACTGACTAAAAATCATTTTAAGTTTGATCCGGATAATGTTGGCTACTACTATATGAACACTATTTGCCAAATTTTTCCCATTAAAAATTTTTTTTTTCCGAAAATATATTTTGGTTTTCAAACAGTATGTGGTAACGAACTGTAAGTATGAAACGACCCGGCTCAATGGTAACCGAAACTCTAGAAAACGAAATTTTGATACCAATAGATACATCAAAAGATTTAGATTTCAATGCTGATTTCAAATATATAAGTTTCATCAAGTTTACTGCTACCCATCAAAAGTTAAGCGCCTGAGGAAATTTGGCTGATTTTCGAAAAATGGGGAAAGACCCCCTAAAAGCTATAGAACCTTAATGAAAATCAAACTATAATATTCAGCGTATCAGAGAACCCTACTGCAGTGGTTTCAAGCTTCTATCTACAAAAGTGTGGATTTTTTATTTTTTGCCAGAAGAAAGATCACGGATGCGTGTTTATTTGTTTTTTTGTTTTGTATTTTTTTTTCTCCCCAGGGGTGATCGTATTGACCCAGTGGCCCTAGAATATCGTAGGAGGGTTCATTGGAACGGAAATTAAAAGTTCTAGTTCCCTTTTTAAGTGACCAAAAAAAATGGAGGGCAACTAGGCCCCCTCCCACGCTCATTTTTTTTCCAAAGTCACCCGATCAAAATTTTGAGATAGCCATTTTGTTCAGCATAGTCGAAAATATGATAACTATGTCTTTCAGGATGACTTAATCCCCCGAAGTCCCCGTGGGGAGGGTTGAAAGTTATGAACTTTACCCAATGTTAACATATAGTCTTGGTTATTGGGAAGTATACAGACGTTTTCAGGGGGGATTTTTTCTGGTGGTGGAGGGGGGCAGGGGGTTATGTGGGAGGATCTTTCCATGAAGGAAGTTTTCATGGGGGAAGGGACATTGCTATGAAGGGGGCACCGGATTTCCCAATATTATTTAAAAAAGATCAGAAATTATATATATAAAAAACAAGTTTTTCAACTGAAAGTAAGGAGCAACATCAATACTTAAAACGACAGAAAACATTACGTATATGATTAGGTTAACCCCCTAGTCAATACCTCGCTCTTTAAGCCAAAGATTTTTTAGTACTTTCATAAGAGCTATTTATTCTAATTAACGGGCATTTGTGATTAAGGGGTCATTTTTAAAGAATTGGAACAAAATTCAGACTTTAGCTTAAAGAGCAAGGTATTGACTAGGGGGCGAACCCTCTAAAATACGTATTAAAAAATATATGAATATAGAAGTTCGTTACGTAAGTTAATTCGGAAGTTACATATATTTATTACTAATAAAAACATTCTTAATAAAATTAAACAAGTTTCGAGACAGCCATTTAACCAAATAAAAGTAAAATTAATTTTCAAATTTTGTTTTAATTATTCATGTACGGTGAGCCAAAATCAAAACCTGCATTAAATCAAAAACGTTCAAAAATTAAATAAAAAAACAAACAAATTATTTTAACTGAAAGTAAGGAACGACGTTGAAACTTAAAACGAACAGAAATTATTCTGTATATGAAAGGGGGTGTCCCCTCCGCAACGCCTCGTTCTTTACACTAAAGTTTGACTTTCTCACAACTCTATTTTTTTTAAACAATGAAAAACTTTATCGTAAAGAGCGAGGCGTTGAGTGGTCCAAGAATATCGTGAGAAGGCTCATTCAAACGGAAATTAAAAGTTCTAGTTCCCTTTTTAAGCGACCAAAAAATGGAGGGCAATTAGGCCCCCTCACACGCTCATTTTTTCCCAGAGTCACCGGATCAAAACTTTGAATTAGCTATTTTGTTCAGCATGGTCGAAAATATAAAAACTATGTCTTTTGGGATGCCTTAGTCCCCCAAAGTCCCCGGGGAAAGGGCTGAAAGATATGAACTTTACCCAATGTTTACATATAGGCTAGCATTGGTTATTGGATAACATACAGACGTTTTCAGGGAGGATTTCTTCTGGTTGTGGGGGAGGGGGGTAGGGGTTTATATGGGTGGATCTTTCCATGGAGGAAGTTTTCATGGGGAAGAGACATTGCTATGAAGGGGGTGCCGCATTTCCCAGCACTATTTAAAAAAACGATCAGAAATGAAATAAAAAAAGAGAAAGTTTTCAACTTTAAAGTAGGGAGCAACACCAAAACTTAAAAAGAGCACAAATTATTACGTATATGATTGGGTCCACCCCCTATTCAATACCTCGCTCTTTAAGCCAAAGATTTTTTAGTACTTTTATAAGAGCTATTTATTCTAATTAGCGGCCTTTGTGATTAATGGGTCACTTTTAAATAATTGGAACAAAATTCAAACTTTAGCGTAAAGAGCGAGGTACTGACTAGGGGGCGAACCCCCTAAAATATGTATTAAAAATATATGAATATAGAAGTTTGTTAAGTAAGTTAATTCATAAGTTACATATATTTATTACTAATAAAAATATTCGTAAATAAAATTAAACAACTTTCGAGAAAGCCATTTAACCAAATAAAATTAAAATTAATATGCGAATTTTGTTTTAATTATTCATGTACGGTGAATCAAAATTAAAGCCTGTATTAATTCAAAAACGTTCAAAAAGTAAATAAAAAATAAACAGGTTTTTTTTCAACTGGAAGTAAGGAACGACATTAAAACTTAAAACGAACAGAAATTATTCCGTATAAAAAGGGGCTGCCCCTCCTCAACGCCTCGCTCTTTACGCTAAAGTTTTTTATTGTTAAAAAAAAGCTGTGAGAAAGAGTCTAACTTTAGCGTAAAGAGTGAGACGTTGAGGAGGGGCAGCCCCTTTCACATACGGAATAATTTCTGTTCGTTTTTAAGTTATAATGTCACTCCTTACCTTCAGTTAAACACACTTGTTTTTTTTTTTTATTTAATGTTTTTTACTAAGAATCACATATATTTTTCATATTATTTTATTAGATTTTTGTTTGATATTTTTTTTTTTATTAAATTGTATCAAACTTTGACACATCCTTCTATTCATATTTAATCAATGGACAGTGAAGTAACGAGGTAAATCAAAAGACACTGTGTGCACCAAGGTTATCAAAATAGCGTATCTTCAATATGTCCAGAACATCTTTGAAACTATCAGGGAATGATGAAAAGAAAGGTGTGACAATAAAAAATCAAAGTTTGTGTTGGGGGAATCAAAGTTCATGTTGGGGGAATCAAATTTTGTGTTGGGGGATTGGATGTAGCAAATTACTCAATAGCCTTAATGGGGTATAAGGGAGAGGCAGTATAACTTTTATTAGTAGGGATTTATATTCAGTTAAGGTTTGATTAGATAATTCATATAAGCAGTTTTCAAATATTAAAAGCTTATTTGAAACAGTTCTTGGTAATGAGCTGTAAGTAAGGATTGATGCTACTCAATAATAACAGAAACTCTAAAAAATAGAGTCTTGATAATAATAGATACATCAAAAGAATTGAATTTGGATACTTATCCAAAATATATAAAATTCGTCAACTTTAAATTTGCACATCAAAAGTAAAGAGTTTGAAAATATTTGCCAAATTTTAATAAAGGGGGAAACTCACCCAAAACATCAATTGATCTTAATAAAAATTCCATCAATATATTCAACATATCAGGGAACCCCACTGTAGATAGAGGTTTCAAGCTCCTACATTCAAAAATATGGAATTTTGCATTTTTGTCAGAAAGTAAGATCACGGATGCGTGTTTATTGTTTTTTTGTTTTTTTTTTCCGGGGGTGATCGTTTTTGTTACATGTTGTTGTGTTCATCTTGCTGCCTCGTAAAATTTTTGGGCTATAAAAAAAAATACAAAATATGATTTGTTTTTCTGTATGATATTTTAGAAAGTTAAAGAAAAAAATATGTAGGTTCCATTTTGTAATATTTCATTAAATTTTTCTAAATTTAAAGAAATAAATAAAAATGTTTATATTCAAATACATTATATAAACTAAATTTATTTTAAACTAAATTTATATTAATTTAAACTAAATTCAATGAACTTACAGTAAATAAATTATTCATATTTGAAAAAAAATGTAAAAAAAAAAACTCTGTTTCACAGTTTTACCACGCTCAACAATTGTGGTCAGTTTAGTATTTTACCGTGAAATCTGAAGAGACTAAAGATTATAGTTAAGTACACTTTACCGAATTGAACCCCAAAATAATATAGATCCACAAGAGATGTAGAATGTAAAGATATTATGTAGAATGCAAATAGAAAATAAATGTTAGCTGCTGTTACCTGTATGTCTATTGAAATGTCAAACTTCGTTTATAAATACCCCCACATACAACCTCATTTTTAAGATATCCCTATATGATTGGCAATCTCATTTTAGGGCATAGAATAGTCGCCACATTTAATTATAGTTATAATTCTAACAATGGTGTTTGGCTTGTCATAAATAGCTGCTAGGGCAATTTGCTCTTTATTTTGATTTTATGCTATTAACCCTGGCTTGAACCTCCAGGTTGGGCGTTTTAGTTAAGGGAAAGCACAAGGAAAAATATGTTTATTTGATTAAAATTACATGACTTCGACTTGGTATCATAGGCAGCGCAATCGCGCTGCCTAAGTAAAAACGATGTTCGCACAATGTATTATTTGTTTATTTTTTCTTTAGACCAGGGCACTTCGTCTCGAACGAGTTGTCGTAGAAGCTTGGAAGTGGTCTCATTCGATTGGAAATTGGAATGGTTAGTGCCCTTTTTAATAGTCGATGGTGATTGGAAGGCAAATAACACCCCTTCCACAGCCACCATTTCCCCAAACACATCAAGTCAAAATTTTTGGATAGTATTTTTTTTTTGCGTAGTTGATTACCACATAGAAATTATGTTTTTGAGGAGGACACTCCCCCACAGCCCTCAGGGCAAGGGTTGCAAGTTATGCCCTGGGGGCAGATAAGGTTATCATAGAGAGCTTTGTCGTATAAACTTCAAAAACGGCTCATTCAATTGGTAATTCAAAGGGTAATTCAAAGGCCCTCCTCTCACGCCCACCTTTTCCCCACAAATCCAATCAAAGTTTTGAGAGAGCCATTTTGTTCAACGCAGTTGAAAGTTCTGAAAATTAGGTCTTTGAGGATGACAACCCCCCACAGTCCTCAAGGCACGGGTTGTAAGTTATGCCCTGGGGACATATGAGGTTTTTATAGAAAGCGCTGTCGCAGAAACTTCAAAAAGGGCTTGTTTGACTGGAAATTGAAATGGCTAGTGCCTTTTTTAATAGTCGAAAGCGATTGGAGGGCAACTGACACCCCTTCCATACCCACCATTTATCCAAAAACATCCAATCAAAATTTTGACATAGCCATTTTGTTCAAAGGAGTTGAAAGGGCCGGAAACTATATCTTTGAGGATGATATTCCCCCAACAGCCCTCAGGGTTAGGGTTGTAAGTTATATTCTGAGTGCATATGAAGTTTTTATTGAAAGCTTTGTCTTTTTTCTCCAGCATACAAAAAAAACTTGAGAAAAGGCTTCAAGCTCCTAAGACAGCTCCTTTGATACGAAGTGCCCTGGTCTAAAAAAAATAATACATTGTACCCACATCGATCTTTACTACAAAAAAATGTCAAGCCTTCCAATCACTTTCGACTATTAAAATGGGCACTAGCCGTTTCAATTTCCAGTCGAATGAGCCCTTTTCAGTTTCTACGACAACGCTTTCTATAAACACCTTATATACCCCCAGAGCATAAATTACAACCCTTGCCCTGAGGGCTGTGAGGGGGGTTGTCATCCTCAAAGACCTAATTTCCAGAACTTTCAACTACGTTAAACAAAAAGGCTCTCTCAAAAATTTTATTGGGTGTGTTTGAGGAAATGGTGGGCGTGAGAGGGGCGTTAGTTGCTCTCCAATCACTTTCAACTAATTAAAAAAGGCACTAGCCCTTTCAGTTTTCAATCGAAAGAGCCCTTTTGAAGTTTCTACGACAACACTTTCAATAAAAACCTTATATGTCCCCAGGGCATAACTTACAACCCTCGCCCTGAGGGCTGGAGGGGGGGGGTAGTCATCCTTAAAGACCTAACTTCCAGAACTTTCGACTACTGTTAAGAAAATTGCTATCTTAAAATTCTGATTGGAAGTGTTTGGGGAAATGGTGGGCATGAGAGGGGGGTTAGTTGCCCTCAAATCACTTCCGACTATGAAAAGGTGCACTAGCCCTTTCAATTTCCAATTGAATGCGCCCTTTTTGTAGTTTCTACGACAACACTTTCTATAAAAACCTGATATACCCCATGGTATAACTTACAAACCCTTACCATGAGGGTTGTGAGGGGGTTGTCATCCTCAAAGACATAATTTCTGAATTTTCAACTACGTTGAACAAAATGGTTATCTAAAAAATTTGATTGGATGTGTTTGGGGAAATGGTGGGTGTGAGAGGGAGTTTACTTGCCCTTCAATCACTTTCGACTATTAAAAAGGCACTAGCCGTTTAAATTTCCAATCGAACGATTCCTTTTTGAATTTTCTACGACAACGCTTTCTATAAGAAAACCTTATATGCCCCCAGGGCATAACTTACAACCCTCACCCTGAGGACTGTGGGGGAGGATTATCCTCAAAAACATAATTTCCGGACTTTGTAACTGCGTCGAAGAAAATGGCAATCTCAAAATTTTGAGATTGGCTTTTTAGTAGTCGATGGTGATTGGAAGGCAAATAACACCCCTTCCACGCCCACCATTTCCCCAAACACATCAAATCAAAATTTTGAGATAGTGTTTTTTCAGCGTAGTTGATTACCACATATAAATTTTGTTTTTGTGGAGGACACTCCCCCACAGCCCTCAGGGCAAGGGTTGCAAGTTATACCCTGAGGGCATATAAGGTTATCATAGAAGGCTTTGTCGTAGAAACTTCAAAAAGTGCTCATTCGATTGGAAATTCAAAGGGCTAGTGCTCTTTTAGTAGTCGAAAATGATTGAAGGGCAATTGGAATGGTTAGTGCCTTTTTAATAGTCGATGGTGATTGGAAGGCAAATAACACCCCTTCCACAGCCACCATTTCCCCAAACACATCAAGTCAAAATTTTTAGATAGTATTTTTTTTTGCGTAGTTGATTACCACATAGAAATTATGTTTTTGAGGAGGACACTCCCCCACAGCCCTCAGGGCAAGGGTTGCAAGTTATGCCCTTGGGGCAGATAAGGTTATCATAGAGAGCTTTGTCGTATAAACTTCAAAAAGGGCCCATTCGATTGGTAATTCAAAGGGTAATTCAAAGGCCCTCCTCTCACGCAAACCTTTTCCCCACACATCCAATCAAAGTTTTGAGATAGCCATTTTGTTCAACGTAGTTGAAAGTTCTAAAAATTAGGTGTTTGAGGATGAAAAACCCCCACTGTCCTAAAAAAAAAGCGATTGGAGGGCAACTGACACACCTTCCACGCCCACCATTTATTCAATCACATCCAATCAGAATTTTGAGATAGCCATTTTGTTCAAAGAAGTTGAAAGGTCCGAAAACTATATCTTTGAGGATGATGCTCCCCCAACAGCCCTCAGGGTTAGGGTTTTAAGTTATACCCTGGGTGCATATGAGGTTTTTATTGAAAGCTTCGTCTTTTTCTCCAGTATACAAAAAAAAACTTGAGAAAAGGCATCAAGTTCTTAAGACAGCTTCTTTGATACGAAGTGCCCTGGTATAAAAAAAAAAAAAAAAAATAATAATAATACATTGTACCCAGATCGATCTTTACTATAGGAAATTTCAAGCCTTCCAATCACTTTTGGGCCTGAGAGGGGGGTTAGTTGCCCTCCAATCACTTTCGACTATTGAAAAGGATCTATCTCTTTGAATTTCTATTCGAATGAGCCTTTTTTGAAGTTTCTACGACAACTCTTTGTATAAAACCTTATATACCCCCAGGGCATAACTTATAACCCTGCCTGAGGGCTGTGGGGGAGTCTCCTCCTCGAAAACATAATTTCTATCTGGGAATCCACTACGCTGAAAAAAATGGCTATCTCAAAATTTTGATTGGATGTGTTTGGGGAAATGGTGGGCGTGGAATGGGTGTTAGTTGCCTTCCAATCACTTTCACCTATTAAAAAAGACACAAGCCACTTCAATTTCCATTCTAATGAGTCCTTTTCGAAGTTTCTGCAACAAATCCTTAGATTATAAGTGCCCTGGTCTAAAGAAAAAAAAAATAGTAAATAATACATTGTGCCAACATCGTTCTTTACTTAGGCAGTGCGATTTCACTGCCTATGATCACCAAATGCCTACTTTAAAGGAAATGTCATGAACAACAAAAAATAGATAATAACACAATACTAGGGAGGATTTCGATTCAAGTCTATTTGAAAAGTTATACTCACTGTCTAGCTACTTTCAAAACTAAGCTTATAAGGCACTCTGGTTTTTAATAAAATGTTTATTCACGACAGACTCCAGTGTTTTTTTCCTTCTAACGTTCCTTACGCTTTTCTGTTGCGTATACTCTTTATTCCAGAGATGTTCAAAAGGGGCAAGGAGCTTCTGTCCCACTCCGCTTCAGAATCTAAAGACTCATTTTCTATGTTTTCCATATAATTTTCATTTTTTTTTAAATATATCCTTCATACTTGTTTTGTATTCCATCTCTAAGTCCGTCCTTTTTTCCTTTCTATTTTCTCGTTCTTTTCCTTTAGAAAAATAACCACAAAATGCACTCTACTTGTAAATTTGTCCTTCGTTCCTTTTTTTGGACAAAGAAAACCTGATAGCCCTTAAATAATAGACTATCCTTATTTCCAGAAATCCAACGAGACTATTCCAGAGTTACCTCAATGTCGGTTTCAGGAACGGTTTTCAAAATGATTATAATAGTATGCGACAGCTAACAAGCCAAATTGGATAGAAGATGGGAGAGCTTCACTCACCTAGAAAATGGGATATTTTGAAGTTCCCTGAATCAGGTTAAAGGGGACTTTTGCCTGACCCCAAGCAGAAGTAACGTTTCTTTTCAACAAATTTTTCCATTGCAAATCCTATTTCATTAAGAGCGGAGAGGAGCCTTTGCCAGTTTACGTGAAGCGGCAAAAGCTCCTTTAGAGCCTTTAAGACTTACGTAAGATTTTATATGAAAGTAATTGCTTTACTCGCTGTGAAAATCGTTACAGACAGAAATAGTTGAAATAAAGCGAATTTAAAATCGATTAAAAAGCGCTGACCAGATATTCCTTTTTAGATGTGTAACTAACAAGCACAATTTTCTTTTTACACATCTTAGTCCATAGGCTAAAACAGGTGGATATATTCCTTTACAGTCACTCACCATTCCTTCATTCAGTATTCATTCAGAATTCTGAGCGATAACATCCCTTTTGAATTGTATTGTTACCTACTCATAAATTCAGAAAGCTTTTTAACCTATCACTTTGTGGGGTCCGGCGTATTCCCCCCTGCAAAGTCCCGCTGCCGAATATTCGTACTGGAAAGTCCCCACTCTACTAACAATACCCCCTATGGGAAATTTCTCCCAGGCAATTTTTTAGTACTACAAACAACTCACTGCAGCACCAAGCCGAGGCAAACACACCAACGTACGCTCCTATTCCTTCCCAATTTATTCAAAGATTCCTTCTTTACACCCTCTCAAGAAGTTCCAATTTCTATTAATTCCTTGCTTATGATCTTCTCTCACCCCCTTCGAAGAAGACCTACTTTTCGTTATTCCCTAGATGATTAGCCAAAAAGGGTGATCTTTGGCAATATGTAATTTTTCATCCGTAGAACGTGTCCTAGCCATCTCAACCTTTCTCCCACTATTGCCCGAGAAAATGGAATGCCACATTTTTCTTATAACTTACTGTTTGAAATATGGTCAGTTAGACAGATACACAAAAGAGTCCATAGACATTTCCTCTGGAAAACATCAAACAAATCCTCTAACAAGGAGCAACTCAAGCCTAGACTAAGCAAAACTCTAAAACAAAGAATTTTGTTCACAATTTTAATGCATCAAAAGAATCGGCTTTTTATGCTTATCCCAAATAAGTTAAGTTCATGAGAAAATGGAACACGTCTGTCCAAATGAACTTCTCCCCTCTCACACATTAAGTATTTTTAAGTTTGCAATTGGTAAGTAGCCTAGTTGAGTGATCTTGTCGGTTTTTCTGTTGGTTTTTAAAAGAGATTAAATAAAAAAAACAAGTTTTTTAAACTGAAAATAAGGATCGACAATAAAACTTAAAAAGAACATAAATTATTCTGTACAAGAAAGGGGCTGTCCCCTCCTCAACGCCTCGCTCTTTACGCTAAAGTTTTTTATTGTTTTGAAAAATAGATTTGTGAGAAATAGTCTAACTTTAGTGTAAAGAGCGTGGCGTTGAGGAGGGGACAGCCCCTTTCATATACGGACTAATTTCTGTTCGTTTTAAGTTTTAATGTCGCTCCTTACTTTCAGTTTAAAAAACTTGTTTTTTTTATTTAATTTCTGATCGTTTTTTAGTTAATGCAGCTTTTATTTGCATAAAAATTTTACTTTTCTTTTGCTAAATGGATGTCTTTACAAATTAACTTACGTAACTAACTTCTATATTCGTATATTTTTCTTCTGGCAAAAAATACAAAGTTGTAGATTTTTGCAGATATGAGCTTGAAACCTATGTAATAGGGTTTTCTGATACGCTGAATCTCACAGTGTGATTTTCATTAAAATTCTTTCACTTGTAGGGGTTGTTTCCCCCCTCTTTAAAAAATCGGGTATATTTTCTCAGGCTCGTAGCCTTTGATGAGTAATACTAAACTTAATAAAATTTATATATTTAGGATCAGCATTATAAACACATTCTTTTGATACATTTATTGACATCAAAATTTCGTTTTTAAAAGTTTCGATTACTATTGAGCCGTATCGCTTGTTTTTTTATTGTTTTTTTTTATTACGTATATGTTATTACTTATATGAAGGGGTTCTCCCTTAGTCAATACCACGCTCTTTACGTTAAAAGTAAAAAAAATTTTGATTCACAAACCCCTGAATCACAAAGGCCGTTTAATTAGAATAGATAGCTCTTTTGAAAACACTAAAAAAAAACTGTAGCGTAAAGAGCGAGGTATTGACTTGGGGGAGAACCCCCTCACATACGTTATAATTTCTGTTCGTTTTAAGTTCTAATATTCCTTCTTACATTTCAGTTGAAAAAACTTGTTTTTTTTATTTAACTTCTGATCGTTTCTTAAATAATGCTTGGAAATCCGGCGCCCCCTACATCTAAATGTCCCTTACCCCCAACAAACATCCTCACCAGAAATAGTCGCCAGGTTAGCCCCCTCCTCTTGCCCCCCCCCCTCCAGACAACATACTTGCAGAAAAGGGTTGTATACTTCCCAATAGCCAATAATTAATGCTGGCAAGTCCGGTGCTCCCTTCATGGCATTTTCCCTTCCCCCATGAAAACTTCCTTCATGGAAAGATACTTCCCTATAGCCCCCGCCCCTCGCCTGCCCCCACCTCCCAGCAAAAATCACCGCTGACAAAGACTCGATGAATAACCATAACCCATACTATCTGTTAACATTGAGTAAAGTTCATAACTTTCAGCCCTCCCCTGGGGACTTTGGGGGATCAAGTCATCCTAAAAGACATTTTTATCATATTTTTGACTATGTTGAACAAAATGGTTATCTCAAAATTTTGATCAGATGACTTTAGGAAAAAAATGAGCGTGGGAGGGGGCCTAGTTGCCCTCCATTTATATCGGTCACTTAAAAAGGGAACTAGAACTTTTAATTTCCATTCCAATGAGCCCTCCCACGATATTCTAGGAGCACTGGGTCGATACGATCACCCCTGGGGAAAAAAAAACAAAAAAAACAAACAAACAAACAAACAAATGAACACGCATACGTGGTCTTTCTTCTGGCAAAAAATCCGAAATTCCACATTTTTGTAGATAGGTGCTTGAAACCTCTACAGAAGGGTTCTCTGATACGCTGAATATGATGGTGTGATTTTCATTAAGGTTCTATAACTTTTAGGTGGTCTTTCCCCTTTTTTGAAAATCAGCCAAATTTTCTCAGGCGCGTAACTTTTGATGGGTAGCACTAAACTTGATGAAAGTTATATATTTGAAATCAGCATTGAAATCTGATTCTTTTGATATATCTATTGGTATCAAAAACCCGTTTTCTAGAGTTTCGGTTACCATTGAGCCGGGTCGCTCCTTACTTACAGTTCGTTACCACGAACTGTTTGAAAGAGACGAATAATCTGAACGGACAAAAAGCTAGTATGCCCTGTTTTCGTAGTAATAGTTTTCGTAGTTTTCGATTTTCATACTAATAACTTCAGCATATTATAAAACCTTTCTGTGTTTTTCCATTTACAAAAACGTGGAACTTTGCATTTTTCCCAGAAGAAAGATTGGATTAGCCCAGCTTATTGTATTTTTTATTGTATTGGATTAGCCCATTGTAATTTTCCCAGCCAAAGATTGTCCTTTTCGGCAAAGCGTCTAGGGCTAAACGGAAAGCAGGCCGTCCTTGGTTAGGGTTTGAGGATGTGGTAATGAGAGAATTAAGAAAAATATAACTTTCCGGGGTGGTGCAAAGAGAGAGGTTTTGAATAGGTTGGGATGGAGGTGGTGCCTACGTAACTGTGCTGACTTTAGGTGGCTTGGTGCTGCGATGAGTTTTTAGTAGTAGTAGTAGTAACTACAGAAGACGTAAAACTACATGGGTGCGTATTTGTTCCTGAAAATTCACGTAGTCATTTCGAGACTTCGAGTAAATGTGCTTCAGACTAGAAAACCTTCTGCTACACGCCTAGTGGACGATATCCAGTACTTTTTTGTGAACAAGGATGACTATTTGAATTTTTTTTTTTCCTTAAACTTTTGTATATATATATATATATATATATATATATATATATATATATATATATATATATATATATATGACATAAAGATTATGGTGTGATTTGCCTTCAAGAACAATTTGTAACCATTTACAACGTATTCATGCTTATACTTGCCGATACAATATCTTTAATTTGGGTCGGTTAGGAAGCTTAGGGAAAAGTTGAGGCAGCTCAATAGCCCTCTGGTTTACTTGTAAAGATTGTGAAATGTTTTTCACATTTCAGCCAATTCAAAACTAATGCTCATTATATAGCTGTGCACGTGCGCTCTTGTATGTTCAATTGTTCATAAGTGTTTATCTACCCACTGATTGGAATAATGATAAGTCTGACCGTTTATTTGCACTATCATGCGTTAAACTAGCATCATGCAAAGATAAAGTTTGGCGCCTTGACTTACTGTGCATAATGGCCGGTGATTTCAGTTGCAATCTTTTGTAGCCCAATTTTCAAGGTTACAACGTAAAAAAAATGCTCAAGCGTCTCTTTGGGGATTTTGTTATCTGTGTTTTGACAGAACATATGATTTGATGCATATTTAAACATTCTCGCGAACATCAAACTTGGACCAGACTGTACTGTCTTCGAAATTCGAAGCTGGTGGAGTAAACGATGTAGCTGATCATCAGTTATTTGACAATGTACTTATAACATGCTAAATTTTAGTGCCTTTTTCTGCGGTACCTAAATATTCTATCTAGTCCCTTAGCACCTCAATTTTGACATGATTGGTCAAAAATCCACCAAGTTCTATTTATTGAGTCATTTGACTTTACTCTAAAAAAAAAAATCCGCGTGCCATTTCATATAGGCTGCTTCAGCAATCACTACATTTGCCTAGAAATAAGGTCCTGATTTACTTAAATGTTTATTGCAAAGAAATAGGAGACGCTTTACGTTTCGCGGAAAAATTCTTCACTTTGAAAATGTTTGAAAATGAATCATTCGTCAAACTTCAATTCAAATTCTTTGTTTGTTAATAGTATAAGGATTTCCACAGAGAGGAAGCTCTCTAAGCTTCTTGCTGTACATCCTAAAAATCTCATCAGTAATTATACTGTTTCAGCAGAACAAGTTTAGAATATGGTTTCCAGTTTGTTTCTCGTTCAGAAGTTATCTTTCTACTGCATTTCCTGCCGACAATCCAGAAGTCGAGTGGTATGCGTGTTACGAGTCCGAGTTCCCCGCTCCTGATTCCTTCATAGAGTCATCCTTTTGAAGACACCCTAAATGATTTCCTACGCTCTTATCTAGACGCCATCTTTGATGTTTGCATTCATTCTGCAGAACATGCTATATATATATATATATATATATATATATATATATATATATATATATATATATATATATATATATATATATATATATATATATATATATATATATATATATATATATATATATATATATATATATATATATATATATATATATATATATATATATATATATATATATATATATATATATATATATATATATATATATATATATATATATATATATATATATATATATATATATATATATATATATATATATATATATATATATATATATATATATATATATATATATATATATATATATATATATATATATATATATATATATATATATATATATATATATATATATATATATATATATATATATATATATATATATATATATATATATATATATATATATATATATATATATATATATATATATATATATATATATATATATATATATATATATATATATATATATATATAAATAAATGCGATAATTCAAATAAATGAATAAATGCGATTTCAATTTGTATAAAATAATGTGGTTTCAATTATACAAAATGAAACCACATTATTCAGCTTTATGCTGTTCATTTCTCACATTTAAGCTTCTTTAATTCCTGGTCACAATTGTGAATAACCCGTAAATTTAGGTTGTCGTTTAAATCCTCGAGAAAAAACTCTTCCCGGAGACAGCTTTCCCGTTTTCGCTCCTGTAAAATTAAGAAAGTGGATGACATGTCCCTTGGTTTTTGGCTGGAATATATTTGACTGAAATTCGCATTGTTGAGAAATAGGTAGGTGTCAATGGAATAGAACATAATGGAGTAGGCACATAATTGAAAATATAGATATCGATAAGAATTTGAATAAGAAAATAAAGAAATAAATATGGAGATGTATATTGCTTACAAATTTTAACACTGTTGGGTAGTCTCAGATCTACGCAATTAAAAATCAAGTTTCCCCTTTTGCCAAAGGTCTAATTCAGATATCTTTAAGACATTAAGCTGGATTTTACATTTGAAACAAAAACAAAAAACTCTTTTTAAAGGTGATTTAGTTCTTGCTAGCAAACACTAAGTAAGGAGTAACTCGTGCAAATAGTGTTCAAAAGCCTAAAAAAGCCTTATTAACAATATATTTACGTTAAGATTCGGCTTTTATAGTGACTCCAATGGTTACATTTTATTACATTTAAATTTAGCCATTATAAGCTAATACAAGAGAAAAAAAATGCAAGGAAAATTCAATTTGTACTTCTGGCATTCTGCATACAAACAAGATTATATAATTATAAATGTAACGTAGAATTCACTATATAATACATAGCTCAATATATAATTGTGGGTATCAATTTTTCCTCGAATTTTTTCACAGAATTATCCAATTTCCTCCTTGAAGTTTCCATGACATTAGTAACTTCAGCAGAACAGAATTTCCCCCTTATATAAGTTAATGTCTCTTGATAGAATTTCAGACTCTAGGCAACGTGAAAAGCGCGTAAAATCCTGTTGCTGTAGAATAGGCAATAAAACAAAGCATGAGGGGACCAAATTAAAGTTACAAAATAGGAGAAACGGAAAGCATAGATTTGGCAACGTTTTATTGATAGGCTGATAAAATAATCTTTTACATTCAGTAAAAAAATTATTCAGTTATTTAATCTAGGGCTGTACCTAGAATCTTTATTTGAGAGGAGGGATATTGGGCAAAATCCTTTTTTGAAAGGGACTGTGATAGTAAGACTGTAAGAGAGAAAACTATATGATGTAAAGTATTTAAAAATAGTGTATTATTCTGTAAATATTTTTTTATATTCTAGTTGAGAAAGTGGCTTTACCAAGGGGAATATCTTTAGTATAAAAAGATCCTTAGTTTTAAAGCAACTCCAATTCTAAATGCCCCTTCTTCGGTCGGTCCTAAATTTCAATTTCTATGTTCCATTCTATGTCTTCTATGTTCTGATACTGTCCTATTAACTTCTGGTTATTATATTTCATACTAATTTTTTCTTACTAAAGGGGCTCTGGGTATTAACTTATATCTGATTGACATGGAAAGAGCTTATTTTCTAAGTTTATATGCAAATGTTATCAGGGATAAGACGTTTACATATAAACGACAACCATTGTTCATTTTCGATCATTATTTGCACTATTTGTTCATAGGTCCATCTCGAAGGTAATAAGTTTGTTCCGATTTAATTAAAGCATAGTTCATTTCAATTAGCCTTTATATTTTATTGGACTATGTGGGTCCAGCTAATCCAGTAGGTTCAAAATGATTCAAAGTTACTACAAATTTAAAGAAATATGACAAAAATTAGACTTTGTCTACAGTTGCTCTGTAAAACTGAAGGAGTTTCTATCAAATGATCCAGTACAAGATACAGAGACAAAAATTGCACCATTTTGAAAACAATTTACCATTTTTGCTGGTTGACAAGTTAGTCCCATTCCTGAAAAATATGCAGCATAAGAATGATACTGATAAAGCAAGACTGGGTAAGCAGAAAGTGACGAATATAGTCCGCCAGGGCTTGTCAGTGTATTATAAAACATAAAATCGCGAAGAAGGGATGAAAACGAGGACAAGTAACAGCCAGTGAAAAAACTGAATTTAGTTTTTTTTGAACCCGAAAAAACTAAGTCACTAAAGCCACCCACCCGTGGCCCATACTTAAGACACTACTCGTTCTTTGGGTGGTCGAGAAGGCCCATTGACAAAGGGTGGCTGGAATATTCATATAGTGCCAATGATGATGAAACAGTAACTCTGACAGCCGTGGATTACTGGAAATCGGCTTTGAGTACGAGGGACCACCATGGAAACCAAACTTAGCAAACTTTGTACAATACTTGATTTCCTTGCCGTTTTCGAACGTAGCTTCAGAAAGACTGTTCGGCTTACTCAAGGAAGTAAAGACAGACAGAAGGAATCGTTTGGTAACAGTAACTTTGGCTTCCACAATTCAGACGAAACTTGGAATGAAACGAGCTGGAGTTACAGTAGACACACTGACGGTTGACCAGCCCCTGAGAAAGAGGCTAAAAGGAGTAGTAGTTTCTACCGGAACAGCCGAGTTACTGCATAATCAGAGTGGGCTGCTCAAATAAAAAGCCATGCGATAGACACATATTATGAATATAATGCGGCATATGTGTCTGAGTTTTGCTATTCTTAATTTTTTTTTTCAGTTACATGAATACTAATGAGCTGCGACTTTGCGTTTTCTCTTTATCATTTGTGAATAACTCTGGGGATGGTGGTAAAAAAAAATATCTGCTTAACTCAGACTCAATGGTCAAAGGCCTGGTGTCCCTAATTTGTCCAGATTTTCTGTCCCCGGCCGAAACTTAGCGGGCTGTCGTGTGAAGCCTGAAAGGGCAAGAAAAGGTAGGGGTCTATGAAGAAAAATGTCTTAATTAAACATCTTTAGAGTCTGAATGAAATAGGACTGCACTTAGTTTCAAAATTAAATACATTTATAGCTTCTAGCTTCTTTCTTTTGTCATGTTTGACAAAGTTGATTGACGAATTTTCTTTCCGGAATTGCAGGTGGCTCCAGTAAATCTGCACTCTGAACTCTTAGAATGTGGTACTTAATTCCCAAATTGCTTGAATACCTCCAAAAACTAAATACAAAATAAAAAAAAATCATACTGAAAATTCTACCGCATCCTGAGATCCATCTCCCGATTTTCTCCCGAATCCTGAGAGCCATCTCCCGACTTTTTCCAGATAATTGTCAAGATTTTACAGATTTTTTGAAAAGATAAGTGGAAACACTGCTTCCGTATCGCAGAAAATACCTTTAAGCCTTAATATACCCAATGGAATTGATTCTCAGACGTTTGATTTTACAGCTTAATTAATAAAAAAAGCTTAATTAATTAATAATTAATAAGTTTTTTTTTCTACCGCAAGATTAATATAATGAATCTAAATCAGACTTTATTTTTGAGGTTTATATTTTTTTCATCATTTTAGTTCTTTTCACTGCTTTCTTTAGGTTTGTTACAGTAGTATCTGGATGTTCTCTAGCGATTAGTTACTAAATGGGCCATGTTTTATTTTCCTTTCTTTTATGCTCAATAAAAGGAAAGGTTTTAACCCGATTGACTTAAAGTGTAGTTCGCATAAATCAACCTATATGTGTTATAAGCGGATAGAAGTTTTGCAGATTAGGCAGGCTCGTAATTACCATTGTTGATTCTCCATGTGGTAGAAAATACTTTTTCAATTGGAGACTTATAAAGACCCACTATTCAAGCGAGTAAACACTCAATTTATCATTCTAATTATCCATCTGGCGATTTTTAGGTGAAAATGACAAGACGGGTGACAAAAGGATCCCTTTTGTCTTGCCTCATTAAGGGAATTCCCTTTGAGTCTTATCTGTGCCTTTCTAATAATGTCACGGAATGAATTGTTACATTACACTAATGATACACCACTCAGTTCTGAAAACTTCCGTCACTTTTAGCAGAATTGGAGGGACAGGTTTGGAAAAGAGAAGCAAAAAAATGAACTTTTATTTTTAGTCAATATTTGTTTGAAGTACTGAAAAAAGTGAATATTAAATCTCATTGCTTGAATGGGTTAATGGAAAACTTAAGTAACCATATATATCATAAAAAATCGTGAATTAAATATAATAGGTAGCGCTGTTGCGCTGCCTAATTAAAGAGACATTAGACTTCGAACAACCTAAAGGTTTGGAATAGAGTAAGCAGCTAAAAGACCGGTGAAAATGGAAACTGAGGAAACATTTATTTAGTTTTAACTGATAATTAAGTATGCTCCAGGGCTGCGCAGAAAGTAAAGAGGACGTAAAAGAGAGAGAATTTGATTGCTGTTAAGCTATGAATAGTTTAGCATCTAATGAAAACCATATTACTGTGATCTTTGTCCCAGGGTACTCTGGAACTGATGGTAATGAAATGGCAGATGAAGAAGTTAAAACTGGAACATCATTGAGATGTTACAAATCAGAACTTTTTATTCCAAGTTGCTGGAAGGTACTAATGGAATGGTCAAAATTGGAAGGGCAGAGAAAAATTGGAATAGGAAAGTTAGATGCATTGAAACAAAGGAATTATTTTTTAATTTTAGTTCTACTCTGACTTAAAATATCATACAATTGAAAAAAGTCTCATATGAGAATGGTTCGCATTATTAGTAGGCTATGTCAAGGTGGATGATGCAGTAAGGGAAGAAGAGGTCCAACAGCTGGTTATAGGCAAGTGTGCAAAAGCTAAATCTAACAATGGCCTTTCCAGCGAGAAATTAAGTACAGTAGATTTTGGGCTGAGGAGCCTATGTGTCTTTGAGAACTGAGCGTGTATCTAGTTTTTTAGGTCTCCTAACGATATCCAACTAAACTAAATTAAACTTACTTTCTGTACAACTTTTGAAAATCAAGACACATGGCCATGCTTGTTTCCTCTTTGTCTGCTAAATTAAATAAAAAAAACAAGTTTTTTTTAACTGAAAGTAAGGAGCGACATTAAAACTTAAGACGAACAGAAATTATTCCGTATATGAAAGGGGCTGTCCCCTCCTCAACGCCTCGCTCTTTACGCTAAAGTTTTTTATTGTTTAACAAAAATAAGAGTTGTGAGAAAGTCAAACTTTAGCGTAAAGAGCGAGGCGGTGAGGAGGGGACAGCCCCTTTCATATACGGAATAATTTCTGTTCGTTTTAAGTTTTAATGTCGCTCCGCTCCTTACTTTCAGTTAAAAAATTTTTTTTTTTATTTAATTTTTGAACGTTTTTGAATAAATGCAGGTTTTGATCTTGGCTCACAGTACATGAACAATTAAAACAAAATTTTCATATTAATTTATTTTTATTTGGTTAAATGGCTTTCTCGAAACTTGTTTCATTTTATTTACGAACGTTTTTATTAGCAATAAATATACGTAACTTACGAATTAACTTACGTAACGAACTTCTATATTCATATATTTTTAATACATATATTAGGGGGTTCGCCCCCTAGTCAATACCTCACTCTTTAAGCCAGGGATTTTTTAGTACTTTCATAAGAGCTATTTATTCTAATTAACGGCCTTTATGATTAAGCGGTCATTTTTAAAGAATTGGAACAAAATTTGAACTTTCGATTAAAGAGGAATGATTGGGGTGAACCCAATCATATACGTAATATTTTCTGTTCGTTTAAAGTTTTGATGTTGCTGCTGTTGCAGTTGAAAAACTTGTTTTTTTATATTTAATTTCTGATCTTTTTTTAAAATAATGCTGGGAAGTCCGGCGTCCCCTTCATAGCAATGACCCTTCCCCCATGAAAACTTCCTTCAGGGAAAGATCCTCCTACATAACCCCCGACCCCAGGCACGTACGCAGGAATTTGTTTCGGGGGGGCCCAATTTGTTTCGGGGGGGGGGGCCAAATCCTTCAAACCCATTATTCTGTGAGAAAAATCAAAAATTTATGGGAAAATGAAAAAAATCGTGAGATTTCGGGGGGGGGGCCTGGAGGCCCCCCAGCGTACATCCCTGCCCGACCTCCCCCCACTACCAGGAAAAATCTCCCCTGAAAACGTCGTTACTGTATACTTCCCAATAGCCAATACTATATGTTAACATTGGGTAAAGTTCATAACTTTCAGCCCTCCTTCCGGGAACTTCGGGGGATTAAGTCATCTAAAAAGAAATACTTATAATATTTTCGAACATGCTGAACAAAATGGCTATCTCAAAATTTTGATCAGGTGACTTTGGGAAAACAATGAGTGTGGGAGGGGGCCTAGTTGCCCTCCATTTTTTTGGTCACTTAAAAAGTGCACTAGAACTTTTAATTTCCATTCCAATGAGCCCTCCCACGATATTCTAGGACCACTGGGTCGATACGAACCCCTGGGGAAAAAAAAAAATAAAAATAAACACGCACCTGTGATCTTTCTTCTGGCAAAAAAGGCAAAATTCCACAGTTTTGCAGATAAGACCTCGAAACCTCTGCAGTTCAGTTTTCTGATGTAATGGGTATTATGATTCGATTTCCATTAAGTTTCTATTACTTTTTGAGCGTATTCCCCCCTTTTTTCGAAATTCAGCAAAATTTTCTCAGGCGCGTAACTTCTGATGCGTAGAATTAAACCTAATGAAACTTATATATTTGAAATCAAAATTAAAATTTGGTTCTTTTGATGTATGTATTTGTATCAAAATACCGTTTTCTAGAGTTTCGGTTACCATTGAGCCGGGTCCCAATAACCAATTCTATATGTTAACATTGTGTAAAGTTCATAACTTTCAGCCCTCCCCCTGGGGTCTTCGAGGGATTAAGTCATCCTAAAAGACATAGTTATAATATTTTCGACCATGCTGAACAAAATGGCTATCTCAAAATTTTGATCAGATGACTTTGGGAAAAAAATGAGCGTGGGAGGGAGCCTAGTTGCCCTCCATTTTTTTTGGTCACTTAAAAATGGCACTATAACTTTTAATTTCCGTTCCAATGAGTCCTCCCAAGATATTCTAGGACCATTGGGTCAATACGATCACCCATGCTAAAAGAAATAAAAAAAAAAAAAAAAAAAAAAAAACATGCATTCGTGATCTTTCTTCTGGCAAAAAATGGAAAATTCCACATATTTGTAGATAGGAGCTTGAAACCTGTTCAGTCACCTGTTCAGTCTCTGATACGCTGAATATGATGGTGTGATTTTCATTAAGGTTCTATAACTTTTAGGGGGTCTTTCCCCCTTTTTTTGAAAATCAGCCAAATTTTCTCAGGCACATAACTTTTGATAGGTAAAATTAAACTTGATGAAACTTATATATTTGAAATCAGAATTAAAATCTGATTCTTTTGATGTATCTATTGGTATCAAAATTCCGTTTTTTAGAGTTTCGGTTACGATTGAGCCGGGTCGCTCCTTACTTACAGTTCGTTACCACGAACTGTTTGATTTCAGCAAAGCTTTAAGGCAAGCTACTGCTACAGCTGGCTCCAGTCAGAAAAACAGTGATTAGCAACTACAATTACGGTAAACTTTGTTTAGCTTTTTAAAACCATCAGCTGAAATTTATGTTAAACTCAGCTTTGTTATCGTACCCGATTCTTATATCTAAAATTATCTCATAAGCATTTTTAAATATTTCAAAAGTGTTTTTTTTAGAGTTTTTCATAAGTTCCTAATATGTTTTGGTGAAAAAAGAACAAAGATGACGCAAGAGATAGAATAAATAGATAATTATAAAAGAAAGGCAGTACTCAACCTTTCGTTTAATAATTACTTGCATTATTTATATGACTAGTCTGTTTTTCACTTTTTTTCAAAGTTTTACCATCCCCCTACTAGAAACAAATTATGAGCAGTACCCATATGTAAGGGTTTTACAAACCTAGCTATTCGTTTAGGGTTTGCAAATATATAGCAAGCTGCATCATAAGGTAGCTATTTATAACGGTTTAAAAACAACCAAAAAAGGAAGGAAAGAAGAAAAAAGGACAAGACAAACGGAGATGATTTGAGCTTATAAATAAAGAAAAAAAAATAATATTTCCGTAAAAAAAAAAAAAATTAGCACTGATGACGGATAAGTGGAAGTCTTTGCCAAAATACCTGCATTGCTTCTTGTCTATATACATGCCTAAAATTATTATCGTCTATTTTGTATTTTGTTTTTTTCATTTTTTGCATATTTATCAAAATTATTGTAAGTATTCGTAAATGAACTATTTGCTTCATGGTTAAAATAAATCTGTGCGTTAAGATAGATTTATAGATATTTAAGAATATTTACATATATATATATATATAATATATATATATATATATATATATATATATATATATATATATATATATATATATATATATATATATATATATATATATATATATATATATATATATATATATATATATATATATATATATATATATATATATATATATATATATATATATATATATATATATATATATATATATATATATATATATATTAAATTTACAATATAAAACTAAGGAATGAGATCTAATTTGTTAATAATAAAATATTAAAAAGAGTTCTGAATTTTGCCACTCAATTTCTTTTTACGGACACAGGAAAAAAGGAATGATATAAAGAGGTATTTTAATCGTCACTTGTGTGACTTATAATTCCAAAACCAAATTTTCCCAAATGAGGGATCCCACAGCATTGTGTTCATTCTTGTCTCTTTCAATTTTATTTCTACATGGTTTCAATTCGCTTCAGTATTTGATGAGAAGCATTTATTTCAACATGTTTACAGATATATTATACTTGGACAGTCTTGAGTAAGCTCTGATAACCTCACTTTCAACAATGGTTCTATTTTGCAAAAAAAAAAAAAAAAAAAAAAAAAAAAAAAAAAAAAAATGAAAGAATTTATACAAACATCACATCGTATTTACGGCTGAGACTTCCTGACAACCATGGCCTTCCTAACGCTTATCGGAAAAAGTCTAAATTTACAAGAGCTATTTATTCCAGTCAATAAATATTCCATCTTGAACATTTCACGAGAAAAGCAGGATTTGTCTATTATTCTCCCAAAGCGTTTTGTACACAATTGAACAAAAGAATCGATGCTTGGTGTTGAACTTTGATTTCTGTTTGTTAAGAGATGGGAGATCATAATATCTTTGCAAGAACTGGATCATACACGGTTGCAAGTTTTTATTTGGCAATGTTAGCCCGAATGACAAAGCCCTTAACATAAAATATCCACATTAGGCACATATCAATATTTATTAAATTAAATTGTCAAGCTTAGATCAATTAAATAAAAACAAGTTTTTTCAACTGAAAGTATGAGCAATATTTAAACTTAAAACATACAGAAATTATTCTGTATATGAGGGGGGGCTGCTCCTTCCTCCTCCCTCTCTCTGTCCGCTAAAGTCTTAAAGATGTTTAAAAATAGTTTTCATTCAAAATCAATGGCCTGTGTGATTGAGTAGTCGTTCCTTAAGAATCAAGACAAAAGGTCAAAATTTCACTTAAAGAGCGTTTTGCCGAAAATGTTTTACTAAATTCTAAGTAATTGACAGAAGAGAGCACAACAAAACCTCGGCAAGCAATGCTTAACCAGACTTCTATGAGCTAACGGTGTGATTGTGACTTGGAAGACGAGTCCATTATAGAGGTGGGGATTAGCTGATTTAGCCAGGAGATTAGCCTGTAACTAGGGAAGAGCTCTTCATATTGCCTTCATAATATTAACTTTAGCTGAGATGTGTATGCACTTGCTACTTGATAGAATAGGTGAACTACTTAAGCTAGAAATTTGAGACTAAAGTCAAATAATGCTAAAATCTCCAAGGAGCAGATGAGCAATAACATTTTTGAAGGTATTCCCCAAGAAATTACCAAGTCTCGAGTGGTGGCCCTGGCTTCAATTTATTGCTTGGGCACAATTGGGAGAGAATGGAGAGGGCTTGTTTTCAAAGTACCTTGCAGTAACTATTTCAAAGTATCTTACTATATATATATACTATTTCTTTAAACGAGCAATAATTTTGCATTTATTTATTAATGTATTTATTTATTTATTTTTCTCGAAAACCGCTCCATATTTTTTCGGGAAAATTGACAACCTGGGATTTTCTAACCTAAAAAAAACGATCTATATAGGCAAGAACTTAGAGAAAATTCTTTAAGAGCCTTAATTTTGGAAAACAGATTCATGACATTGACGTCATATTTATGAATACATCTGAAAAGCACACATAAATCATAGTTGCCTAAGCAGTGGTTGTATCGTTTTCAGTGTCTATGATCCAGACAAAATTTCACAAGAAACATGATTGATAGGAAAAATCATGCTTGACGTCATATTTACGAGAACATTTCAAGAGAATAAATTTCATCATTTCCGTTCCCCTTAAACCACCCTCTCTCAGAAGTGATAGCATATTTTTATTTCTATGGCGCATGCAAAATTACAAAAGGAACAAAAGGAACAGGATCTGCTTCACTTCATGGCCCTTTGTCCCGAATTACAGGATCTAAGGAAAGATTTATTTTTTGTTGATGTGGGGACAAGTGAGTGGTTGGTTTCAGTAATGGGATCAAAAAATTATGGGACAATAAGAATGATAGCAAAGTATATAAAATTGGGTATGTCACATAGAGATAGATTTTTGTAAAAAGGGGTGGGGTGAGTGAGGAAAGTATTGTTGTATGTGTGTAAGTTGTTTTCTTGTTTGTTATTTTTGTAATCATGGCCCTTGATAGATGTAACATACATCTATCTATTTATGTTAGTTTAATGGTATCGTGTGCTTTATTATGTTTTTGTAAGGTTTTTCAATTTTGCGTTGTTATTGTTATGTAGGCTACCATACTTTGCTATGAGTGTTATAATCATGTTATTATTTTGTGTGATTTTCCTTTTTTTGCCATGGCCCAAAGTGGCTTTTATTGCAATAAATATCTATCTATCTATCTATCTACCATAGCTAAGCATTAAATACCAAGCATAATCAGTCTATTTAAAAACGGTGTTCTTATAAGTAGTCTCATAATACCAAGAGGACAATTTAATAACCTAGATCGTCAGACATAACAAGAGCAATCTGACTAGCTACGGTAAAGGGTATTTATCGAATGTCTAAAGTAATGATAAGCGAGAATGAAGGAGGAATATATACAGTCAGAAGACTTCCCTCAACGAGTCAAGTCAGAAAAAGTCAGACGAAGATAATTACAATGAGTGAAAAACAAAAATGAAGAACAAAGAAACATACGATTGAAAGATAAGCGGCAGGAAGAATTCAAATTACTAAAAAACAAAGGTGTTGAACAATTAAATATACGGCTAAAAGATATGACGTCATGTGCCAACATAATTTTGAATTTAACTTAAAAGTATCTTAATTTTTTTTAAATAGTAAGCTATTTTACCATAGTTCTCAGTTCCAAATCTTGAAGCTATTAAACTGCCAAAATATTTACGATGGCTCATCAAAAATTACGATTATTTAATTGAAAATAGAGGAATACCTGAAAATTTTAAAAGAAGTTATATTTTCTATTAGTTTAAATCCACTTATAGCATAAAAAGAGAGATACGACAGAATAAACACCAGTAAGCTTACACTCTTCACAGCAACCAGTTATGTAATGCCTTCAGCAAGACAGAAAAACCAAAACTTGCAATTGTTACAAACGATGATTCTATGGAACCTCCTGAACTATCAAACGTGATAAGACCAAGAGAACGGCCTGAACAAATTAAATTCACAAAGGGTGAAAATAAACAACCTGCGCCATCAAACGAGACGAGACCAATACGGGCAGCTAAAGCAAAAGGGTATAGACAATTTGGCTCAAGTAATCAAAATCCAAAATAATAAAGAAAGAACAAATATGGTTAGCAGATAAGTGACAGCGAGAATCAAAATGTGTTAAAATTGAAAATGAAGATTGAAAATTGAAATGGAAAGGATGAAGACGGAAATGTTACGTTAGAAGAACAACGCCTTCACAATCTTCGACGCCAACAAAATGTTACGCACTAAAATGGTCATAACTTTAAGTAAGATATTGCATTTTTCCAATGGTGGTTGTATCGAATGACGCTATGAAATCAAGAAGAGGCTCACATTGTCTCTATATAGACAAGCTTGTCGCGTAGCTATTACGAGGCCATACATATTCTACTCTTCTACTCTTCTTAAAATTGGCAAATTGACATTTATGACCAAAAAATGATCTAAATAGGTCACAACTTTAAGAAAGAATTCGTATTTTTCCCAGGGTGGCTTTGTTGAACCTATGGTGACGTCAAGACAAAAAACCTCAAACTGACTGCGATTAGAAAACAGGGAACAATAAGAATCCATATGTAGAAGCTTGCCACGTGCTGAGTGCTATCTCTTTAAACGAGCAATAATTATTTGTTTATGTATGTATTTATTTTTTCGAAAACGGTTCTATATGTTTTGGGGAAAGTTAGAATCTGGATGTTTTCTGGCCTAAATAATCGATCTATATGGGTCAGAAGTGTGAGAAAAGTAGTTGAGAGCCTTAATTTTGGAAAAACGTTTCATATCAGTGACGTTATATTTATGAATACATTGAAAAGGAAACATAAGTTATATTTACCTCAGTAGTGGTTGTACCGTTTTGAATGTCTACGATTCAGGCAGAATTACACATGAAACTTGATTGACAAGAAAAATCGTGATTGACTATATATGTATGAGTAAATTTCAAGAGAATAAGTTACATCACTCCCCCCCCCAGGAGTGAAAGTATCGCTTTTATATTTATTATATAGGTGACAGCGACATTACAAAAGGAGCATGGATAAGTACAAAATACCAAGTGTAACTGGTGTATTTACAAAATACGTTTTAAGTAGTTTCATAATGCCTAGAGGTCAATTGAGCAGCCTAGACAATTGAGCAGCCTTACTTCAGATCGAGTTGATTGTATAGATTATATAAAAGAACTCGGCCTGGAGAATATCTTATGGTTGGTTGGCGGGGGAGCTAATCAGTCTCCAGCCTAGCAGTGTATATTTGTTTTCTAGTCATTTTTCTCCTGTTTATTTGTTTTTGCAAAAACCAGTATTTTAAAGTGCTTTATGTTTTCTTGTTACCGCCGGCCCTGTCACCGGCCTTCACCCGCTGCTACGGTCTGGCCCTCGCCTGACGCCATGGGCACCTTCCGCCCACCATTCTGGCCACCAAATCCTCCAGAAGAGTCCGGTCGCCCCCGGCCCTCCGGGCGCGCCCCCTTTTAAGTGCCTTTTAAAATGTTGAAGTGTTTTTCAAGGCCCTTATAAAAATGTTGAAGTGATAAATTTGTGTAAATATTTTTAATCGCTTATGTAAATATGTTTAAAAAAAATTGTAGTGTATTTATTTATGAATTAAAGAAAACATTTATTTTCTATTGTTTCAGTATTTATTCAAAAGATTGAGGGTAAGTTTGGTTAAATGAATTTTGACATTGGTGGAGTATGTATCAATTTATCATTCAGATCATTTCTTTGCCGACCATCAATGTCTGGCAAAACATCACTATTAACAAAAATAATCCAAAATCGTGATACAATGTTTTTAGAAAATCCGAAAACATCTATTATTGCTATAGTGTATGGCAAAAGTCCTATGATACAATAAAGAGTATTGCACCAGGCATATAATTCATAAGAGGACTTGACGTGTTTAATAGTATTGTGCCAAACTCGTAGTTGATTATTGATGATTTAGCTGAACCTATCGAAGAATGGTCTCTGGAAATGCTACTATTATTCACGATCTGGTCCTATCATGAAAATGTTTCCGTAATTGTTGTTCTCCCTAATATTTTTCATCAGAGTAAATGTGTGAAAACACTTGCTTTGAATTGTACTTACTAAATTATCTATAGAGTTGTTCGGAATTCAAATTCTCTTATAGTTCTAAATCTAAAGAAACAAATCTATCTTGGCGAACCCAACTTTTACTTTCCACATACAATCAAGCTAATTATTAACTTTATGGTTATATTTTATTGGATCTTAATCAAAACACAGCTAAAGAGTTACTCGTAGTCACTGATATTCTTTAAATTAAATTACTGTATATCTATATGTGAATAGTAAAAAAGGTCATTAGTCGCCATCACGGCGCGAAAGCATCTGCTAAGAAACGGATATTTGTATTCCGTGCTATGCAGTTGAAAATCGCGGCTTAGGAAAGTTATACTTAAACAGAGTATTGAGAATGAATTGATTAATCCATTATCTGAACTTTGTTTAAATTTAATGGAAGGAAATGTTCAACTGTCAGAAGGCCTTAGACAACAGACAAAGCAACATCGTTAACTTGTTTGTACCCTAGCTTGTCAAAAGAATAGAAATAGTAAAGGAAAACGCCTTATTCAAGCAGGTGGTAGTTTCTTTCCATTGTTACTACCGGTAATCACCGGACTGGTAAAGACTATTCTCTAGAAATGGCTAAAGCCTATAAATTGACGCCAATTGAAGTTTCTCTTTCTCCAAAAGAGTAATTCGAAGATAATATTGATAAATTTATTAACAATTTTTCAATTGCCGATGATAAAAAATTAATCTTACTTCAAAATGCCCTTCGACGTGTTGACAAACATAAACCCTATCTTTAACAACAACTCAAAGTAAATGTCATGAATCAAACTTCTAAAAGTATTGAAAGTTCTGAAAATTTTAAAAAGCCAAAAACATAACAAGAAGATGTAGCTTTATTAACAAGTGTTGTAGACATGTTACCGCCCTCCTACCGGGAGAAACGTAAAAGAATCTTGACCTATCTCGCTGAAAATTAACGAATTGAC
The DNA here is from genome assembly GCF_049724085.1 of Artemia sp. Qi Xiang Cuo. Classification (NCBI taxonomy): domain Eukaryota; kingdom Metazoa; phylum Arthropoda; class Branchiopoda; order Anostraca; family Artemiidae; genus Artemia; species Artemia sp. Qi Xiang Cuo. Next base: position 11,041,050 of record NC_142797.1, on the reverse strand, counting down.
GAGAAAAACAATACAGTTTTAATCCAGGGTAAACCCTACAATTGAATTTATTTGTTATCAGATCTAATTGTAAATCATAAAAGACTTGATTTGTTTGATAGTCATATTGAGAAGTCTTATTGGGAATTATTCTGTTTTAAAACGGATTTAGGAATTTGGAGAAATATCACAAGATATATCAATGGATAGCACACCAAGTGGGCGTGATGATTTAACAGATTTTAAACAAGTGCCTCTTTCAACCTCATTTAGTATGCAAAAGAGTAGCGGACGCTTCGCACCACGATTACGCTCAAAATAAATCAAGTTTTGAAACGGGTTTATGAGATTATTGGAGAAGTGGGAAGTTTAAGTTCCCCCACTACGCTTTCTAAAGTCACCAGAGTTGAAAAGAAGCTAGCAAAAGAGTATTTACAGAGTGAATCCAGTTACACGCTTCATCGATATCATACGACCAGAGGTCGTGGCTATTGAAAAACTAAAGCCTTTTTACCCCTTCATATATTATAAGCAGATTTTTTACTCTAGACGAGATTCAAAGACGTCATAATAGACCGCACAAGTATATTTTACTTGCGATAACTGTTTTATTTGCAATGCATATGCAGTTCCATTGCAGTCAAAGAGAGGCGATGAAGTTGCTAAAGGTATAGAAATTATTCTTGAACTTGATTCTTATAGAAAAATTTAAACAGATCAGGGAAGTGAATTTGTTAATCCACGTGTAAAAAATATAATAGATTGAATTGGTTTTATTGAAATATAATACAGTACTCTACCGTACTCATAGTGTGATAAAGGTGGCATTGGCTGAACGTTTGGTAAGAACTATTCGACTTTTAGTTTGAAGATATTTTACATTGAAAAATACTGCTGCTTTTATTCATGATTTAGATAAAATGATGTTTATTTATAATCAACGGCTTAATCGATCCTTGTCCAATGTTACTCCTCTTGAAGTTCATCACAGTAACAATACAGATGACATTTTTCTTGACATTTTTCTAAACAATATTCTAATGAAAAGACAAGGAAGAAAAAATTTAATGTTGGTGATACTGTTCCAATCAATCGAGCAAGAAATATTTTTGAAAAGGGGAATTACTTGTGGCCCACTAAACTTTTTAAAGTAACAAAGGTCTTAGACACTAAACCTGTAACGTATTGTCTTCGTGATATGAAACATGACGAGATTCTTGTCGGTTTTTATTATTATGAATTGTAAAATATGGAAACATTGGGGTGTATCAAATTGAAATGGTATTGAAGAGTCGAACTCGCAAGGTCAAGAGACAGTTGCTTGTCCGCTGGCTAGGACACAATTCTGACTTTGATTCCTGAATTGCCACTGAGGAAGTTCGAATAATAATTTTTATGTGACATTCATGTCCAATATTTCTGAACCCTTCTATGACGATTTGAATAAATAGGGTGATTTTTCGACAAAACTCTCCCCCACAATTAAATTTGAGGGAGTGTATGAAGCTGCTCTTGTTGATTGCTTTGTTGGTGTTTGAAAGTGTATTTTAGAAGCTATTTGTCGGAAACGTATGACTTATTGTGCTGTGTTGTGACTTATCTTGTCTCTATTAACATTGTTGGTTTTTCAACATTTATTTTGGAATTTTTTCGTTTGAAATGTATGCCTTAGGATGTTTTTGATGTGCTGTATCGTGGTTTATCTTGTCTGTGCTAGCTTTTTGTTTGAAAGGCATGACTTAGGAGGATTTTGCTGTACTGTATTATGTTTTATCTTGTCTTTGTTAGCTTTGTTGCTGTTTCAAAGTGTATTTTGGAAGTTTGTCGTTGGAAACGCTGGACTTAGGATGTTTTTGTTGTTCTGTTTCGAAGTTTATCTCGCCTATGTTAGATATATCGGTGGTTCAAAGTTAATTTTGGAAGTTTTTTGTTTGAAACGTATGACTTAGGATATTTTTGATGTGCTTTAGCGTGAGTTATCTTTTCTCTGTTGGCTTTGTTGGTGCTTCAAATTGTTTTTTGGAAGTTTTTCGTTTGAAACGTGTGACTTAGGATGTTTTTGTTGTGCTGTGTCGTGGTTTATCCTGTCTGTGTTAGATATGTTGGTGTTTCAAAGTGTATTTTGGATTTGTTTTTCGTTGAAAACGTGGGATTTAGGATTTTTTGTTGTGCTGTATCGTGGTTTATCTTGTCTGTGTTAGCCTTGTTGGTGGTTCAAAGGGTATTTTGGAAGTTTTTTGTTTAAATTATACGAATTTGGATGTTTTTGTCTTGCTGTATCGTCGTTTATTTTGTATGTCTTAGCTTTGTTGAATTTTAAACGTATACTTTGGAAGTTTTTTTTTTACACGTATGACATAGAATGTTTTTTTGTGCTTTATCGTGGTTTATCATGTCTATTTTAGCTCTATAGGTACTTCAAAGTGTATTTTGAAGATTTTTCATTGGAACCGTTTGACTTGAGATGTTTTGTTGTGCTGTATGATGCTTTAACCTGTCTGTGTTAGCCTTGTTGGTGTTTCATTTTTATTTTGGAAGCTATTCGTTGGAAACGTAGGACATAGGATATTTTTTTTGTGCCGTGTTGTGATTTATCTTGTCTGTGTTGGCTATGTTGGGGTTGCAACGTTTATTTTGGAACTTTTTCGTCGGAAACACATGACTTAAGATGTTTTTATGGTGCTGTGTTGTCGTTTATCTTGTCTTTGTTAGCTTTGTTGGGTTTTCAAAGTGAATTTTGGAAGTATTTTGTTTGAAACGTATGACTTTGGATGTTTTTTTGCTGTTGTGCTCTTTCATGTTTTATATTGTCTGTGTTAGTTATGTTGGTGTTTCAAAGTGTATTTTGGAAGTTTTTTTTGCTGAAACATATGATTTAGGATGTTTTTGTTGTTGTGTTGTGTCCTGGTTTATCTTGTCTGTGTTAGCTTTGTTGGTGTTTCAAAGCATATTTTAGAAGTTTTTCGTTTGAAACGTTTTACTTAGGATGTTTTTGTTGTGTTATGTCGTGGTTTAGCTTGTCTGTGTTAGCTTCGTTTGGGCTTCAAAGTGTATTTTGGAAGTTTTTCGTTTGAAACGTATGACTTAGGATGTTTTTTTTTGCAGCGTCGTGGTTTATCTTGTCTTTGTTAGCTTCACTGGAGTTTCAAGGTTTACTTTGGAAGTTTTTGGTTTGAAACGTATGACTTTTGATGTTTTTGTTGTGCTGTTCGTACTTTATCTTGTCTATGTTAGCTTTCTTGGTGTTTCAAAGTGAGTTTTGAAATTTTTAGTATGTTAGTTAATATAACTAAAAATACCAGCAACTAAGGTCAAATTTAAAACAATTCGTCGATTTATTTCGCCAGAAATTAAACTATAGTTATACTTAACTCCACTACCTATTTATTGGTAGTTTATTCGAAATCCATACCAGCTCAAAGTTCAATGGGTATTGGTGGCTGGGTACAAATTCACCTCTAAGTTTGGCCTGGCGGAATCTCCCAAGATTATTCCAAATATACGTTTAGAAATGGATTGTTTTCCTGTGTTTCATTGTAATTTTTTTAAATAGACAAAGTTGCCCACCCCAATAAACTTTGAAAAACATACGTTGCTTCCCCCCATAGTTTTATCAATTGATGTCACCGTTTCCATTGATAAAAGCAATTATTCCCTAAACGGATAACTAACTATTAGGAAACGAGGAAAAGATCACTGAGTTAACTAACGAGATAAAGTCTACAAAGATGGAACGTCATTCCAACTTCTGTTTTGAAACCTTAGTAACATCATCTGTGGCTGTTTTGCATCAAATCTGGACGATGAAGTACAGCGTGCACTGGGGATTAAGTTAGAATAACTTTAGTGGAAAAAAATTTGAAAAGGAAGCACAAAACTTTTGATTTAATATATAAAAGGATAAAAAAAATAACGTAACTTCTGCTGTGAATTACAGCTATAAACTTGTTATTCTTAGAATTTTGCATCTCTCTCTTATGGCTTTTATGCGGAGTTAGAATAGCATTAAGAATGAGGATAGAATCTGAATAAAAGAGGAAGAGTTAAAAACTTAATTTGGAAAAATAATAAAAAAACACCCCACTGGTTAAAACATACCTTTTTTGCAACAAAAACAAATTCTTTCTTCAGAGGAAAGCAAATCGTAATATATTTTGGTACTACAAAAATATATGCATTTGTTTCGTCTATAGTTTGAATCAAATGAAATCTAGGACTATTGCTTCTTGTCTGTGTAATTTCCGTTCTTTTAAATAAATCCTTAGTAAGGACAGATCTAGGGGGAGGCAAGGGGAATAGCTAGCCTTAGCTGCAAACTCGCAGGGAGCACAGGCTTGTAAGGCACTTTTTGATCTCATCCAATAAGATCTGAACCCTAAATTTCAAGCTCCTGAACACGCGTAGTAGAGAGTATAGACTAGGGGTAGCTTCGTTCGGGGAGTAATATGGATAGAAGAAGAAATAGGTGGGGTGACATCGGCAATGTAACCTCACTTTGAAACGTCTATAGACGTTTCAAACGTTTATTGACGCCTATAGACGCCCTACTCGTGCGAATTATTTTTATGAATTCACTTCAGACTCCTCCATGGTGTTTAGTCAGGAGGGGGTGGCCTAAGCCAAGAACCTTCACAAGGTGCTCACAATTCAATGACGACACCAGTGGTAAGAAACTAAAAAGGAGATTCTTGATTTCTTTTCTTCTCGATTTTATTCATTACTCGAAAGGCCGCGAATTAAATAAAGTAGAGCCTGTTATGTGTGAGATAACAGATAAGATTTTATTTATTTTCAAAAGTCTATCACAAGCTCTAATAGAGCCAAATTTGCTTCATATGTCCAAAAAGAGAAAGCAAAATAAAGAAACAAATATTATGGCAAGACAAAAGTAAAAGAACCACCAATCAAGCATACGAATGGTCAATAAATATTTAACGCAAAAGAAAATTCGAAGCCCAAGAATTAAAACGAAATTTATGCGATAAATGGCAAAAACAGAAACAGAAAGGGTTGCGTATAAAACAAAATCATAGGCTAGAAAAAAAAACATTGCCAAATTCGTACTCAAAGTCGAATAATGTAAAATAAAAGAAAACACTTAAAATTAATTTGAGTTAACTGTCAAAATGAAATATTTACAATTAAAGAAATGATTGTGCCGAAGAAAGTCAAAATGAAATGGAGTATAAATAAATATCACAAATGGGCAAAATAAAAGTGACCAAGGATAAAAAAAATGACACATGATTATTGTGAGCATACACCAACAACTAAAATAAGGGACGGAGGAGTTAATTTTGGTGCAGGACATAGATCACGAATTAAGACACTCCAGAATAAAGGGGATAAAACTTTTCCGGAACCTCTTAGTAACAGTATGGATCGGAGAATACGTTGGAATTGCCAAGGAAGCTAAGCGAGGGAGTCGGGGTCTAATGGGATCGCGAAAATCGGGAAAGATGTTCTCAGTACCAGGATTAGAAATTGCGGATTTTAGCAAAACACAAGCAAATTTATTCTCTCCTTTCTTTTAACGTGGTAATGCGTTTGGATTTAAGGAGGAAGGAGTATGAAATTTTGCTCTCTTTCTAGATGATCCTGAGCAAACGAACTTGGACAGACTCAATTTTGTCGCTAAGTTAACCTGAAAGGTGTGAATCCCAAACCGGATACCTATATTCCAATAACGGCTGGATAAATGATAAATAAACACGGAGGGAGTGCATCTTATGAGCAATTAAATTAGTTTAAAAGTTTTAACTTAGATAATGAAACATTTGCTTGTTTAACAGTATTTGAAACATGCATGTCCCATTTAAGATAAAACAGTTCTTGGTAACGAACTGTAAGTAAGGAGCGACCCGGCTCAATGGTAACCAAAACTCTAAAAAACGGAATTTTGATACCAATAGATACATCAAAAGAATTAGATAACAATTCTGATTTCATATATATAAGTTTCATCAAGTTTAATAATACCTATCAAAAGTTACGCGCCTGAGAAAATTTGGATGATTTTCGAAAAAAGCGGGAAAGACCCCCTAAAAGTTATAGAACCTAAATGAAAATCACACCATCATATTCAGCGTATCAGAAAACCCTACTGTAGAGGTTTCAAGCTCCTATCTACAAAAATGTGGAATTTTCCATTTTTGCCAGAAGAAAGATCACGGATGCGTGTTTATTTTTTGTTTTTTTTTCTTTTCTTTTCCCCAGGGGTGATCGTATCGACCCAGTGGTCCTAGAATATCGTGGGAGGGCTCATTGGAACGAAAATTAAAAGTTCTAGTGCCCTTTTTAAGTGACCAAAAAAATGAAGGGCAACTAGGCCCCTGTAAGAAGTGTCCTTCTAATTTTAGATTTAATATCAAGTTGCTATGAATTTGGTAGAATCCGGCTTAAGCCAATGTTCTTTCAGAGTATATTTCTGATGAACTAATTTTGTAACCCTTTCCCTTTTTAACACAATTTCCTTATTTTGCAATACAAACCCTTTCTAAGAAGGATTGAATTTAGCTACGTTTGTTTGACAAATAAGGGGAACACATCTTTTGATATAGCGGGAGACTGACGAGAGAAGTCAGTTGGGTTTATGGCTTTGCTCAAGCTTTTCGTATGCATGTAGAATGTAAGTCTAATGTGTTCCTTGCTCTTTCTTAATTTTATTATGTTAAAATCCTAGTAAATGAGTATATATCCCATTCTTTAATATTATTATTAGATTCTTTTAAGCAGGAACATATTAGTCTTAATATATTATTTATAATGCTTGCTTTCCTTTAATAATAATAAATTTTACTTCTAGCAATTATATGAACAAGAATTGATCTTTGATTGTGAATAATAATTATTGAATTTTGATTTATAAAGAAATAACTATTAACTAAAAAGTTCTCTTCTTTAATAATAAAATCTTAGTTTTCCTTATACCTGTGTTGTCTTGTATATTTTATCACGATGATTAGGATTTTGTCAAGATATCTCTCTCATTTGGTTCATTTCGTTTATTGAGGCTTATTTAGGGGTACTCGGGTCTCATGGCTGAGTTTGGGCATGGAGTCATCACCATGACAAGACCCCCACCCCTTTACACCCGATCAAAATTTTGAGATAGCCATTTTGTTCAGCATGGTCAAAAATATTATAACTATGTCTTTTAGGATGACTTAATCCCTCGAAGCCCCCAGGGAAAGGGCTGAAAGTTATGAACTTTACCCAATGTTAACATATAGTATTGGTTATTTGGACCCGGCTCAATGGTGACCGAAACTCTAGAAAACTGTATTTTGATACAAATAGATACATCAAAAGAGTAAGATTTTAATGCTGATTTCAAATATATAAGTTTCATCAAGTTTAGTCCCAACCATCAAAAGTTACGCGCCTGAGAAGATTTGGCTGATTTTCGAAAAAAGAGGGAAAGACCCTCTAAAAGCTATAGAACCTTAATGAAAATCACAACATCATGTTCCGCGTATCAGAGAACCCTACTGTGGAGGTTTCAAGCTCCTATCTACAAAAATATGGAATTTTGCATTTTTTGCCAGAAGAAAGATCACGGGTGCGTGTTTATTTGTTTTTTTCCCAGGGGTGATCGTATCGACCCAGTGGTCCTAGAATATCGTGGGAGGAGTCATTGGAATGGAAATTAAAAGTTCTAGTGCCCTTTTTAAGTGACAAAAAAAATGGAGGGCAACTAGGCCCCCTCCCGCGCTCATTTTTTTCCCAAAGTCACCTGATCAAAATTTTGAGATAGCCATTTTGTTCAGCATGTTCGAAAATATTATAAGTATGTCTTTTAGGATGACTTAATCCCCCGAAGTTCCCGGGAGGAGGCTGAAAGTTATGAACTTTACCCAACGTTAACATAAAGTATTGGTTATTGGGAAGTATACAGTACAGACGTTTTCAGGGGAGATTTTTCCAGGTAGTGAGGGGGGGTCGGGGGTTATGCGGAAGGATCTTTCCATGAAGTAAGTTTTCATGGGGGAAGGGACATTGCTATGAAGGGGACGCCGGACTTCCCAGCATTATTTAAAAAAAGATCAGAAATTAAATATAAAAAAAACAAGTTTTTCAACTGCAACAGCAGCAACATCAAAACTTTAAACGAACAGAAAGTATTACATATATGATTGGTTTCACCCCCTAGTCAATACCTCACTCTTTAAGCCAGAGATTTTTTAGTACTTTCATAAGAGCTGTTTATTCTAATTACCGGCCTTTGTGATTAAGTGGTCAGTTTTAAAGAATTGGAACAAAATTCAAACTTTCCTTTCAAGAGCAAGGTATTGACTAGGGGGCAAGACCCCAAATATACTTATTTAAAAAATATGAACATAGAAGTTCGTTTCGTAAATTAATTCGTAAGTTACGTATATTTATTGCAAATAAAAACGTTCGTAAATAAAATGAAACAAGTTTCGAGAAAGCCATTTAACCAAATAAAAGTAAATTAATATGAAAATTTTGTTTTAATTATTCATATACTGTGAGCCAAGATCAAAACCTGCATTTGTTCAAAAATGTTCAAAAATTAAATAAAAAAAACAAGTTTTTTTAACTGAAAGTAAGGAGCGAAATTAACGCTTAAAACGAACAGAAATTATTCCGTATATTAAAGGGGCTTGCCCCTCCTCAACGGCTTGCTCTTTACGCTAAAGTTTGACTTTCTCACAACTCTATTTTGTTAAACAATAAAAAACTTTAGCGTAAAAAGCAAGGCGTTGAGGAGGGGACAGCCCCTTTAATAGACGGAATAATTTCTATTCGTTTTAAGCTTTAATGTCGCTCCTTACTTTCAGTTAAAAAAACTTTTTTTTTTATTTAATTACTTGAAAGCATGACACCGAGGAGTTTAGTGGGTTTGGCAGGGTCAAGGAAAACAGGAGTGGATTTCAAGAGATTTTTTGTCATTATGTTTGATTTAGTGAAATTTACTTTCATATTTAGATTCTTAGCTTCGTCCTAAAACATGGGTTAGGATTTTTTTTTTTTGGGGGGGGGGAGGGGGGTCACATTTAATATTCCTGTGACATACTTCAAGGATCGACAAGTCCTCCACGTATTTCTACCTTTGGGGGAATTCCTTGCCAATATCATTAATCATAACTAGAAATAAAAGTGGCCCCAATAAGGTTCCTTGAGGAATTTCACAGTAAGTATGGATGGGGTTAAAGAAAATATTTTTGTACTTTACAACTTGAGCTACGCTTGAAAGAAACGATATAACAATATTTACTAAGAGAGGATCAAGTTCAAAGTTAACCAGTAGTGAAAGAATTAGGGGATGTGGTCAATCAGGTCAAAAGCTATTTGGAAATCAGCTAAGAAAAGGTTTAGCCAAACATTTGGTTTCTCAATGCTACTTGCGATGGTATGTATTAAGTGCACAAGGTAATAGGTGGCGGAAATTTTCCTTAAATTACCAACCCGTCGGACGTCAATATATGGACAAATTTTAAATTTAAGCCAGTCACAGAGGAAATCTTCATATAATTTGGAAATAAACAAGTGAGTGTAATGTGGAGTATATTGGCGAAAGTCAAACTGGTGTATTTTTTGGGGCGGGTGTTATAAACCTTGTTTCCAGAAACATAGAAATTTACCAAATTTTGTGATGTGGTTGAACATATTTGATAAGGGTTCAGAAATTTTGTCTGAAAAGGCTTTAATTATGTCAATTTGTATGTCCAAGGGACAAGTGCTTGATTTTCTAAGCTTTAGGATTGTATATTTATAACGTCAGAGGGAGAAAATAGGGGAAAGGAGGTATTGAGAGCCAGTGAAAGGGAAGATACTTTGAACGATGGAAGCAAGGTACAAGTTCAAATCGTTGGCAGTCTTTTTGGGGGGTTCACGGAGATGAAAATTAACTTCAGAAGGTCCCTTTTTCGTATTTTTCTTTAATTTTTCTATACCATTGCTTGGTCTTGGGAGAATATAGATTTTTGACTTTACTATTATAATAACTGCTTTTCTGATTTTTTTTTTCTTTCGGAACTTCTTTAGACTATTAGCTCCAGTAATACGACCTGCCTTGAAAAATTGATTTTTTTTTTCTTCTTATAAGTGTTTTAAAAGTAACAGTAACACAGGGCTTATCAGTAGAATACCTTTTATTTTTTCTTTTCTCATGAAAATGGGATTCATAATCACTCCTCAATAAATTTTGGAGCGAGAAAGCCTTGCAGTCAACGTAATTTGTTTGATACACACTGGACCGATTTTCAGTAATAATCCAAGAGCCAAAATTATTGAGTCCTGAATCAATAACAGGTCTATAAACGGTTTCAGTAATAGAAAACGACTGTTTAACTTTATCCAGCTGAGATAGGAGAAGTCTAAATTGGTAACTGCCCCCTAGAGGGGGCAGAGTGGATACAGGTTTGTAAAAGTTCAAAAGATTTGTGCAAATTAAATTGCCTTTGGTAGTTGGGACCTTTACAATCTGTTTTAAATTAAAAGCATTACAGGTTTATTCGACTTTTGAATCATTTGCGTCACCCATCAGGAAAATCCCTGCATTTGGGTATTTTGATAGTTCAAAGTCAGCACTTGCATGTAAGTTTTCGATAAAATCTTTTTGTCAGCGGATCTCTGATTAGGGGAGTAATAAATACAACACAGGACAATTAAATTGAAAGAACGTGGCAAGACTTTAGGTCGAACACATACCCACATAATCTCATCAAAGGGAGCAAGACACGGAATTGAGATTTCACTTGGCACAAGTCATTACAGACAAAGAACAGAATTCCACCACCTTTCTTACCCAGAGGGGTTTTTCTGGTCTGAATTTAATTAACTGTGAAAAATTGTTAATTTTAACATTTTCATATTTTGAGCTTGTACTTCAGTAATAGAAATTACACCAGACCTATAAATTTTAGAAAGTTTGTCTAATTTATTGAGTTTTTTCAAAGTTAAGGCTCTCAGCGTTGCTCAACAAAAGTGTGGGGAATTGAAAACGACTTGTGGAGGTACCGCTTATGTACTTTACTTTTTCTTAAATCACAGATGAGGTCAGGGGTTCTAGTAGAATTCGTGTCAGGGGCTAAGCTGGTGCAGTCAGAACAAGGGGCTGGGGGATCATATCCATCTTTTTTATATGCAAGGGCATTTAATTGAGCAGGCACTAGCGGAAACTCTAAACAGCAGTAACCAAGTAGTGCTTGAGTTTGGGGTAAACTGGAAGAATAAAGCGAGATGAGCTTTTTTGCAGGGATTTGGCACAAAGAGTCCCCGTTGAGTTGGTTTATAAGGAGGCGGGAATGGATGGATGGAAGGGTAGGACAATGCTGGAAAGCAGTCGGAAGGAAGGTTGGGAGGGTGGGTGGGCTTATCTGGAAAAAGAAGGAAGGGAGTATGGAAGTGGATATGGAGGTGGGGATATCCTTTGGAGAGGTACTCGATTGGAAAGGGCAGGATGGCTCGAAGGCTTTCTTGTCTGCGAGCGATGGTCTAAAAAATAATTACTAAAATTAGTAGAATTAAGGTGGCTTCTGGTCAGCCCAGTTTTGCGGAATCTACTACAACCCTTAATAGGTAATTTAATATGAGCTTTTGCACAGCCAAAGCATGTTCCACTTGAAAATTATTTACACACATCAACATTTGGGTATTTACACAGATTATTTGTGCAACCGCTAAGAACATAAAATTTACAAATGTGTAGGTATTTACAAATACTAGACTTACATCTACTGTCTAAAAAGCTAAACCCCACATTACGTTCATTACACTTAAAATCACTTAACTCAATTTTTTTTAAATATTTGATTGCATTGGGTGAGAATTTACGCTTGCAAGTTTGACTTCATTGTCAATTTTTAAAGATGTGTCATTAACACTGGATTTCAAGAATAAATTATCTTCAGTTAAAACAAGGTCAGTAGGATTAGTTCGCGTAACCTTTTTAATCCCTGGAGAAAATTGTGATAAAGGAAGTTCACTAGCACTTGCTTGATTACATTTGGTGACGTTTTCTGGTTCAAAGGGTTTAACAGAAGTTTTTACGCAGCTTAGGGAATTTTGATAAAGGCTATTCGGAGCAGAAGTATCAGCTAAAAGAGGAACTCTGGGTAGTGTAGGGGCTTTTAATGCATGTATAGTATCAATAATTGCAAGCTGAAAACAAACTTTTACCATTTCGATTTCATTGTCCCTGAAAATATCACTTTTCTGGCTCTCGTAAAGTCACAGAAAAGCTATCATAAAGAAATTCGAGATTCATAATCCGGTTCCTGAGATTGATGATTTCTGCGGCTTTTTTAAGGCAATTTTCACAGGTATGGGGGTCAAAGACAATAGCCGTTTGGGCATTGCGTGTCAATTCATTTTTACTGGAACAAAAGATATGTTAGGTAATTTGGGATTGATGGTAGGTGGTTATTTTTGCAGAATCAATCCATCCAGGAGAACTATTGTTGTCATTACTCGAAACACAAGGTACAGTTGGGGAATTTACAATATCAATTGGAACGACCACTTCATGGTGATTATAATTGAGAAAAGTTGAGTTTTCTTCATTAGGAATAAGGTGGGATTTTATATCTTCGATTGGTTGGACCACTTCTTGTTGATTATCGATGATATTAATCTCGTCATTTTCAACCATTGACGATCGGCATTGTACGCATAACCAATTAGGTTTTTTAAGGAGACTACTTTTTGTTATACCTGCACAAGCTTGGTGCAACCAAGCATTGCACATAAAACATTGGATTGACCCAGTTTTACATTTTCTGTAGCATTTGTTACAAGGATAAGACATTCTAAACTAAGGAACAAAATCGAGACGCAGTCCTTGGATTGGAAGCTATATCTTCAACTAAAACCTGGTTGCCTGAGCCAGGATTAGCACTGGCACTTGCTAGAGAAAAGTTCACAAGGCTGATCTCGCGTCTTCACAGACATCTTGATGGGTTAAGATCTAGATGAAGACTGATGACAGCCTGACAGATGATGTGTGAGGCGAAAGACTAGCAGAGTTTCTAAAAATACTAATGGTTTAGGTACGAACTTTTTTCCTGTGCTTTCACATTGTGGGAAAAGTTGCGATATTTGTTTTATATTAATTTATGTTTGCTAACAGATTTATAAGTAGTGATGTAGTAATATAAGGTAGAAGAAAGATAGGACATTACTGTTTCAATGATAGGTAGAAGACAGATAGAACATTACTGTCTCAATGAGAGGTAGAAGCCAGGTAGGACATTACTGTGTCAATTAAAGGTAGCGGCCAGGTGGGCCATTACTATGTCAATTAAAGGTAGCGGACAGACAGAAAACACCACGCCTAAAAAGTCATATCTTTGGTTGTTTTTTTATGTTGTAATGATAATCGGCATACCATGAAAATCCGTGCTGTTCACAGTACAATCATTTTGTATTAAATTTCATGTTTCTGATAGAGTCATGGCTGTTCACATATCATGCATACATCGATGGTTGTTTTCCTGGTATGGTTGAAAGAAGTTGATGGCTATGAAATTCTGTCTGTTAAGCAATATTTTAGGTGTTTTTTTTTATGTTTAACCTTGAACAAGGGTATAAAAACTCTGATGATGAGTTATTTTCTCTGTTCAAAAAACAATTCTTAGAAATCCTTGGAAATCAAGTAGTGAGGTGATAATGAGTATGAACCATCAAGGACAGTAAGCAACATTGACCCTAACCACCAAGGACCTCAACCTCAGAAGCCTCCCCATACCCCAAACCTCCAAGACCCCCCCATTTTTTTTAACATGGTATTTTTTTTAACTTTTTTTGTTGTTTTTTTTACAGGTCTTAGAATGACATGAAACATTTAAAACATAAAAAAAATTCACATTTAATATTTTCCTAATTCAAAATGAGAATGATATAGAAATGTTAGTCGTGACTTTTACTATTAGAAAAATATTGTTTGTAGTAGCACTTTTTTATTTAATTTCTTTGAAATTAAGACAAGACAGGTAGTAAATTACTGTATCAATTAAAGAGACAAGACAGGTAGGACATTACTGCATCAATTAAAGAGACAATATAGGTAGGGTATTACTGCATCAATTAAAGAGACAAGACAGGTATATGGATGTTTTATGTTTATGGATTTTTATTGTTCATTGTATTGGTATTATATTTGATGTTTTATTATATGAAAGTTTGATTGTTATTGCAGGGTTGGTTTTAATATATGGTTGAATATATGTGTTACTTTATGATTGATTATACGTACTGTTATATGGTTGGTGTTTTATTTAATGTTTTTTTTTGTATGGTTGTTTTATGTTTATGGATGTAAGGATTTTTATTGTTCACCATACAAGCGGGCTATCATTCCATGTTTTATTTGATGTTATTTTTATATGGATGTTTTATGTTTATGGATGTAATGATTTTTATTGTTCACCATACAAGCGGGCTATCAATCCATGTTAAATTTAATCAGGTTTTTTTTGTATGGATGTTTATGTTTATGAATGTTATGATTTTTATTGTTCACCATACAAGAGGGCTATCATTCCATGTTTAATTTGATGTTTTTTTTCTCTGGATGTCTTATGTTTATGGATGTAAGGATTTATATTGTTCACCATACAAGCGGGCTATCATTCCATGCTTTATTTGATTTTTTTTATGGATGTTTTATGTTTATGGTTGTAAGGATTTTTATTGTTACTATACAAGCGGGCTATCATTCCATTTTTTGTTTAATGATGTTTTTTTTGTATGGATATTTTATAACAATCGTACACCATGCTCGCTCATAGACACGACATGGCTTTCTCACTGGTAGTCTCTGGCGGGTTATCGACACTATCTAGTTTATTGCATGTATTAAATCAGTATTTTTTTCGCCATGGAACGATAAGCACATAATTCGTATCTTTAAAAAAGTGAATATGAAGCATTTCAAGAAACTTTTTTCGCATGATAGTGTTATTCTAGCATTGAATGCTAAGAAGTAGAAGTATTTGAACTATGAAACAAGTACAAGTTGTAGCACTATCGGAAACGTATGCGTGCGTTGTCATGACAATACAAAATTTAATTTCTTTGGAGTACCAGAAAAATTCAACTGTTATGTAGGTGGATATGCGAGATTGAGATCTCCGGAGATGATTACGCTCAAAGAGAATGCCAACATAAAAATAATAGTTGATGAAGAGGGGTATCTTCTTGCTATTGCTTGTGGTAACATGTTACCCAGTGTTAAACCCTATCATCAGCTTTCGAGTATTAGCATTCAAATGAAAGCAGAGAGGAAAAGAAAGGCCTACTCTTCTACTGATATCATCCACCATATCATGTCTACTTGCTGAAACTTTTACCTTTTTAAAAATAAGGTTATAATAGACAGTGAAATTGCCGGAAAAATTAAAAGGGCAGTGGTAGAAAATATTACTAAGGAATACAAGGATGAATTGATGAAAAACAAAGTACAAGTGAAAATTTATTTACTAGCATTGATCAAACACTCATTGAATCAAATAATATTAAAGACGAGACGCATATTGAACCTGTCAAAGACACACCTATAAAAATTGTGTATGACTCAAAATGGAATAATGATTTTTCTACTGATTACGAACTAAGAGAAGACAATAGGTACAATATCAAAAGAGAACATGGTGAACTATTTTATGGAACACATTCAAAATGTCCAAAGTTGTTCATTGACATTAATAATGTATTGACATTAATTATTTCATTAAAAAATGTACTATGTATTACATTGTTATGTGTTGACTATTTTTGGAGCATGCTAGCATATCAAACGTTTAGAATTGCTATTAAAACATCAGAGATTTTGGAAAAGAAATTTTCGTATATCATATGTCAGATAGATAGATTAATATGGAGAAAATTTAAGTATTAGAATTAAAAAATCTTTATCAACACTTCTTGTCAGTTAGGTCAGGATAGAATTGATAAAAATCTAAGTATCAGAGCGAAAAGATTCTTTATCAACATTCATTATCGGAAATGTCAGTTAACATTATCGAAACCTAAGTGTCAGAGTGACTAAATTCTCTATCAATATCTATTGTCAGATACATGGGATAACATTGACAAAATCCAAGTATCAGAGTGAATAGTTTTTTTTCTATCGGCATCTTTATCGAGTAAAACGGATAAAATTGAGAAAATCTAAGCATCAGAATAAATCAATTCTTTATCAATATCATTTCATGAAATTATGAAAAAATTGTAAGTAAGTAACAAACTCTTTTTGAATTCACCTCTTGAATACACAATACAGAAATTTCATACGAGAAACTAAAAAAAATTGTAAGTAAGTAAGTAACAAACTCCTTGAATTCACCTCTTGGATACACAATACGGAAATTACATTCAAGAAATAATGGAAAAATTGTAAGTAAGTACCAAACTCTTTCTTGAATTCGCCTCATGAATACACAATACAGAAATTTAATTCAAGGAATTAAGAAAAAATTATAAGTAAGTAACAAACTCTTCATTTAATTTGCCTCTTGGATACACAATAAAGAAATTACATTAAAGAAATTATTAAAAATTTGTAAGTAAGTAACAAACTCCTTCTTGATTTCACCTCTTGGATACACATTACAGAAATTTCATTCAAGAAATTATGAAGAAATTGTAAGTAAGTAACAAAATTTTTCTTGAATTCACCTCTTGGATACACAATACAGAAATCTCATTCAAGAAATTATGAAAACAATATAAGTATGTAACAAACTCCTTCTTGATTTCACCTCTTGAATACACAATACTGAAATTTTATTCATGAAATTATGAAAAAATTGTAAGTAAGTAACAAACTCTTTTTGAATCCACCTCTTGAATACACAATACAGAAATTTCATTCAAGAAACTAAAAAAAAATTGTAAGTGACTAAGTAACAAACTCCTTCTTGAATTCACCTCTTGGATACACAATACGGAAATTACATTCAAGAAATAATGCAAAAGTTGTAAGTAAGTAACAAACTCTTTCTTGAATTCACCTCATGAATACACAATACAGAAATTTAATTCAAGGAATTAAGAAAAAATTATAAGTAAGTAACAAGCTCTTTCTTTAATTTGCCTCTTGGATACACAATACAGAAATTACGTTCAAGAGATTATGAAAAATTTATAAGTAAGTAACAAACTCCTTCTTGATTTCACCTCTTGAATACACATTACAGAAATTTCAATCGAAAAATTATGAAGAAATTGTAAGTAAGTAACAAACTTTTTATTGAATTCACCTCTTGAATACACAATCCAGAAATTTCATTCATGAAATTATGAAAAAAATGTAAGTAGGTAACAAACTCCTTCTTGAGTTCACCTCTTGGATACACAATACGGAAATTTCATTCAAGAAATTATGAAAAAATTGTAAGTAAGTAACAAACTCCTTCTTGAATTCGCCTCATGGATACACAATACAGAAATTTCATTCAAGAAATTATGAAAAAATTGTAAGTAAGTAACAAACTCTTTCTTGAATTCGCCTCATGGATACAGAATACAGAAATTTCATTCAAGAATATATGAAAAAATTGTAAGTAAGTAAAAAACTCTTTTTTTAATTCACCTCTTGGACACACAATACAGAGATTAAATTCAAGAAATTTTGAAAACATTGTAATTAAGTAACAAACTCCTTCTTGAATTCACATCTTGAATACACAATAAAGACATTTCATTTAAGAAACTATGCGAAAATTGTAATTAAGTAAGAAACTTTTTCATGAATTCCCCTCTTGGATCCACAATACGAAAATTTCATTCAAGAAATTATGAAAAAAATGTAAGTAGGTAACAAACTCCTTCTTGAGTTCACCTCTTGGATACAAAATACGGAAATTTAATTCAAGAAATTATGAAAAAATTGTAAGTAAGTAACAAACTCCTTCTTGAATTCGCCTCATGGATACAGAATACAGAAATTTCATTCAAGAATATATGAAAAAATTGTAAGTAAGTAAAAAACTCTTTTTTTAATTCACCTCTTGGACACACAATACAGAGATTAAATTCAAGAAATTTTGAAAACATTGTAAGTAAGTAACAAACTCCTTCTTGATTTCACCTCTTGGATACACATTACAGAAATTTCATTCAAGAAATTATGAAAAAATTGTAAGTAAGTAATAAACTCTTTCTTGAATTCGCCTCATGGATAGACAATACAGAAATTTTTATTCAAGAAATTAAGAAAAAATTGTGAGTAAGTAACAAACTCTTCCTTGAATTCGCCTCTTGGATACACAGTAAAGAAATTACGTTAGAGAAATTATGAAAACACTGTACGTAAGTAACAAACTCCTTCTTGAACTCACCTCTTGGATACACAATACAGAAAATTCATTCATCAAATTATGAAAAAATTGTAAGTAAGTAACAAACTTTTTCTTGAATTCACCTCTTGAATACACAATACAGAAATTTCATTCATGAAATTATGAAAAAGTTTTAAGTAAGTAACAAACTCTTTCTTGAATTCGCCTCATGGATACGCAATACAGAAATTTCATTCAAGAAATTATGAAGAAACTGTGAGTAAGTAAGTAACAAACTCTTTCTTGAATTCCCCTCTTGGATACACAATACGAAAATTTCATTCAAGAAATTATGAAAAATTGTAAGTAAGTAAGAAACTCTTTCTTGAATTCGCCTCTTGGACACAATACAGAAATTTAATTCAAGAAATTATGAAAACATTGTAAGTAAGTAACAAACTCCTTCTTGAATGCACCGCTTGTATACAAATTACAGAAATATCATTCAAGAAATTATGGAAAAATTGTAAGTAAGTAACAAACTCTTTCTTGAATTTGCCTCATTGAAACACAATACAGAAATTTCTTTCAAGAAATTATGAAAAAATTGTAAGTAAGTAACAAACTCTTTCTTGAATTCGCCTCTTGGATATACAATACAGAAATTACGTTGAAAGAATAATGGAAACATTGTAAGTAAGTAACAAACTCCTTCATTAATTCACCTCTTGGATAAACGTTACAGAAATTTCATTCAAGAAATTATTAAAAAAAATTAAGTAAGTAACAAACTCTTTCTTGAATTCGCCTCATGGATAGACAATACAGAAATTTCATTCAAGAAATTATGAAGAAATTGTAAGTAAGTAAGTAACAAACTCTTTCTTGAATTCCCCTCTTGGATACACAATACGAAAATTTCATTCAAGAAATTATGAAAAATTGTAAGTAAGTAACAAGCTCTTTCTTGAATTCGCCTCATGGATCCACAATACAGAAATTTCATTCAAGAAATTATGAAAAAATTGTAAGTAAGTAAAAAAGTCTTTTTTTAATTCACCTCTAGGACACACAATACAGAGATTAAATTCAAGAAATTTTGATAACATTGTAAGTAAGTAACAAACTCCTTCTTGAATTCACCTCTTGCATACAAATTACAAAAATTATACAGAAATATCATTCAAGAAATTATGAAAAAATTGTAAGTAAGTAATAAACTCTTTCTTGAATTCGCCTCATGGATAGACAATACAGAAATTTTTATTCAAGAAATTATGAAAAAACTGTGAGTAGGTAACAAACTCTTTCTTGAATTCGCCTCTTGGATACACAGTAAATAAATTACGTTAGAGAAAATATGAAAACACTGTACGTAAGTAACAAACTCCTTCTTGAATTCACCTCTTGGATACACAATACAGAAATTTCATTCATGAAATCATGAAAAAATTTTAAGTAAGTACCAAACTCTTTCTTGAATTCGCCTCATGGATGCACAATACAGAAATTTCATTTAAGAAATTATGAAAAATTGTAAGTAAGTAAGTAAGTAACAAACTCTTTCTTGAATTCCCCTTTTGGATACACAATACGGAAATTTAATTCAATAAATTATGAAAAAATTATAAATAAACAAAAAACTCTTTCTTGAATTCGCCTCTTGGACACAATACAGCAATTAAATTCAAGATATTAAGAAAACATTGTAAGTAAGTAACAAACTCCTTCTTGAATTCACCTATTGTATACAAATTACAGAATTATTACAGAAATATCTTTCAAGAAATTATGAAAAAATTGTAAGTAAGTAACAAACTCTTTCTTGAATTCGCCTCATGGATACACAATACAGAAATTTTATTCAAGAAATTATGAATAAATTGTTAGTAAGTAACAAACTCTTCCTTGAATTCACCTCTTGGATACACAATAAAGAAATTACGTTGAAAGAATAATGGAAACATTGTAAGTAAGTAACAAACTCCTTCTTTAATTCACCTCTTGGATACACGTTGCAGAAATTTCATTCAAGAAATTATGAAAACATTGTAAATAAGTAAAAAACTCTTTCTTGAATTCACCTCTTGGATACACAACATTGAAATCTCATTCAAGAAATTATGAAAAAATTGCAAGTAGGTAACAAACTCTTTCTTGAATTCACCTCTTGGATACACAATACAGAAATTTCATTCAAGAAATTATGAAAAAATTGTAAGAAGGTAACAAACTCTTTCTCGAATTCACCTCTTGAATACACAATACAGAAATTTCATTCAAGAAATTATGAAAAAAATGTAAGTAAGTAACAAACTCTTTCTTGAATTCGCCTCATGGTTACACACATTCAAGAAATTATGAAAAAATTGTAAGTAAGTAACAAACTCTTTCTTGAATTTGCCTCTTGGACACACAGTAAAGAAATTACGTTAAAGAAATTATGAAAACATTGTAAGTAAGTAACAAACTCTTTCTTGAATTCATCTCTTGGATACACATTAAAGAATTTTCATTCAAGAAATTATACAAAATTTTTAAGTAAGTAACAAACTCTTTCTGGAATTTACCTCTTGGATAGACAATATAGAAATTTCATTCAAGAAATTATGAAGAAACTGTAAGTAAGTAAGTAACAAACTCTTTCTTGAATTCCCCTTTTGGATACACGATACGGAAATTTAATTCAAGAAATTATGAAAAAATTGTAAGTAAGTAACAAACTCTTTCTTGAATTCGCCTCATGGATCCACAATACAGAAATTTCATTCAAGAAATTATGAAAAAATTGTAAGTAAGTAACAAACTTTCTTGAATTCGCCTCTTGGATACACAATACGGAAATTAAATTCAAGAAATTATGAAAACATTGTAAGTAAGTAACAAACTCTTTCTTGAATTCACCTCTTGCATACACATTACAGAAACAATACAGAAATTTCATTCAAGAAATTATGAAAAAATTGTAAGTAAGTAACAAACTCTTTCTTGAATTCGCCTCATGGATACAATACAGAAATTTCATTCAAGAAATTATGAAAAAATTGTAAGTAAGTAACAAACTCTTCCTTGACTTTGCCTCTTGTATACACAATAAAGAAATTTCGTTAAAGTAATAATGAAAAAATTGCAAGTAGGTAAAAAACTCTTCCTTGAATCAACCTTTTAGATACATAATACAGACATTTCATTCCTGAAATTATGAAAAAATTGTAATTAAGTACGAAACAATTTTTCGAATTAATATCTTGAATACACAATGAAGAAATTTCATTCTTGAAACTATGAAAAAATTGTAAGTAGGTAACGAACTCTTTCTTGCATTCGCCTCTTGGAAACACAGTACAGAAATTTCATTAATGAAATTATGAAAAAAATATAAGTAAGTTACAAACCCTTTCTTAAATTCACCTCTTGGATACACAATACAGAAATTTCATTCAAGAAATTATGAAAAAATTGTAAGTAAGTAACAAACTCTTCCTTGAATTCGCCTCTTGCATACACAATAAAGAAATTACGCTGAAGTAATAATGGAAACATTGTAAGTAAGTAACAAACTCCTTCTTGAATTCACCTCTTGGATACACGTTACGGAAATTTTATTCAAGAAATTATGAAAACATTGTAAGTAAGTAACAAACTCCTTCTTGAATTCCCCTCTTAGATGCACAATACAGACATTTCATTCAAGAAATTATGAAAACATTGTAAGAAGGTAACAAACTCTTTCTTGAATTCACCTCTTGGATACACAATACAGAAGTTTCATTCATGAAATTATGAAAAAAATATAAGTAAGTAACAAATTCTTTCTTGAATTTGCCTCATGGATACACAATACAGAAATTTAATTCAAGGAATTAAGAAAAAATTATAAGCAAGTAACAAACTCTTCCTTTAATTTGCCTCTTGGATACACAATAAAGAAATTACGACATTTTTATGTCTGTATTTACACAATACAGACATTTTTATTCAAGAAATTAAGAAAAAATTGTGAGTAAGTAACAAACTCTTCCTTGAATTCGCCTCTTGGATACACAGTAAAGAGATTACGTTAGAGAAATTATGAAAACACTGTACGTAAGTAACAAACTCCTTCTTGAACTCACCTCTTGGATACACAATACAGAAAATTCATTCATCAAATTATGAAAAAATTGTAAGTAAGTAACAAACTTTTATCTTGAATTCACCTCTTGAATACACAATACAGAAATTTCATTCATGAAATTATGAAAAAGTTTTAAGTAAGTAACAAACTCTTTCTTGAATTCGCCTCACAGATACGCAATACAGAAATTTCATTTAAGAAATTATGAAGAAACTGTAAGTAAGTAAGTAACAAACTCTTTCTTGAATTCCCCTTTTGGATACACAATACGGAAATTTAATTCAAGAAATTATGAAAAATTATAAATAAGTAACAAACTCTTTCTTGAATTCGCCTCTTGGATACACAATACAGAAATTAAATTCAAGAAATTATGAAAACATTGTAAGTAAGTAACAATCTCTTTCTTGATTTCAACTCTTGGATACACATTAAAGATATTTCATTCAATAAATTATGAAAAAATTGTAAATAAATAACAAACTTTCTTGAATTTGCCTCATGGATACACAATATAGAAATTTCATTCAAGAAATTATGAAAAAATTGTAAGTAAGTAACAAACTCTTCCTTGAATTCGCCTCTTGGATACACAATAAAGAAATTACGTTGAAAGAATAATGGAAACATTGTAAGTAAGTAACAAACTCCTTCATTAATTCACCTCTTGGATAAACGTTACAGAAATTTCATTCATGAAATTATAAAAAAAAATTAAGTAAGTAACAAACTCTTTCTTGAATTCGCCTCATGGATAGACAATACAGAAATTTCATTCAAGAAATTATGAATAAATTGTAAGTAAGTAAGTAACAAACTCTTTCTTGAATTCCCCTCTTGGATACACAATACGAAAATTTCATTCAAGAAATTATGAAAAATTGTAAGTAAGTAACAAGCTCTTTCTTGAATTCACCTCATGGATACACAATACAGAAATTTCATTCAAGAAATTATGAAAAAATTGTAAGTAAGTAAAAAACTCTTTTTTTAATTCACCTCTAGGACACACAATACAGAAATTAAATTCAAGAAATTCTGATAACATTGTAAGTAAGTAACAAACTCCTTCTTGAATTCACCTCTTGCATACAAATTACAAAAATTATACAGAAATATCATTCAAGAAATTATGAAAAAATTGTAAGTAAGTAATAAACTCTTTCTTGAATTCGCCTCATGGATAGACAATACAGAAATTTTTATTCAAGAAATTATGAAAAAACTGTGAGTAGGTAACAAACTCTTTCTTGAATTCGCCTCTTGGATACACAGTAAATAAATTACGTTAGAGAAATTATGAAAACACTGTACGTAAGTAACAAACTCTTTCTTAAATTCACTTCTTGAATACATAATACAGAAATTTCATTCATGAAATTATGAAAAAATTGTAAGTAAGTAACAAACTTTTTCTTGAATTCACCTCTTGGTTACACAATACAGAAATTTCATTCATGAAATTATGAAAAAATTTTAAGTAAGTAACAAACTCTTTCTTGAATTCGCCTCATGGATGCACAATACAGAAATTTCATTTAAGAAATTATGAAGAAACTGTAAGTAAGTAAGTAAGTAACAAACTCTTTCTTGAATTCCCCTTTTGGATACACAATACGGAAATTTAATTCAATAAATTATGAAAAAATTATAAATAAACAAAAAACTCTTTCTTGAATTCGCCTCTTGGACACAATACAGCAATTAAATTCAAGATATTAAGAAAACATTGTAAGTAAGTAACAAACTCCTTCTTGAATTCACCTATTGTATACAAATTACAGAATTATTACAGAAATATCGTTCAAGAAATTATGAAAAAATTGTAAATAAGTAACAAACTCTTTCTTGAATTCGCCTCATGGATACACAATACAGAAATTTTATTCAAGAAATTATGAAAAAATTGTAAGTAAGTAACAAACTCTTCCTTGAATTCGCCTCTTGGATACACAATAAAGAAATTACGTTGAAAGAATAATGGAAACATTGTAAGTAAGTAACAAACTCCTTCTTTAATTCACCTCTTGGATACACGTTGCAGAAATTTCATTCAAGAAATTATGAAAACATTGTAAATAAGTAACAAACTCTTTCTTGAATTCACCTCTTGGATACACAAAATTGAAATCTCATTCAAGAAATTATGAAAAAATTGTAAGTAGGTAACAAACTCCTTCTTGAATTCACCTCTTGGATGCACAATACAGACATCTCATTCAAGAAATTATGAAAACATTGTAAGAAGGTAACAAAATCTTTCTTGAATTCATCTCTTGGATACACAATACAGAAATTTCATTCATGAAATAATGAAAAAAATATAAGTAAGTAACGAACTCTTTCTTGAATTCGCCTCATGGTTACACACATTCAAGAAATTATGAAAAAATTGTAAGTAAGTAACAAACTCTTTCTTTAATTTGCCTCTTGGACACACAGTAAAGAAATTACGTTAAAGAAATTATGAAAACACTGTACGTAAGTAACAAACTCCTTCTTGAATTCACCTCTTGGATACACAATACAGAAATTTCATTCATGAAGTTATGCAAAAATTTTAAGTAAGTAACAAACTCTTTCTTGAATTCGCCTCATGGATACACAATACAGAAATTTCATTTAAGAAATTATGAAGAAACTGTAAATAAGTAAGTAACAAACTCTTTCTTGAATTCCCCTTTTGGATACACGATACGGAAATTTAATTCAAGAAATTATGAAAAAATTGTAAGTAAGTAACAAACTCTTTCTTGAATTCGCCTCATGGATCCACAATACAGAAATTTCATTCAAGAAATTATGAAAAAATTGTAAGTAAGTAACAAACTTTCTTGAATTCGCCTCTTGGACACACAATACGGAAATTAAATTCAAGAAATTATGAAAACATTGTAAGTAAGTAACAAACTCCTTCTTGAATTCACCTCTTGCATACACATTACAGATACAATACAGAAATTTCATTCAAGAAATTATGAAAAAACTGTAAGTAAGTAGCAAACTCTTTCTTGAATTCGCCTCATGGATACACAATATAGAAATTTCATTCAAGAAACTATGAAAAAATTGTAAGTAAGTATCAAACTCTACCTTGAATTCGCCTCTTGGATACACAATAAAGAAATTACGTTGAAGTAATAATGAAAACATTGTAAGTAAGTAACAAACTCCTTCTTGAATTCACATCTTGGATACACATTACAGAAATTTCATTCAAGAAATTATGAAAACATTGTAAGTAAGTAACAAACTCTTTCTTGAATTCACCTCTTGGATACACAATACAGAAATCTCATTCAAGAAATTATGAAAACATTGTAAGAAGGTAACAAACACTGTCTTGAATTCACCTCTTGGATACACAATACAGAAATTTCATTCATGAAATTATGAAAACATTGTAAGTAAGTAACAAACTCTGTCTTGAATTCACCTCTTGGATACAAACAGAAATTTCATTCAAGAAATTATGAAATAATTGTAAGTAGGTAACAAACTCCTTCTTGAATTCACCTCTTGGATTCAGAATACAGACATCTCATTCAAGAAATTATGAAAACATTGTAAGAAGGTAACAAACACTTTCTTGAATTCACCTCTTGGATACACAATACAGAAATTTCATTTATGAAATTATGAAAAAATATAAGTAAGTAACAAACCCTTTCTTAAATTCACCTCTTGGATACACAATACAGAAATTTCATTCAAGAAATTATAAAAAAATTGTAAGTAAGTAACAAACTCTTCCTTGAATTCGCCTCTTGCATACACAATAAAGAAATTACGCTGAAGTAATAATGGAAACATTGTAAGTAAGTAACAAACTCCTTCTTGAATTCACCTCTTGGATACACGTTACGGAAATTTTATTCAAGAAATTATGAAAACATTGTAAGTAAGTAACAAACTCCTTCTTGAATTCCCCTCTTAGATGCACAATACAGACATTTCATTCAAGAAATTATGAAAACATTGTAAGAAGGTAACAAACTCTTTCTTGAATTCACCTCTTGGATACACAATACAGAAGTTTCATTCATGAAATTATGAAAAAAATATAAGTAAGTAACAAATTCTTTCTTGAATTTGCCTCATGGATACACAATACAGAAATTTAATTCAAGGAATTAAGAAAAAATTATAAGTAAGTAACAAACTCTTCCTTTAATTTGCCTCTTGGATACACAATACAGAAATTACGTTAAAGAAATTATTAAAAATTTGTAAGTAAGTAACAAACTCATTCTTGATTTCACCTCTTGGATACACATTACAGAAATTTCATTCAAGAAATTATGAAGAAATTGTAAGTAAGTAACAAAATTTTTCTTGAATTCTCCTCTTGGATACACAATACAGAAATCTCATTCAAGAAATTATGAAAAAATTGTAAGTATGTAACAAACTCCTTCTTGAATTCACCTCTTGGATACAAAATACGGAAATTTAATTCAAGAAATTATGAAAAAATTGTAAGTAAGTAACAAACTCCTTCTTGAATTCGCCTCATGGATACAGAATACAGAAATTTCATTCAAGAATATATGAAAAAATTGTAAGTAAGTAAAAAACTCTTTTTTTAATTCACCTCTTGGACACACAATACAGAGATTAAATTCAAGAAATTTTGAAAACATTGTAAGTAAGTAACAAACTTTTTCTTGAATTCACCTCTTGCATACAAATTACAAAAATTATACAGAAATATCATTCAAGAAATTATGAAAAAATTGTAAGTAAGTTTTAAACTCTTTCTTGAATTCGCCTCATGGATAGACAATACAGAAATTTTTATTCAAGAAATTAAGAAAAAATTCTGAGTAAGTAACAAACTCTTCCTTGAATTCGCCTCTTGGATACACAGTAAAGAAATTACGTTAGAGAAATTATGAAAACACTGTACGTAAGTAACAAACTCCTTCTTGAACTCACCTATTGGATACACAATACAGAAAATTCATTCATCAAATTATGAAAAAATTGTAAGTAAGTAACAAACTTTTTCTTGAATTCACCTCTTGAATACACAATACAGAAATTTCATTCATGAAATTATGAAAAAGTTTTAAGTAAGTAACAAACTCTTTCTTGAATTCGCCTCATGGATACGCAATACAGAAATTTCATTTAAGAAATTATGAAGAAACTGTGAGTAAGTAAGTAACAAACTCTTTCTTGAATTCCCCTTTTGGATACACAATACGGAAATTTAATTCAAGAAATTATGAAAAATTATAAATAAGTAAGAAACTCTTTCTTGAATTCGCCTCTTGGACACAATACAGAAATTTAATTCAAGAAATTATGAAAACATTGTAAGTAAGTAACAAACTCCTTCTTGAATTCACCTCATGCATACAAATTACAGAAATATTACAGACATATCATTCAAGAAATTATGAAAAAATTGTAAGTAAGTAAAAAACTCTTTCTTGAATTCGCCTCATGGATACACAATACAGAAATTTCATTCAAGAAATTATGAAAAAATTGTAAGTAAGTAACAAACTCTTCCTCGAATTCTCCTCTTGGATACGCAATAAAGAAATTACGTTGAAGTAATAATGAAAACATTGTAAGTAAGTAACAAACTCCTTCTTGAATTCACATCTTTGATACACATTACAGAAATTTCATTCAAGAAATTATGAAAACATTGTAAGTAAGTAACAAACTCTTTCTTGAATTCACCTCTTGGATACACAATACAGACATCTCATTCAAGAAATTATGAAAATATTGTAAGAAGGTAACAAACACTGTCTTGAATTCACCTCTTGGATACACAATACAGAAATTTCATTCATGAAATTATGAAAACATTGTAAGTAAGTAACAAACTCTGTCTTGAATTCACCTCTTGGATACAAACAGAAATTTCATTCAAGAAATTATGAAATAATTGTAAGTATGTAACAAACTCCTTCTTGAATTCACCTCTTGGATGCAGAATACAGACATCTCATTCAAGAAATTATGAAAACATTGTAAGAAGGTAACAAACACTTTCTTGAATTCACCTCTTGGATACACAATACAGAAATTTCATTTATGAAATTATGAAAAAATATAAGTAAGTAACAAACCCTTTCTTAAATTCACCTCTTGGATACACAATACAGAAATTTCATTCAAGAAATTATAAAAAAATTGTAAGTAAGTAACAAACTCTTCCTTGAATTCGCCTCTTGCATACACAATAAAGAAATTACGCTGAAGTAATAATGGAAACATTGTAAGTAAGTAACAAACTCCTTCTTGAATTCACCTCTTGGATACACGTTACGGAAATTTTATTCAAGAAATTATGAAAACATTGTAAGTAAGTAACAAACTCCTTCTTGAATTCCCCTCTTAGATGCACAATACAGACATTTCATTCAAGAAATTATGAAAACATTGTAAGAAGGTAACAAACTCTTTCTTGAATTCACCTCTTGGATACACAATACAGAAGTTTCATTCATGAAATTATGAAAAAAATATAAGTAAGTAACAAATTCTTTCTTGAATTTGCCTCATGGATACACAATACAGAAATTTAATTCAAGGAATTAAGAAAAAATTATAAGTAAGTAACAAACTCTTCCTTTAATTTGCCTCTTGGATACACAATACAGAAATTACTTTAAAGAAATTATTAAAAATTTGTAAGTAAGTAACAAACTCCTTCTTGATTTCACCTCTTGGATACACATTACAGAAATTTCATTCAAGAAATTATGAAGAAATTGTAAGTAAGTAACAAAATTTTTCTTGAATTCACCTCTTGGATACACAGTACAGAAATCTCATTCAAGAAATTATGAAAAAAATGTAAGTAAGTAACAAACTCCTTCTTGAGTTCACCTCTTGGATACACAATACGGAAATTTAATTCAAGAAATTATGAAAAAATTGTAAGTAAGTAACAAACTCCTTCTTGAATTCGCCTCATGGATACAGAATACAGAAATTTCATTCAAGAATATATGAAAAAATTGTAAGTAAGTAAAAAACTCTTTTTTTAATTCACCTCTTGGACACACAATACAGAGATTAAATTCAAGAAATTTTGAAAACATTGTAAGTAAGTAACAAACTTTTTCTTGAATTCACCTCTTGCATACAAATTACAAAAATTATACAGAAATATCATTCAAGAAATTATGAAAAAATTGTAAGTAAGTTTTAAACTCTTTCTTGAATTCGCCTCATGGATAGACAATACAGAAATTTTTATTCAAGAAATTAAGAAAAAATTCTGAGTAAGTAACAAACTCTTCCTTGAATTCGCCTCTTGGATACACAGTAAAGAAATTACGTTAGAGAAATTATGAAAACACTGTACGTAAGTAACAAACTCCTTCTTGAACTCACCTATTGGATACACAATACAGAAAATTCATTCATCAAATTATGAAAAAATTGTAAGTAAGTAACAAACTTTTTCTTGAATTCACCTCTTGAATACACAATACAGAAATTTCATTCATGAAATTATGAAAAAGTTTTAAGTAAGTAACAAACTCTTTCTTGAATTCGCCTCATGGATACGCAATACAGAAATTTCATTTAAGAAATTATGAAGAAACTGTGAGTAAGTAAGTAACAAACTCTTTCTTGAATTCCCCTTTTGGATACACAATACGGAAATTTAATTCAAGAAATTATGAAAAATTATAAATAAGTAAGAAACTCTTTCTTGAATTCGCCTCTTGGACACAATACAGAAATTTAATTCAAGAAATTATGAAAACATTGTAAGTAAGTAACAAACTCCTTCTTGAATTCACCTCTTGTATACAAATTACAGAAATATCATTCAAGAAATTATGAAAAAATTGTAAGTAAGTAACAAACTCTTTCTTGAATTTGCCTCATGGATACACAATACAGAAATTTCATTCAAGAAATTATGAAAAAATTGTAAGTAAGTAACAAACTCTTCCTTGAATTCGCCTCTTGGATACACAATAAAGAAATTACGTTGAAAGAATAATGGAAACATTGTAAGTAAGTAACAAACTCCTTCATTAATTCACCTCTTGGATAAACGTTACAGAAATTTCATTCATGAAATTATAAAAAAAAATTAAGTAAGTAACAAACTCTTTCTTGAATTCGCCTCATGGATAGACAATACAGAAATTTCATTCAAGAAATTATGAAGAAACTGTAAGTAAGTAAGTAACAAAATCTTTATTGAATTCCCCTCTTGGATACAAAATACGGAAATTTAATTCAAGAAATTATGAAAAAATTGTAAGTAAGTAACAAACTCCTTCTTGAATTCGCGTCATGGATCCACAATACAGAAATTTCATTCAAGAAATTATGAAAAAATTGTAAGTAAGTAAAAAACTCTTTTTTTAATTCACCTCTAGGACACACAATACAGAGATTAAATTCAAGAAATTTTGATAACATTGTAAGTAAGTAACAAACTCCTTCTTGAATTCACCTCTTGCATACAAATTACAAAAATTATATAGAAATATCATTCAAGAAATTATGAAAAAATTGTAAGTAAGTAATAAACTCTTTCTTGAATTCGCCTCATGGATAGAAAATACAGAAATTTTTATTCAAGAAATTATGAAAAAACTGTGAGTAGGTAACAAACTCTTTCTTGAATTCGCCTCTTGGATACACAGTAAATAAATTACGTTAAAGAAATTATGAAAACATTGTACGTAAGTAACAAACTCTTTCTTAAATTTACTTCTTGAATACATAATACAGACATTTCATTCATGAAATTATGAAAAAATTGTAAGTAAGGAAAAAACTTTTTTTTGAATTCACCTCTTGGTTACACAATACAGGAATTTAATTCAAGAAATTATGAAAAATTTGTAAGTAAGTACCAAACTCTTTCTTGAATTCGCCTCATGGATGCACAATACAGAAATTTCATTTAAGAAATTATGAAGAAACTGTAAGTAAGTAAGTAAGTAACAAACTCTTTCTTGAATTCCCCTTTTGGATACACAATACGGAAATTTAATTCAATAAATTATGAAAAAATTATAAATAAACAAAAAACTCTTTCTTGAATTCGCCTCTTGGACACAATACAGCAATTAAATTCAAGATATTAAGAAAACATTGTAAGTAAGTAACAAACTCCTTCTTGAATTCACCTATTGTATACAAATTACAGAATTATTACAGAAATATCGTTCAAGAAATTATGAAAAAATTGTAAGTAAGTAACAAACTCTTCCTTGAATTTGCCTCTTGGATACACAATAAAGAAATTTTATTAAAGAAATTATGAAAACATTGTAAGTAAGTAACAAACTCTTCCTTGAATTCGCCTCTTGGATACACAATACAGAAATTACGTTGAAAGAATAATGGAAACATTGTAAGTAAGTAACAAACTCCTTCTTTAATTCACCTCTTGGATACACGTTGCAGAAATTTCATTCAAGAAATTATGAAAAAATTGTAAGTAAGTAACAAACTCTTTCTTGAATTCACCTCTTGGATACACAATATGGAAATCTCATTCAAGAAATTGTGAAAAAATTGTAAGTAGGTAACAAACTTCTTATTGAATTCGCCTCTTGGATACATAATACAGACATCTCATTCAAGAAATTATGAAAACTTCGTAAGAAGGTAACAAACTCTTTCTTGAATTCCTCTCTTGGATACACAATACAGAAATTTCATTCATGAAATTATAAAAAAAATATAAGTAAGTAACAAACTCTTTCTTGAATTCGCCTCATGGTTACACACATTCAAGAAATTATGAAAAAATTGTAAGTAAGTAACAAACTCTTTCTTGAATTTGCCTCTTGGACACACAGTAAAGAAATTACGTTAAAGAAATTATGAAAACACTGTACGTAAGTAACAAACTCCTTCTTGAATTCACCTCTTGGATACACAATACAGAAATTTCATTCATGAAGTTATGCAAAAATTTTAAGTAAGTAACAAACTCTTTCTTGAATTCGCCTCATGGATACACAATACAGAAATTTCATTTAAGAAATTATGAAGAAACTGTAAATAAGTAAGTAACAAACTCTTTCTTGAATTCCCCTTTTGGATACACGATACGGAAATTTAATTCAAGAAATTATGAAAAAATTGTAAGTAAGTAACAAACTCTTTCTTGAATTCGCCTCATGGATCCACAATACAGAAATTTCATTCAAGAAATTATGAAAAAATAGTAAGTAAGTAACAAACTTTCTTGAATTCGCCTCTTGGATACACAATACGGAAATTAAATTCAAGAAATTATGAAAACATTGTAAGTAAGTAACAAACTCCTTCTTGAATTCACCTCTTGCAGACACATTACAGAAACAATACAGAAATTTCATTGATAAAATAGTGGAAAAATTGTAAGTAAGTACCAAGCTCCTTCTTGAATTCTCCTCATAGATACACAATACAGAAATTTCATTCAAAAAATTATGAAGAAATTGTAAGCAAGTAAAAAACTCTTTCTTGAATTTTCCGCTTGGATACACAATAAAGAAATTTCGTTAAAGAAATTATGAAAACATTGTAAGTAAGTAACAAACTCCTTCTTGAATTCACATCTTGGATACACATTACAGAAATTTCATTCAAGAAATTATGAAAACATTGTAAGTAAGTAACAAACTCTTTCTTGAATTCACCTCTTGGATACACAATACAGACATCTCATTCAAGAAATTATGAAAACATTGTAAGAAGGTAACAAACACTGTCTTGAATTCACCTCTTGGATACACAATACAGAAATTTCATTCATGAAATTATGAAAAAATTGTAAGTAAGTAACAAACTCTGTCTTGAATTCACCTCTTGGATACACACAGAAATTTCATTCAAGAAATTATGAAAAAATTGTAAGTAGGTAACAAACTCCTTCTTGAATTCACCTCTTGGATGCAGAATACAGACATCTCATTCAAGAAATTATGAAAACATTGTAAGAAGGTAACAAACACTTTCTTGAATTCACCTCTTGGATACACAATACAGAAATTTCATTCATGAAATTATGAAAAAAATATTAGTAAGTAACAAACCCTTTCTTAAATTCACCTCTTGGATACACAATACAGAAATTTCATTCAAGAAATTATGAAAAAATTGTAAGTAAGTAACAAACTCTTCCTTGAATTTGCCTCTTGGATACACAATAAAGAAATTTCGTTAAAGAAATTATGAAAACATTGTAAGTAAGTAACAAACTCTTCCTTGAATTCGCCTCTTGGATACACAATACAGAAATTTCATTCATGAAATTATGCAAAAATTTTAAGTAAGTAACAAACTCTTTCTTGAATTCGCCTCATGGATACACAATACAGAAATTTCATTTAAGAAATTATGAAGAAACTGTAAATAAGTAAGTAACAAACTCTTTCTTGAATTCCCCTTTTGGATACACGATACGGAAATTTAATTCAAGAAATTATGAAAAAATTGTAAGTAAGTAACAAACTCTTTCTTGAATTCGCCTCATGGATCCACAATACAGAAATTTCATTCAAGAAATTATGAAAAAATTGTAAGTAAGTAACAAACTTTCTTGAATTCGCCTCTTGGATACACAATACGGAAATTAAATTCAAGAAATTATGAAAACATTGTAAGTAAGTAACAAACTCCTTCTTGAATTCACCTCTTGCATACACAGTACATAAACAATACAGAAATTTCATTCAAGAAATAGTGAAAAAATTGTAAGTAAGTACCAAGCTCCTTCTTGAATTCGCCTCTCGGATACACAATACAGAAATTTCATTCAAAAAATTATGAAGAAATTGTAAGCAAGCAACAAACTTTCTTGAATTTGCCTCTTGGACACACGATAAAAAAATTTCGTTAAAGAAATTATGAAAACATTGTAAGTAAGTAACAAACTCTTTCTTGAATTCACCTCTTGGATACACATTACAGAAATTTCATTCAAGAAATTATGAAAACATTGTAAGTAAGTAACAAACTCTTTCTTGAATTCACCTCTTGGATACACAATACAGACATCTCATTCAAGAAATTATGAAAATATTGTAAGAAGGTAACAAACACTGTCTTGAATTCACCTCTTGGATACACAATACAGAAATTTCATTCATGAAATTATGAAAACATTGTAAGTAAGTAACAAACTCTGTCTTGAATTCACCTCTTGTATACACACAGAAATTTCATTCAAGAAATTATGAAAAAATTGTAAGTAGGTAACAAACTCCTTCTTGAATTCGCCTCTTGGATACATAATACAGACATCTCATTCAAGAAATTATGAAAACATTGTAAGCAGGTAACAAACACTTTCTTGAATTCACCTCTTGGATACACAATACAGAAATTTCATTCATGAAATTATGAAAAAAATATTAGTAAGTAACAAACCCTTTCTTAAATTCACCTCTTGGATACACAATACAGAAATTTCATTCAAGAAATTATGAAAAAATTGTAAGTAAGTAACAAACTCTTCCTTGAATTCGCCTCTTGCATACACAATAAAGAAATTACGCTGAAGTAATAATGGAAACATTGTAAGTAAGTAACAAACTCCTTCTTGAATTCACCTCTTGGATACACGTTACAGAAATTTTATTCAAGAAATTATGAAAACATTGTAAGTAAGTAACAAACTCCTTCTTGAATTCCCCTCTTAGATGCACAATACAGACATTTCATTCAAGAAATTATGAAAACATTGTAAGAAGGTAACAAACTCTTTCTTGAATTCACCTCTTGGATACACAATACAGAAGTTTCATTCATGAAATTATGAAAAAAATATAAGTAAGTAACAAATTCTTTCTTGAATTTGCCTCATGGATACACAATACAGAAATTTTATTCAAGAAATTATGAAAAAATTGTAAGTAAGTAACAAACTCTGCCTTGAATTTGCCTCTTGGACACACAGTAAAGAAATTACGTTAAAGAAATTATGCAAACACTCTACGTAAGTAACAAACTCCTTCTTGAATTCGCCTCATGGATACACAATAGAGAAATTTCATTCAAGAAATTATGAAAAAATTGTAAGTAAGTAACAAACTCTTCCTTGAATTTGCCTCTTGGATACACAATAAAGAAATTTCGTTAAAGAAATTATGAAAACATTGTAAGTAAGTAACAAACTCTTCCTTGAATTCGCCTCTTGGATACACAATACAGAAATTTCATTCATGAAATTATGAAAAAATTTTAAGTAAGTAACAAAATCTTTCTTGAATTCGTCTCATGGATACACAATACAGAAATTTCGTTTAAGGAATTATGAAGAAACTCTAAGTAAGTAAGTAACTAACTCTTTCTTGAATTCCCCTTTTGGATACACAATATGGAAATTTAATTCAAGAAATTATGAAAAAATTGTAAGTAAGTAAAAAACTCTTTCTTGAATTCGCCTCATGGATCCACAATACAGAAATTTCATTCAAGAAATTATGAAAAAATTGTAAGTAAGTAACAAACTTTCTTGAATCTGCCTCTTGGACACACAATACGGAAATTAAATTCAAGAAATTATGAAAACATTGTAAGTAAATAACAAAATCCTTCTTGAATTCATCTCTGGAATACAAAATACAGAAATATTACAGAAATATCATTCAAGAAATTGTGAAAAAATTGTAAGTAAGTAACAAACTCTTTCTTGAATTCGCCTCATGGATACACAATACAGAAATTTCATTCAAAAAATTATGAAAAAATTGTAAGTAAGTAACAAATTCTTTCTTGAATTCGCCTCTTGGACACACAATACATAAATTAAATTCAAGAAATTATGAAAACATTGTAAGTAAGTAACAAACTCCTTCTTGAATTCACCTCTTGCATACAAATTACAGAAATATTACAGAAATATCATTCAAGAAATTGTGAAAAAATTGTAAGTAAGTAACAAACTCTTTCTTGAATTCGCCTCATGGATACACAATAAAGAAATTACGTTGAAGTAATAATGGAAACATTGTAAGCAAGTAACAAACTCCTTCTTGAATTCACCTCATGGATACACATTACAGAAATTTCATTCAAGAAATTATGAAAACATTGTAAAAAAGTAACAAACTCTTTCTTGAATTCACCTCTTGGATAAACAATACAGAAATCTCATTCAAGAACTTATGAAAAAATTGTAAATAGGTAACAAACTCCTTCTTGAATTCACCGCTTGGATGCACAATACAGACATCATATTCAAGAAATTATGAAAACATTGTAAGAAGGTAACAAACTCTTTCTTGAATTCACCTCTTGGATACACAGAAATTTCATTCATGAAATTATAAGAAAAATATAAGTAAGTAACAAACTCTTTCTTGAATTCACCTCTTGGATACATAATACAGAAATTTCATTCAAGAAACTATGAAAAAATTGTAAGTAAGTAACAAACTCTATCTTGAATTCGCCTCATGGATACACAATACTAAAATTTCATAAAATAAATTATGAAAAAATTGTAAGTAAGTAACAAACTCTTTATTGAATTTGCCTCTTGGACACACAATACGGAAATTAAATTCAAGAAATTATGATAACAATGTAAGTAAGTGACAAACTCATTATTGAATTCATCTCTAGCTTACACATTACAGAAACAATACAGAAATTTCATTCAAGAACTTATAAAAAAATTATAAGTAAGTAACAAACTCTTTCTTGAATTTGCCTCTTGGAAACACCATACCGAAATTTCATACAAGAAATTATGAAAAAATTGTAAGTAAGTAACAAACTCTTTCTTGAATTCACCTCATGGATAGACAATACCGACATCTCATTCAAGAAATTATGAAAAAATTTGAAGTAGGTAACAAACTATTTCTTGAATTCACCTCTTGGATACACAATACAGAAATTTCATTCATGAAATTATGAAAAAATTTTAAGTAAGGAACAAACTCTTTCTTGAATTCACCTCTTGGATACACAATACAGAAATTTCATTCATTGAACTATGAAAAAATTGTAAGTAAGTAACAAACTCTTTTTGGATGAATGAAATTTCTGTGTTGTGTATCATGTCATCGGAACTTTCTGTATTGTGTATTCAAGAGGTGAATTCGAGAAAGAGTTTGTTACCTGCTTACAATTTTTTCATAATTTCTTGAATGATATGTCTGTATTGTGTATCCAAGAGGTGAATTCAAGAAGGAGTTTGTTACTTACTTACAATTTTTTCATAATTTCTTGAATTATGTTTCTGTATTGTGTATCCAAGAGGTGAATTCAAGAAGGAGTTTGTTACTACCTTACAATTTTTTCATAATTTCATGAATGAAATTTCTGTTTTGTGTATCCAAGAGGTGAATTCAAGAAAGAGTTTGTTACCTGCTTACAATGTTTTCATAATTTCTCGAATGAGATGTCTGTATTGTGTATCCAAGACGTGAATTCAACAAAGAGTTTGTTACCTACTTACAATTTTTTCATAATTTCTTGAATTAGGTTTCTGTATTGTGTATCCAAGAGGTGAATTCAAGAAGGAGTTTGTTACTTACTTACAATGTTTTCATAATTTCTTTAACGTAATTTCTTTATTGTGTATCCAATAGGTGAATTTAAGGAAGAGTTTGATACTTACTTAAAATGTTTTTATAATTTCTTTAACGTAATTTCTTTATTGTGTATCCAATAGGCGAATTCAAGAAAGAGTTTGTTACTTACTTACAATTTTTTCATAATTTCTTGAATGAAATTTCTGTATTGTGTATTCAAGAGGTGAATTCAAGAAGGAGTTTGTTACTTACTTACAATGTTTTCATAAATTCTTTAATTTAATTTCTGTATTGTGTATGAATGAAGCGAATTCAAGAAAGAGTTTGTTACTTACTTACAATTTTTTCATAATTTATTGAATGAAATTTTCGTATTGTGTGTCCAAGAGGGGAATTCAAGAAAGAGTTTGTTACTTACTTACTTACAGTTTCTTCATAATTTCTTAAATAAAATTCCTTTATTGTGTATCCATGAGGCGAAATCAAGAAAGAGTTTGTTAATTACTTAAAAATTTTTCGTAATTTCAGGAAGGAAATTTCTGTGTTGTTTATTCAAGAGGTGAATTCAAGAAAAAGTTTGTTACTACCTTACAATTTTTTCATAATTTCATGAATGAAATTTCTGTATTGTGTATCCAAGAGGTGAATTCAAGAAAGAGTTTGTTACCTGCTTACAATGTTTTCATAATTTCTTGAATGAGATGTCTGTATTATGTATCCAAGACGCGAATTCAAGAAGAAGTTTGTTACTCACTTACAATTTTTTCACAATTTCTTGAATGAGATTTCTGTATTGTGTATCCGAGAGGTGAATTCAAGAAGGAGCTTGTTACTTACTTACAATTTTTTCATAACTTCTTTAACGTAATTTCTTTATTGTGTATCCAATAGGCGAATTTAAGGAAGAGTTTGATACTTACTTACAATTTTTTCATAGTTTCTTGAATGAAATTTCTATATTGTGTATCCATGAGGCGAATTCAAGAAAGAGTTTGTTACTTACTTACAATTTTTTTCATAATTTCTGGAATGAAATTTCTGTATTGTATATCCATGAGGCGAGTTAAAGAAAGAGTTTGTTACTTACCTAATATTTTTTCATAATTTCTTAAATGAATTATCTATGTTTTATATCCATAAGGGGAAATGAATATATAGTTTGTTACCTAATTACATTTTATTCATAGTTTCTTTAATGAGATGTCCGTATTGTGTATTCAAGAGGTGAATTCGAGAAAGAGTTTGTTACCTGCTTACAATGTTTTCATAATTTCTTGAATGAGATGTCTGTATTGTGTATCCAAGAGGTGAATTCAAGAAGGAGTTTGTTACCTGCTTATAATTTTTCATAATTTCTTGAACTAAGTTTCTGTATTGTGTATCCAAGAGGTGAATTCAAGAAGGAGTTTGTTACCTACTTACAATTTTTTCATAATTTCTTGAATTAGGTTTCTGTATTGTGTATCCAAGAGGTGAATTCAAGAAAGAGTTTGTTACTTACTTACAATTTTTTCATAATTTCTTTAACGAAATTTTTTTATTGTGTATCCAAGAGGCGAATTCAAGAAAGAGTTTGATACTTATATACAATTTTTTCATAGTTTCTTGAATGAAATTTCTATATTGTGTATCCATGAGGTAAAATCAAGAAAGTTTTCTATTTATTTAAAAATTCGTCATAATTTTTCGATTTAAAAGTCTATAATGTGTTTGCTTGAGTCGAATTCAAGAAAGAGATTGTTACTTACTTGTAATGTCTTCATAATCTCTTGAATTTAATTTCTGTATTGTGTATGAATGAGGCGAATTCAAGAAAGAGCTTGTTACTTACTTACAATTTTTCATAATTTCTTGAATGAAATTTTCGTATTGTGTATCCAAGAGGGGAATTCAAGAAAGAGTTTGTTACTTACTTACTTACAGTTTCTTCATAATTTCTTGAATGAAATTTCTGTATTGTCTATCCATGAGGCGAAATCAAGAAAGAGTTTGTTAATTACTTAAAAATTTTTCGTAATTTCAGGAAGGAAATTTCTGTGTTGTTTATTCAAGAGGTGAATTCAAGAAAAAGTTTGTTACTACCTTACAATTTTTTCATAATTTCATGAATGAAATTTCTGTATTGTGTATCCAAGAGGTGAATTCAAGAAAGAGTTTGTTCCCTGCTTACAATGTTTTCATAATTTCTTGAATGAGATGTCTGTATTATGTATCCAAGACGCGAATTCAATAAATAGTTTGTTACTTACTTACAATTGTTTCATAATTTCTTGAATTAAATTTCTATTATGTGTATACAAGAGGTGAATTCAAGAAGGAGTTTGTTACTTAATTACAATGTTTTCATAATTTCTTTAACGTAATTTCTTTATTGTGTATCCATGAGGCGAATTCAAGAAAGAGTTTTTTACTTACTTACAATTTTTTTCCACCAACACAGAAAATATCACGTACAGTGATATTTTCCACCAATGCCCTTTTTATTTTTCTGGCAATTTCACTGTCTATCAAAACATTATTTTTACACAGGTAACAGTTTCAGCAGGTAGACAAGATATGGCTTATGATATTAGTAAAAGAGTAGGCCTTTCTTTTCTCTTTGCTTTCATTTGAATGCTAATACCCAAAAGCTGACGATAGGGTTTAAAACTGGGTAACATGTTACCACAAACACTAGAAAGAAAATATCCCTCTTCATCAACTATTATTTTTATGTTGGCATTCTCCTTGTGTGCAATCAACTCCGGAGATCTCAATCTCGCATATCCACCTTCATAACAGTTGAATTTTTCTGGTACTCCAAAGAAATTTAATT
This sequence comes from Artemia sp. Qi Xiang Cuo, assembly GCF_049724085.1. Classification (NCBI taxonomy): domain Eukaryota; kingdom Metazoa; phylum Arthropoda; class Branchiopoda; order Anostraca; family Artemiidae; genus Artemia; species Artemia sp. Qi Xiang Cuo. The sequence continues at coordinate 11,000,406 of NC_142797.1, read as the reverse complement.
CCTTACGGTCATGACAACGCACGAATTCGTTTCCGATAGTGCTACCAGTTGTACTTGTTTCATAGTTCAAATTCTTCTCCTTGTTAGCATTCAATGCTACAATAACACTATCATGTGAACAAGCTTTCTTACAATGCTTCATCTTCACTTTTTTAAAGATATGAATTATGTATTTATCCTTGCACTGCGTAAACAAATACTGATTTAATACATGCAATAAACTAGATAGTGTCGATAACCCGCGATAGAGTACCAATGAGAAAGTCGTGTCGTGTCTATGAGCAAGCATGGTTTACGATTGGTAGAAAACATCCATACAAAAAGCATCATTAAATAAAACATGGAATGATAGCTTGCTTGTATGGTAACAATAAAAATCCTTGCATCCATAAACATAAAACATCCATAAAAACATCAACTAAAACATGGAATGATAGCCCGCATGCATGGTGAACAATAAAAACCTTACATCCATAAACTTAAAACATCCATACAAAAAAATCATAATTAAATAAACACCTTGAATGATAGCCTGCTTGTATGGTGAAAAATAAAAATCCTAACATCCATAAACATAAAACATCCATACAAAAAAACAACAACTAAAAAATGGAATGATAGCCCGCTTGTATGGTGAACAATAGAAATCATTGCACCCATAAAAATAAAACATCCATACAAAAAAAACATCATTAGATATAACATTGAACGATAGTCCGCTTGTATGGTGAACAATAAAAATCCTTACATCCATAAACATAAGACATCCATACAAAAAACATTAAATAAACCCCCACCATATAACAATGCGTATAATCAGTCATTAAGTAACACAAATATTCAACCATATATTAAAACCATCCCTGCAATAACAATCAGACTTTCATGCAATAAAACATCAAATATAACACCAATACAATGAACAATAAAAATCCATAAACATAAAACATCCATATACCTGTCTTGTCTCTTTAATTGGTACAGTAATGTCTTACCTGTCTTGTCTCTTTCATTGATGCAGTAATGTCCTACCTGTCTTGTCTCTTTATTTGATACAGTAATTTCCTACCTGTCTTGTCTTAAGATCAAAGAAATTAAATAAAAAAAAGTGCTACTACAAACTATATCTTTCTAATAGTAAAAGTCTCGACTAAAATTTCTATAACACTCATTTTGAATTTGGAAATTATTAAACGTGATTTTTTTATGTTTTAAGTGTTTCATGTCATTCTAAGACCTGTAAAAAAAAACAAAAAAAAGTTAAAAAACAATACCATGTTAAAAAAAATTGGGTGGAGGGGGGCCAAAAAGTTGGGGGGAGGGGCCCCTTGGAGGGTGGGGGTATCGGGAGGCTTCTGAGGTTGAGGTCGTTGGTGGTTAGGGTCAATGTTGCTTACGGTCCTTGATGGTTCATTTTCATAATCACCTCACTACTTGATTTCCAAGGATTTCTAATGATTGTTTTTTGAACTGAGAAAATAACTGATCATCAGATTTTATACCCTTGTTCAAGGTTAAAAATAAAAAAAACACGCCTAAAATATTGCTTAACAGACAGAATTTCATAGCCATCAACTTCATTCAGCCATACCAGGAAAACAATCATCGATGTTTGCTTGATTTGTTAAAAGCCATGAATCTATGAAACATGAAATTTAATAAGAAATCATTGTACTGTGAACAGCACGAATTTTCATGGTATGCTGATTATAATTACAACATAAAAATACAACCAAAGATATGACTTTTTAGGCGTGGTGATTTCTATCTGTCCGCTACCTTTAATTGATATAGTAATGCCCCACCTAGCCGCTACCTTTAATTGAAACAGTAATGTCCTATCTGTCTTCTACCTCTCATTGAGACAGTAATGTCCTATCTGTCTTTTACCTATCATCGAAACAGTATTGTCCTATCTGTCTTCTACCTTATATTACTATATCACTTTTTTTATAGTCAAGACCATGTTTATCTACTTATATAGGGAGTGAACAACATTTCAAATTTCCAAGTTCAAGCACTTTTTAGTAATAAAAAAAGCTAAATACTGTCATGTCTACGGTTTGATATTGTAGGAATTATCTTAAATACAATTAGTTTAAGACCATTATGAAAGTTATCTTCTGAACAAATCGGTTTTTCTATTTTGCCTTGAGAAAAGCACGTACAGCTGAATTTAGCGAAGAGGATAAGATTCATATATTTTAATTGTATGTATACTGCGTCACAAATAAGCTGATGTTAAATAGAGCCCTAGGAGTTTTGCTTGAATTTTGTTGAACGGATTAGGAAACCAAATAAATACATTAATAATAGTAAAATAATTGAACAAATATACAATAAAAATATACACTTTAGAGAAGTAAGATCATCTCAATTTGACTGGTTCTGGTGATTTCCCCCGGAGGAATTTCCCCCCAAGAGATTCCCCCTGGTAATTCCCCCCAGGAAATTTTCCCCCATAGGAGATCCCCCCCCGCTGAATATTCTCCCCTCCTCCCTTTTGGAAATAATCGCCACAGGAGACTACCCTTGCTTCAGACTTATTTGCATCGGATGTCACCCATGGCTTGAAAGTTGTAGCAAAATTCTTCTCTTTCTCAGCGGCCTAAAATATAAGACCGAGTGGAGTATACTTTCTAATTGTCAAGTAGATAGTTATTTATACATGGTAATACATACACGGTTGAAACTGCACTTTAAGACTAATATTTCTTTCAATAAGCCTCAGGTACTCCAGCGTCCCGACGTTCCCGTACTTTCCATCTGAGGTAGCATACTGGCATTTACATCCACATACTTTTTCTTAATTGGTTGACTGGATTGTTCCGCATTTGCTTGAATCACAACCACCCTGTTAAGTGCTTGTTCGTGCTTGATGATGTCCAAGAACTTCCAAAGGCTAGGGTGATGAGCCAAAACTGAGTACTGCAATCTTGTATGATAACCCTCAACATTGTTGTTTGTCCAAGGGAGTTCATCTTTCGCTCTGTCGAACATATTCAAGACATGAAGCGGAAAGTTGCAAGGTACTCTCCAACTTCCATGCATTTTACTGATGTAGTTATCTTTCAGTGGCTGGAAAGCCTTTCCTGAAGGAATTCTGCAAGCCCAATTCGAAATCTGACAATACAGGTGTTGGACCTCCATTCATCAAATGAGACTTTAGTTCGGTAAGAACTTTCGTATACGTGTCCTCTGACTTGTTAGGCAGCAGTGCATAAACGCATGGAATCACCCGATCCTCGTACACAACGTAAAGCTGGTAGAACAACTCGGACACGGTCTTGAACGTTCCGTCAACGAACCAGTGAGAAGACGAATCGAGGAGCCGAACTGATGCGTCCGTACCAAACATTAGGATTCTGTTTGAATCTCCATGACCGCTATCGTAATTTAGTACGGACCTTGTGGAGCTAGCAGGGTCGGAATCTCCTACGGGGAAAATTTCCAGGGGGGATTTCCTACGGGAGAAATCTCCTACGAGGGGAAATTTCCAGGGGGGAATCTCCTAGGGGGGAAATCTCCTACGGGGGGGAATCTCCGAGGGAAATCTCCTACGGGGAGAAATTACCTGGGGAAAATATCCGGGGGGGGGGGGTAATTTTCTTGGGGGGAAATCTCCTAGACCCCAATTTGACCTCTATAATAGGTTTGCTGACTGGGTGGCACCAAATGCATTCTTGCTCTGGAAAGCCTGGAAAGACTTTCCTGAAGGAATTCTGCATACCCAATTCGAAATCTGACAATACAGGTGTTGGACCTCCATTCGTCAAATGAGACTTTAGTTCTGTAAGAACTTTCGTATGCGTGTCCTCTGACTTGTTAGGCAGTATTGCATAAACGCATGGAATCACCCAATCCTCGTAGAGGCAAGGCACAACGTAAAGATGGTAGAACAGCTCGGGCACGGTCTTGAACGTTCCGTCGACGAACCAGTCAGTGGACGAATCGAGGAGCCGAACTGATGCGTCCGTACCAAACATTAGGATTCTGTTTGAGTCTCCATGACCGCTGTCGTAATTTAGCACGGACCTTGTAAGTAGAAGTGACCCTATAACTCCCACGATTACAATACCCCTTCGAATCCCGATCCGGACACTTTTTTTTAAAACTCCCACGATCACCACGTGGTTTATGGTCCTAATAAGGGCATAGCCTCCCTAGGGAGAATGATTGCGTAATGGGGTTAATGACCTCTTTTTCCAAGGTCGATTTATTTGATGTTTCTATGTGTAATAGCTCCGGGACGAAGGTTGCACATGCGCATTGAATTCTAACGGGAACAATGTTATTGATCTAGGACTCGAGGGGGAAGTGAATTTCCGAGAAATTGATTGCGTAATCGAGGGGAGATGGATTTCCGAGAAATTGATTGCGTAATCGAAGGGGAGATGGATTTCCGAGAAATTGATTGCGTAATCGAAGGGAAAGTGGATTTCCGAGAACTTGATTGCGTAATCGAGGGGAAGTGGTTAGAGCTAACGAATCAGGATCAGTCTAGAGTCAGCAGTTGGAGTGAAAGGATTGAAAAATGAATAAATTTGAGAAAGAGAGAATCATGTAGTGTTTATGGAAAAACATTTGATTTTGGATGATGATTTTCTCAAGTTATCTCTTCATCGCAGGATATTCTCTCGTCGGGGAACACTTGACAATATAATGAGGAGTGATTCTCCCCCAGTGGACTATTGTATGAAACTTTTAAAATGTGATTCAAGTGCATATACTCAATTTATTGATATATTAATTGGAACAAGGCATAATCATAGTGTTAAGATACTTTGAAACTATTGCCAATTGATTCAATTTATATGGCTCCCCAACCAATCGAAGGATTTAACGTCAAAGTTCTACTCCTCCCCCCTTTCTTAAAATTTGAATTTATCGAGCGACGAGGATTAGTCTCAGGTTATCGTTGAGAGAGTTTACATAGGAAAACGAAAAATGTTCTATATATGTCCAGTGTGCATGTACACTCTTGGCAGTTGGAATCAATGTGAGAATTGTACAACTATCGATGGCTATAGTGAAAAGTGTAAATTATGTAATCCTTGTAAATTACATAGAGGCTATGCAGTACAAATTAAACGATGTAATTCATGTCTTGAGGAGGTGTGTGACTCACATCCTAGAGGGCACCTGTGCTCCAATTGTCACTATGATAAATGTGATCAGTGGGAGAATACTTACCCCGCTATGATTGGAAAGAATCCCAAACGTGATTTCAGTTTATTTCTACGAGATTGGTATCGTCGTGGATTTAAATTATTCTGGGAAGAGGAATCTGGTCTACGATTCAACTGTTGGGGTAACAAGACAATTTTGTTTCTACGTCATCGCTGTGACGTCACCACCTACTATGACTATAAACCAAGTGATTTTTATTCGGCTGTGACGGAATGTGATTCACCACTTGAAAACACTGTATGTGATATCGCTTCAAATAGACAGATTGAAACTCTTGAATTTCATAATATGAATATAAATAGAATCATTGACTATACAAAGAGATATGATAAGAGTGAAGTTACATTGTACTGTAGAAAATGTGACCCTGACTTTGCAGTCAATCATGATCAATATACAGTGATTCCAAATGATTTATCGACATTAGTGGTTCACGACAGTTGCCTATACATCTAAGATGAAGAAATCTAAAGTGAATATTTAAAGATATTGTTATATATATATACATTTTATTAATAAACAAATTCACAAACATTTTTTAAGCACTTTACTCTTAGGGCACTAAAATCAATACTATATAGGTCTGAGAGGATATTTTCCAATAGAAAGTCGTTCAGACGGGGATTGTCAACATAAATGTGGAGAAACTGCTTGTAAGTATAGCCGCAACATCGGAACACAAAATATAGTAGCGCATGGAAGCCGCAGCTTTTAGTCGTTAGATCCTGCACCCTCTTCCGATTTTGAATAATAGTTTTCCCACTGCTCTCAATATAGTTGCTGATCTGAGGTGTGTAGAATGTATAGGGTAGACCAAGAGGATCAAAAAATTAAATCTTATTCATTGTTTGAAAGATTAACAGCTAATGACACGAAATAACAATCTATTGAAAGAGATTGAATCTACTCTAGTTATGGTGCGCAATGGGTATGTTGCCTTGATCTTCTGATTTCATAAAACTGAATTCGTAATTGACCCGGTAGGGATCTATACACGATACACTTACTATATGAAAATAGTTCCTTTTGCCTAGTCTCGTAGAACACAGCATTCGTGAGAGTTTTACCACTAGTTGTCATAGTGATTTAGTGAGATTAGGGCAATACTCTCAGCCAATGGGTCGGTAAATGTACACTCTAAACGCACACTCCCCGTACGTACTATACTCATATCCTGTGTACCAGACAAATCCAGTACAATGATACCATGTGTTTTAGCAAACATATCTTCTGTTATACCATTTTCAAATATTTGCGAATCATGATCTAGGGTTTGGATGGTCAACTCGTACAATGTTCTATAGGATTTATCAAAAGATAGATTGTAGAGTGGGATGCCGTTTACTTTGCACACAAGAGATGAAAGTCCAAACATCTCGAATTTATGTGGACATTCTGTCCATGATCCTATTGCACTGGCGCTTTTTACAAATGCCAAAGCCAATTTCGACGGGATTTCACCAATGATAAAGGATGAATCGGTGAAGGTGCGTGAGCCCACGGCAATATGACGCTGATTGGTGATTGTATGAGGAACAAGTAGTTTAATATTGTTGCCATTGGCTCTCAGTTTTTCCACAGCCAATGCAACAGAACTCATGACCTGCTGTGTACGCACGTGAAGTATTGCTGAGGTGAGGGAGAGACATACATCGGGAGTGCCAGCAAGTTCTTTTCTCAAAATGTACTTGGAGGGTACGATCGTCAATTCTATATCCACTTTAACAGTGGGCGGTAACCATTGGGGTATATTATATATTTCCTGATATACTTTTCTGACTAGATGTTAATCAAGAGTTGTGGAATTTGTAAGCGTAGCTGTACTATCGATCTTGGTAACGTATCCATATCCATTGGAGGCATCTCTCAATTAATTGTATGACTTTGGTGTCATCAGAATGAAGTGAATAGCGCGTTCAGAGTTTGAGAGATGGGAGCTTATGCTCAACAGTGTACCAGAGATGTAGACACTAATTTGACGAAATAAATTATGTAAAATAAAATGTTCATAGGATCTCCCATCGGCCCGAATCAGCATTGAAGTATCGGATTCACGGTCTTTAATTTGCAAATATATAAATGATAACGAAAAGTCCATAAGGTAGTCTTCATTGGAATAAATTTGATAGTGTATATTGGTAGAGAAGGGTTGTAGTGGATAGAATTGTTCATGGTATAAATGTTTTATAATCATATCAACATTTTCAGCATTGAAGAGATCCAATGAGGCGGTGATTGAAGGTTGGGAATCCTTATGAGGTAGGTAGGACATTTTAGGAGAAGAAATCTATTTTCGATCTGACAATTTTCTTCCTGGGACTTCTGGTTACAGCACGTGTTGGCTTTCTCCTTCTTTTCTTTGACAAACGGGATGATGTCTTTCGTTTCCGTCCTGAGTAGAGACTGATGAGGGATGCAGTGTTTCGTGACCTTTTTAAACCTTTACCATTCTGTTTTAATCTCTCGCCAAGGGTTCGCGCATTGGACCTAAGATTTTCCGAAGCGCTTTTTTTAAAATCCTTGCCAGAGCCCCAATCGTATAGTGTAGAGGATGCAAAATTTTTCGCAGCCGGTACAAGATATTTTCTAGCCAGTGGTAGTGAAGAGCGAAACAGCTTAGAAAACCAACTGCCAAGACCATAACCAGACATTGACGAGC